>NC_044913.1:14567647-14893250 GCF_001633185.2 Quercus lobata | reverse complement strand
AGCAAGCTAAAAATTTTATTTTTATTTTATGATAAATGAGTGGAAATAATGGAATTTATATAATGGAATGTTGTTGAAATTGTAAATGCATGGAGTTGTTAAAAAGTAACTCAAGCTTGGATAAAAAAAGTGTATATTTAGCAAATAAAGTCCATGTTCTTGGAAGCTTTGGCATGTTGCGGGGCGGTTCTCTTTGCTGCAGAACTGGGTCTTCAGAATGTGCAATCCCAGGTAATCCTGAAGTGGTGATAAAGCTACTCCAAGATCAGGTGCCTTGTTTAGCTAGAATAAAATATTGATAATATAATTTAATTTATATTAAACTATTTTCGAAGTAGAAAAATTTTATACTCCTTAAAATTTAGGTACATTATATTAACATAATCTACGGTTTGGGCTATAATGCCAACTAGGTCTAATATTTTTCAAAATTGACCAAATTTAGTCCAAAACATTTTAAAACCGGTTCGTTATTTTCTTTTTCAACTGTCTTAAGGACTAAGTTGGCTTTAAAGACCAAATTTGTTAGTTTTGAAAAGATTTAGACCTAGTTGTCATTAACTCAAATATCAAAATATATGTTAATGAAATTTAGAAGTAAACTATTGCTAACAAGTTTAATCTGCACTAAACTATCTTAATAACTAATGAGTATAAATAAATAAAAAATGTTAAAAAAAATAATTTACACATTTATTTTTTTTTTTTTGGTTTGTTGTGGTAATCAAACTCCCATATATAAAATAATCACAATCGTTAGTACCCGTTTGGATTGCACTGAATTTGGCGTTTACGTTTTCAGTTTTTTTTTTTTTTTTTCTTCTGTGCGTGAATAGTAAAATCATGTGATTTTACTGTGCAGGGACAAAAAACACTGTTTATGTACTGTTTATGCACTGTTTACATACTGTTCATAGGTCCCACGATACTATTCACACAGTTAAAAATTATTTTACTACAGTGTTTTCAGTTTTCAGTTTTTAGTTTCAGCAAAAATAAGTTCAATCCAAACAGAGACTTAATCCCTCAAAAACTTGCCTCTCTATCTCCCTATCTTTCTTCTCTCTCGTCTTTTTATTTTATTTTTTTAATTTTCCCAATCCAACTTACCCCTCCCCGTGGGTTGTGTTCGTGCTCCGTCTGTCACACACAGACACCACCACTGTTTCTCTCTCTCTCTCTCTCTCTCTCTCTTTTCTAGGTTTCACAGTCGATCTATTTCCGTCACCGTCACAGTCACAATCACCGCATAAAATTCCAACTCTACCCCTCACATTTCTCTTTCTATATACACATATACATACATACATATATGCATGTGAATCGAATTTCTATGAACTCAATCCATGAGGCATAACAAGAAGCGTAACGCTACTCGCTCAAAGGAATCGTTGTCGTCGTCTTCGTCGGCAGCGGTGGCGGTGACGGCGACAGCAGGGGGTTTGACATCCACCGCCGCCGATTCCGACTCTGTGGTGGATGTGGCCGAGCACGAACCGGAGCCAAATATGGCGATGATCGAGTCTTCTGCTGTGACGTCGTTGGTCGAATCGGACAGTTCGTCTTACTTGGCGATAAAGCTAGAATGCGAGAAAGCCCTAACGGCGCTCCGGCAAGGGAACCACAACAAGGCGCTGAGGCTACTGAAGGAGTCGTGCACTCGGCATGAGGGCTTGGGCCACTCGGCGCTGATTCATCAGGTTCAAGGCACGGTTTACGTGAAGGTGGCTTCGATAATCGACGACCAGAACACGAAGCAGCTGCATTTGAAGAATGCGGTGGAATCGGCGCGGAGGGCGGTGGAGCTGTCGCCGAATTCGATCGAGTTCTCGCATTTCTACGCGAATTTGCTCTACGAGGCGGCGAACGACGTGAAGGAGTACAAAAAGGTGAAGCAGGAGTGTGAGAGGGCGCTAGGGATCGAGAATCCAATCGATCTTGAGAAGGAGAGCCTGCAAGATGAGAGCCAGCAGAAGATACCGACCGTCGATAAGAGAATTGAGCACGTCTAGTACGAGCTCCAGCAGTTGATTCAGAAGTTGAACATTTCGACTCTGTCGAATTGGATGAAGAATTTGGGGAATGGGGACGGCAACAAGTTTCAGTTGATTCCGATAAGGAGGGCTACGGAGGACCCAATGGAGGTAAGATTTGTTCAATCTTGAAGGCCGAATGAGATCAAGAAGGCAACTAAGACGCTCGAGGAGAGGAGGAAAGAGATTGAAGTGAGGGTGGTTGCTGCAGCAGAAGACGGAATCGCCCCAATTGGAGAATGAGGGTGGAAGGGATGATAGGGGATTGGATTCTACGTCGGGGTCGGGTTTGGGGCAGAGGAGGAAGAATGGGAATGTGAGGAAAAATGGGTTGAGGGCTGAGAGGAGGGATTGGGTTAGGTCCTATTGGAATTTGATGAGTTTGGATAGGAAGAAAGAGCTGTTTAGGATTAGAGTTTCTGATATCAAGTCACATTTCGGGTTGTCCAAGGATGGTTTGGCGAATGAGGTGTTGGCAGAGGCATTGTCGTTTGCTGAGGCTAGTAAGGCGTGGAAGTTCTGGGTTTGTTGCCAGTGCAGTGAGAAGTTTGCTGATTCAGAGTCTCATAGGCAGCATGTTGTGCAGGAGCACGTGGGAAACCTCTTGCCCGAAATGAAGGAGGTTTTGCCTCAGAATGTCGATAATGAATGGAATGAGATGCTTTTTAATTGTCCTTGGAAGCCGTTGGATGTCTCGGCTGCAGTTGGGCTGCTTGGAAATGAAAGAAAGAACAAGGATTTTGAGTTTGCTGAGGATTTCTATTCAAGGAATCATATGGAGGACAGTGATGACTACTTTAAGGATGCTTGGGATTCTGAGTTTGCTGAGGATTTCTATTCAACGAATCATATGGAGGATAGTGATGATTACTTTAAGGATGCTTGGGATTCTTTTCCTGAGAAAGGAAGTTTTGGGGATAGTTGCAATAATGTTGCTTTAAAGAGTAATAACTATGATAAAATTACCAACATTGAGTGTAGAGAATGTGATGAGGACCCTGGCTCTGTGACAAATTCCCTTGCTGGTAGTTGGCCAATATTTGATGACACTGAGCGTGGAAAACTTCTCGAAAGAATTCATGCTGTATTTGAGGTTCTTATTCGACACAAATATCTTGCTGCAACTCATCTTACTAAGGTGATACAATTCACAATGGATGAGCTATGTTAACAATATAAAGTGTGAGAGAAAGACTGAATAGTCTGTATATTGATGTGTTAACAATAATGTACAATAGAGAGCCTTATATAGGCTAGGTATGTGTGCAGTACAAGTAAAAAGAGTAAACTACAAGTATAGTATACTAGGCTAAGCCCAATGGGCTAAACTAGTCTAAGCTATACACTAACATCTCCCCTCAAACTCGAGGTGGCAAGGAGGAAGCCAACTGGAGTTTGGATATAAGATCTCGAAGACAACCAAGCGGGTGAGTCTTGGTAAAGATATCAGCAGGCTGGTCAGCAAAGAAGATGGAGAACAACTTGAGATTTCCTTTCTTGAGATGTTGGCGAGTGATGTGGAAGTTGATCTCAATATGCTTGGTGCGTTCGTGGAAGACATCATTATGAGCAATGTAGATAGTACTACGATTGTCACAATAAAGAGGAGTGGCAGTGGGCTGTGGAGCATCCATGTCAGCCAAAAGCCAGCGAAGCCAAACAAGCTCGTAAGTGGTGTCGGCAAGGGCACGATACTCAGCCTCAATATTGGAACGGGAAATCACATCTTGCTTCTTGTTGCGCCACGAGACAAGAGAAGTACTTAACAGGAAACAGAAACCTGTGATAGAGCATCGATCAGTCGGGTCACCTGCCCAGTCAGTATCTGAATAAGTATGAAGCTTGAGAGAAGATCGAGAGGAGTAATGCAGACCATGATAAAGTGTGCCTTTGACATATCGGAGAATTCGAAGAACAGCAGCATAGTGGACATAACGAGGTGCATCCATGAACTTATTAGCCATACCCATGGCATGTGAAATATCCGGACGAGTAATAGTGAGATAGATCAAACTCCCAACCAATTGACAATAGCGAGTAGCATCGGATATAGGTTCACCGTCTAAGGGTGTGAGCTTTGCATTGTATTCTAAAGGAGTGGAAACAATCTTATTGTTGGTGATACTAGCTTTGGAGAGAAGATCAGAAGCATATTTAGCTTGGGAAAGATAGTATCCATCAGAGGATGAGGTAACCTCAAGCTTAAGAAAATAGCTAAGAGTGCTCAAATCTTTCATCTCAAAATGCTGACTAAGGAAGTGCTGAAGAGAGCGGATACCTGCAGAATCATCTCCAGTATTAATCATATCATCAACATAAAGAAGAATAAGAGTAATACCAGCAAAGGATCTTCGAACAAAGAGAGCAGTGTCATGAGGACTCGAAGTGAAACCCTACTGAGCAACAACTGAGCTAAACTTTTCAAACCAAGCTCGAGGAGCCTGCTTGAGGCCATAAAGAGCACGGTGAAGGCGGCAAACTTGACTGCCTGAGTGTGGATAGTCAGGGGGTGGTTGCATGTACACTTCTTCATGGAGGTCTCTATTGAGGAAAACATTCTTCACATCCATTTGATAAAGAGGCCAACGACGAATAGCAGCCACAGCAATAAGACATCTGACAGATGTAAGGCGAGCAACAAGAGCAAATGTTTCCTCATAGTCAATACCATACTCCTGAGTAAAACCCTTGGCAACTAGTTGAGCCTTATATCGTTCAACAGATCCATCAGGCTTGGTCTTGATCTTGTAAACCCACCTACAACCTACTACAGACTGACTAGGAGGCAAATCAACCATATCCTAAGTGTGATTCTTATGAAGGGCATCTAGTTCTTCGTTCATAGCTTGCTGCCAAAGAGGGTCAGTATGGGCCTCACGATAAGTGTGAGGTTCATAGAGGGTGGCAAGAGCAAAAGAGTAGTGATAATCAATGAGATAAGGGGAAGGAATGTTTACCCGAGTGGAACGACGAAGTTCAAGACCAACAGGAGACTCAGGAGAGGGTGGTGCCACAGGATCTAAGACAGGCGGGTCATATGCCAGAGATAGAACCGAAGATGAGTCGTTTGGAGAGACAGCCGATGTTGAAGAATCCTCCACAAGTTCAGGACAAAGAGGGAGGAAAAGATCAGTAAAAATAGGAGACTCTGAGGAAGAAGATTTAGGAAACTGCTAAAGACTCGTGAAAGGACGATGTTCCCAAAACTCAACATGACGGGAGACACGAAGGCGATGAGAAATGGGATCATAGCTGCGAAACCCCTTTTGAGACACCATAACCAAGGAAACAACAGAGACGAGTACGAGGTTGGAGCTTTGTTCGCTCATGAGGAGGAAGAGAGACAAAGCAAGCACAACCAAAAACCAGTAGAGAGGAGTAGTCAGGAGTTTGACCATAGAGAAGCTCAAATGGTGATTTGTTGTGTGTAGTTGGTGAAGGAATACAATTAATGATGTACACAACAGTGAGTGCGGCCTCACCCCAAAAGCGCTCAGGAAGAGAGGCAGAAATGAGAAGGGTGCGGACAATATCAAGAATGTGATGATGTTTTCGTTCTACACGACCATTTTGTTAAGAGGTGTAAGGACAAGACTGCTGAGGAAGAGTACCATGAATGTCTAAAAAAGATAGGAAAGATTTATCATTATATTCTTGAGCATTATCTGATCGAAAGACTTTAACGGTGCGATTGAACTGTGTTTCAATCATTTTATGAAATGTTTGGTAAATAGACACAAGTTCAGACCTATGGTGAAGCAGATAAATCCAAGTATATCGAAAAAAATCATCCACAAATATGACAAAATATTTAAATCCCCCCTCAGTGGAAACAGGTGTAGGACCCCAAATATCATAATGTATAAGATCAAAAGGGGCAGAAGAAAATGAGTCACTTTTATTAAAGGACAATTTTGTTTGTTTGCCAAAATGACAAGAAGTACAATCAAATTTTTGAAACTGAACTGAACCTAAATGACCTTGAGAAGCGAACAACTGAAGACGAGATAAGGATGAATGACTAAGACGAGCATGCCATAGATCAGGTGAGGAGGTGGCAGTGGTAGCAGCTGCAGAAACAACTTGTGAAGGAATCTTCAAGTCATGAACCTTAAACATGCGACCAACCTTACGGCCTGTCCCAAGCACTTGACCCGTCTAGAGATCCTGCACATCCACACCATGATTAGTAAATAGAAGATCTACGCCTAATTAACAAAGTTGACCAACAGAAAGCAAATTGAGGGATAACTTTGGAATATGAAAAGTGTCACTGAGGGATAAACAAGGAGAAGAGATTGTTCCTTTATAACTAACAGGCATAGGGGTTCCATCAGTAGTGTAAATGGTGATTGGATGTTCTAAGGGTGCCTTATCAGAAAATTGGGATTCATCAGGAGTCATATGGTTACAACATTCAATATTAAAAAATCAAGGTTGTTTACCTTAGGTGATAGAAAGGGCAGTGGAAGTGCGGGATAAAACCTGTTGAACAACTGCCTCAATATTAGCCGTAGTAAGTGAGGAAGCCAAAGATGGACCTGTAGGAACCGATGGATCTAAAGGACATACAGCAGCTGTCTGAGGAAGAGAAGCTTTATTCTGCTCTTGCACAAATTTCTGTAGTTTGCGACAAATAGAGATGTCATGGCCTTTGGCACGGCAAAACTTGCAGTAAGTACCTTTGGAAGACTGAGAGATGAGATGCCCGAAGTTTATTCGTGGAGGAGCAGTGAATGTAACAATGGGGGGCTGTGGAGAGGGTGTAGCCAATACATGATCAAATGATAACATGTGATAAGTAGGTCAACGATTCTCTTCAGAAATGAGCTCCTTTACTGCAGCATCAAGAGAAGGAGTAGGAGACTGGCTAAGCAGAGAAGCCCTAGTAGGCTCAAAATCCTCACGTAAACCCATCATAAAGTGCATAAATTTACGATGATCCTAATATTTGACAAAGAGCTCAATGTTCTTAGAACACACTAGTGGAGGATCTACAGCAGAGAGTTGTTCCCACATAGTAGAAGTCTGAGAATAAAAATCAGAAATAGACTGACCTGTCTCTTGGTGCATTTGATAAAGTTTTGATTCAATGTGGAACTCCAAGCTTGAATCATTAGTGCAATTATAGAGATCGGCCAAAATTTTCCAAGCAGCCTCAGCAGTTTCAGGACGAGGAAGAAGATTATGAATGGAGGGAATAGAGGTATTGATAAACCAAGACAAGATCTTACTTTGAATACTCTCCCATTCCTCTAGGCGTTCTTCATAATCATCTGTTGTAACAGCAGTCTTGGAAGACTCTTTAGCAGTTGTGGCTTTGGACTTAGGGTTTGGTACTGGCTTAGAAATTGAACCAGTCACATATCTCCACAGTTTACGACCCTTGAGAAAGACAGTCATATTCTGAGACCATGCATGATAGCTAGTAAGACCATCCAACATAATGGTGATAGGACATATGATATCTCATTCACTTTGTTGAGCCATAATGAAGAAAATGACCAAAAAGTGAGATTTAGAGACCTCAAATGCAGAAACGAAGCCCAAAATCAGAATCTACGCGAAAAACTGAACAAGACAGGTCCTGTTGAAATATTTTGAGTTGGTCAAAGTCAATGGTCAACGGTCAAAGTCAACGGTCTGGTCAAGTCAACGGTCAACGGATGACGTGTGATGACATGGCAGTGTGACCTCACCCTAGGGCTGACGTGGCAGTACGTGAAATAGAGCAGGCGCATGTGAGCGCGTGGAGGCCGTGTGTCCTGACGCGTGAGGGATACGGACGGCGCGTGGAGGCGCGTGCTCGTGAGGCAGAAACTTCAGTCGTTGCGTGGGGGCGCGTGTGAGGTGGTTTCTGGCCGTTCTTGGTTGGGTTTTGCTCGGGATTATCTGTTTTGTTACTCAATGCCTTTGCTTTGACAGTTGGATGAGCAGAACAATGAGATCCGAGAATTGTTGGGACTGTGGACGTGACGGCGGTGACTCGCTTCTGACAGTGACTACTGGATGAAGGCGAGGGCAGCGGAAGAACGCCGGAGATGTCCACAGGAACCAGAAAGTTAGAGGAATGGCTCTGATATTATGTTAACAATATAAAGTGTAAGAGAAAGACTGAATAGTCTGTATATTGATGTGTTAATAATAATGTACAATAGAGAGCCTTATATAGGCTAGGTATGTGTGCAGTACAAGTAAAAGGAGTAAACTATAAGTACAGTATACTAAGCTAAGCCCAATGGGCTAAACTAGTCTAAGCTATACACTAACACGCTACATGGTCTTGCTTCTGGCGCGCTGCTTTTGAAACTTCATGTGGAACAATCACCTATGTGTATCTGCTTTCTTGGAGCTTCCCAGCTCAAGAAAATCCTTAAATTCTTGCAGGAACTATCAACTGCTTGTGGTTTAGGTAGATATTCCGAGAAAAGTAGTAGTCCAATGGATGATGCGAACAGTGGTCCCCAAGTTCATGAGATTAAGGAGAAGATTGTTCTTAATGAAGATGCATCATGTCTCCTTCTGGATGAAAGTTTACTGCCAATTGAATGTGCTCCTGGCATTGGTCATGGTGCTGCAATAGATAATGTGGCTGCTGCTGGCACTGCAAATGGGGCTCTAGCTGATGCCGATGCTGTGCTATCCTGGATATTTGCAGGTCCTACGAGTGGGGAACAGTTGGCTTCGTGGATGCGTACAAAAGAAGATAAAATACAAGGAGGAATGGAAATCCTGCAGATGCTTGAGAAGGAGTTCTGCCAACTACAGAGTCTTTATGAGAGAAAATGTGAGCATATAAGGTATGAGGAAGCGTTGCAGGCAGTGGAGAAGCTGTGTCTTGTAGAAGGTAAGAAGAGGGAGAATGTCACAGAATTTGTACATAGAAGCTACGAGTCTGTCCTGAGGAAGCAGAAAGAGCTGCTTGAGAGTGAGAATGATGTGATGTTCAACGACAGTAGGTTTAAATTAAATGCCATATCAAATGTTTTAAAAGAAGCAGAAGCTCTAAATGTTTATCAATTCGGGTATGAAGAAACTTATGGTGGTGTCAATTCCCAGTTATGTGACTTGGAATCTGGTGAAGATGATGATTGGAGAGCAAAGGACTATTTGCATCAAGTGGACACTTGTATAGAAGTTGCAATTCAGAGACAGAAAGAACAGTTATCCATAGAGGTTAGTTTCTTTGTTATAGATGCACTCTTTGATAAAGATATAGATTAACTCACTTGTTTTGTAATGCAGCTCAGCAAAATTGATGCACGAATCATGCGAAATGTTACCTGGAAGCAGCAGTTGGAACTTAAGCTTGAGCCTGTTTCTGCCCATGATTATCGGTCAATATTGTTGCCTCTAGTGAAGTCATACCTGAGGGTTTGTATTGAACTCATGGAAACTTGTGTCACGTTTCTCTTCATTTTTATGGACTAAATTTTTTATATTCTTCTTCTACTTTCTCTTTCAGGCACACTTAGAGGATTTGGCTGAGAAAATGTGCTAAAGAAGATGGTAACTTTCGGGCTTGGCTTGAAGAAGGACCTGTTAGTATTGAGCCTCTTGTGCTCCATGATGTAATGTAATTTCTTTCTTGTTCCATTTCCAAAAGTCCAAATTTAGTCTCATGCGTTAAACTCAAACATATTAAGCGGTGCAGTTTTGTTTTGCCCTCCCACCAAAAAAACTCAAACATATTAATGTTTTAGCAATCAATTGAATATGCTTGTGAATGAGGTTCTATTTGATTATATATATATATATATATATATATATATATTTATATATATAAGATGATGATATTATATGTTAATATATATACACGTATAATATGGTCTTATAAAAATTTTGAGATTGAATTGTTTGAATTTATAATAAGTTTCTAAAATATCAAATTATTATTTTTAATTTATTTAAGAATACAAACAGTTAATTTTTAGGTAAATATTATATGTGGTTTTTTTCACAAAAGATTTGTGAATTTAATTTTATAAGTTCATAGATGAAAATTCTTTAAAAAAATTCATTAATGAACATTATTCTATCTAGTTAATTTTAATAATTAATCACAACGAGCGATTTAGCCATTAACTATTTTAGTATAAATCTATGATAAGGTAAGCATTTTTAGTGTTGGTGTTTAATATATGAGTAATGCTACAATCACAAACTATTTTACAATTTTTTTTCTTCTAAAAAAAATAACTTTTTTATTTACCAATAATCACTCTACACATCAACAATTTGTAAATTTTTTTGTAAAAAATTTTGTATCTCTAGCATTACTCTCAGTATATATACGTGAGAAAAAAAGGTTTATCAAGTAACTTGTGATTTGTGAATAAGCTAAAACCTGTTCAACAAGAAAAAAAAAAGTTTAAACATTTAATTTAGCTTAGTTTTAAGCTCAAGTTTAACTAATGTTCGAAATAACATTAAATGAGCCAATCATAAATTTTTATTGCTTGATTTGTCAATTAGTTTACAAAAAACGAATCTTATCCGTTTGAAAATTGCTTATTTTTGGTAGTTTATTTAACTAATGTGAGATAAAAAAGCAAAAAGTTATCTTAATTATTTCCAAAAAATTGAAACTTAAATTATTTGAAACAAAACTGCAACAAAAAAATAGTGAAAAACATGTAAACAGTACATAAAATAAACAAAAATGCAACTTTCATAATTGATTCTGATATTGATATTTCCATTCTTTTAATCCAAGTGGGTGGCCTCGTCGTGCCCCTTGGTGCACGCGAATTGCATGGTATTAAGAATGAAATAAACAAGGCAACAAAAAGGGTTGTCCTACTCATTAGTAATTACATCAATTTCTTCCCATTTTCTCTCCTAAATTCCTAATCGGCAAATGATATAAGAAAGAAAAAGAAAAAGAAAAAAATCTCCTAAGACTCTGACGTCTTTTTTCCTTTTAGACAAGACCTACCAAACAAAGGTGCAAATCCCTATTTAATTGTCTCCTAAATTATGAATCTTCAAGTAAAATGAATGTAAATACATTTGCAAAAAACCTTATAAGTAAAATTGTGGGGGTTTTTTCCCCAGGATTTTCACCTTAGGCCAAGGGTTTTGCCTTGTAGCCATTTTGGCTTGACTCCTTTTGTCTCATATCGGTTGGAGAAGTGCCCCACGCATGCCTTATAAGCCCTTGGAGCAAGGCATGCGTGGGGCGCTTCTTCAACCGATGTGGGACAAAAGGTGTCAAGCCAAAATGGCTACAAGGTAAAGCCCTTGGCCTGAGGTGAAAATTCTGAACTTCCACACTCGGGGATGAGTACAAATCCTTGCGGGCTTGGCTCCCCAAAGAGGACAATGAATTGAGTGTGCGGGGAAAAAACCCCCACAAAAATTAATATTGGATTTGGGACATCACAAAAGAAAAAAAAAATGCTTGCCTTCTCACTTTAAAGACACGGTTTTTCTTTTCTCATGACAAAAAATGATATTTTTTATTTTTATAATTAAATAGTTACAATAAGGGAAGATGAGATTTGAATCTAAATATCTTTGTAGGATGTTTTAACCAATTGAGCTACGAGACTTTTGTAGTACTAGTTCAATTTGAGCATGATCATAGTATTATTATTTTTTTTTAATACCTACCTACAAAGGAATTAGTGCATGAACAGTCAACAAAGAGGAGTTTTTTTTTGGTTGGTGAGAAGAAGGAGACTTAAATTTGCTTTGACTAATTGAGCTATGAGACTTTTAGCACCAATTCAATTTGAGTATGATCGTAGTATTTTTATTTTTATTTAATTTCTACCTACATGGGAATTAGTGCATGAGTAGGTCTATAAAGAGGAGACTTTTTTTTTTTTTTTTTTTTTTTTTTTGGGTTGAGAAGAAGGAGACTTAAATTTACTTTAACTAGTTGAGTTAAGATACTTTTATAGGTACTAGTTCGATTTGAGTATAGCCGTAGTAATTTTTTTTCAATCCCTACCAACAAAGGAATTAGTGCATGAATGGTCCACAAAGAGGAGACTCTTTTTTGGTTGAGAAATAGAAGACTTAAATTTACTTTAACCAGTTAAGCTACAAGATTTTTATAGTACTAGTTCAATTGGAGCATGATCATAGTATTTATTTTTTGTTTTAATTCCTACCTACAAAGAAATTAATTTTATTTTTTTATTTTAAGAAGAAGGAGACTTAAATCTGCTTCATAAATGCTGTAGGGTTGAAACATAACATATAATCTCAATCATACATATATGTCCATTAGTATCAAAGCTGTGGTCCAATAGTTTCAAAGCAGTGGACATTAATAGCCTCAATTGAACCAAGGTCACATTATTGGCCCCAATGTTCAAAGTTCAAACTTATCTATCACATACGGCATACAAAGATCCTAACCACCGAATGTGGTTTTTTCGGTACTTGCATTCCTGATGTACAATTTCTCTCTAATAGAAACTCTATGTTGATCTTTTTTCTTTGTATAAAATCAAACAGTACTTGCATACCTAACAGGGATAAAGTTTAAAATTTACATCCACTCTGTGAAAATTTATTTGTGAGTAATTTTTGCATTAGCTAAGTGTCAATAAACTTTGAATGAAAAAGTGGTTACAACATAGGCATTGATTAATGTAATTAGGGTGGTCTCAATCATCATCGAAATTTGTTAAATACGATTGTTGAACTTTGATGCGAGTGTCAATTTGGTCATTGGACTTTTGAGTTATACAATAACTCCTACTCATTAGTTTTGTGGCAAATAACATTTTGTTACTATTTTTCCATGAATTTTGACGAATTTAATCTCATAATATGCACATATTATTAATGACATTTCAAAATTATTGATAGTCTAGTAAAAATCATGTCTAGTTATTAAATTTGTTAATCTTTAACGCAAAATAGTTGTAGAATGTTTGATTTGTCACAAACTTAATGTGTTGGATGTTAATTGTTAAGATGGTCTCAATCATCATAGAAATTTGGTAAATACGATCGTTGAACTTTGATGCGAGTGTCAATTTTGTCATTGGACTTTTGAGTTATACAATAACTCATACTCATTATTTTTGTGGCAAATAACATTTTGTTACTATTTTTCCACGAAATTTGTCGAATTTAATAATGTAATATGCATATATTATTAATGATATTGTGAACTTATTGATGGTCTAGTAAAACCATGTCTACATCATGTTATTAAATTTTTTAATGTTTAATGCGGAATTGCTACAAAATGTTTGATTCGTCACAAATTTGATGTGTTGGATGTTAATTGTTGAAATCAAAACTATAGTGAACAAACTAACACTCATGTGAAAGCACGAGTGATATCAGTAAAAACCTCTTAAAAATGCAACACACACTATTTTAGAGAACTAAAATCAACAAATATTGATTATAAAAAATAATAATAAATAACAAGTGTTGAATATGATGTAAAGCTTCTAACAATTTTCCTTTTAATACAAAAAATCATATTATTTATTAGAAGTTTACATTAAATTTGTAACAACACCTTACTTAACTATACTCAAAATAAAATATAGTCATCGTTTAATCGTTACATGTACTGGAAGAGTCAAAATAAGATAAATCAACCTGTTAATAAATTCATATCTTTGACTTTTTTCCTCTACAAATTCTTTACATAATTTCATAATTAAAAAAAAAAAAATTCTAAATTGGCCAAAAGTCTAGCCTGATGAGAACTTTATCACACATAGGCGTATATGTTACTAAGACATGTTTCAAAACCTTGGGCTCATAGATAGCCCCCCCCTTTAGTCTCTATAGTCCATATGGCTTCATTATTATATCCACCTTGATGACTTCATTCTATTGATTAAAATCAATTGTAATGCTCAACAACCCGTCCCCCAATCAAAAGAAAAGAACTAAAACATATATAATCCCTTTTATTTGACAAGATATTAACTCTATCTAGAAACTTATTAGCAATAATTAGTACCTTTCACTAAGCATGGCTTAAACAAGGTCAAATTTGATTTCCTAGTTACATTATTTATGGTAATCATCATTACATTACCATTTTTTTACAAGAAACACAAAAAGGTAAAAAAGAAAGAAAGAAAGAAACATAGAAATTAAAAAGTAAATAATAATACATATAGTTATATGTTGTAGTATTTATTTTATTGAGTGAGTTTGTAGCCTTAAGCTACAACCAATTTTGTAGCTAAATTTTGTCCAATCACACGGACAAAGTTTAGCTACAAAATTAGTTGTAGCCTTAGGCTACAAACTTACTTAATATCTTTTTATTGGATGTGAATTTTGACAAATCCACCATTGGATTACATCTTCTTCTTATATCCTCCATGCTTGTAAAATTTCAAGAAAATTAAAGATCAATAGCTATGTCATCAATAAATTTTTTAAATTACAAGTTTTTGTAATTTAAAATTATGCACAAAATATAAGCTTATAGATCATGTAGTAAATGATATCCAATTGACACAAAATTTAACATGTGTATTAAGGGCGTAAAGAACATGCAATTCAACGGTTAGATTTTCAAAATATGTTGTAGTATTTATTTTATTGAGTGAGTTTGTAGCCTTAAGCTACAACCAATTTTGTAGCTAAATTTTGTCCTAATCACACCCCCACATAGATAATGATAATCCCATTCCTTAATCCCTTTATGTCCCCATCTCTTTCTCTCTGTCTTTTTAGTTACTTTCCCTCATCTAACCCTACTTTCCCGTGAGTTGGTGTTGGCAATTTTAGGTAGAATAAAATATTGATAATATAATATAATTTATATTTAACTATTTTTGAAGTAGAAACATTTTAAACTCCTTAAAATTTAGGTAAATTATATTAACATAATCTAAGGTTTGGGCTATAATGCCAACCAGGTCTAATATTTTTCAAAATTGACCAATTTAGTACAAACCATTTTAAAACTGATTCGTTATATTTTTTTTTCAACTGACTTAGGGACTAAGCTAGCTTTAAAGATCAAATTTTTTAGTTTTGAAAAAATTTAGACCTAATTGTCATTAACTCAAATCTCAAAATATATGTTAATGAAATTTAGAAGTAAACTATTGCTAACAAGTTTAATCTGCACTAAATTATCTTAATAACTAATGAGTATAAATAAATAAAAAATGTTGAAAAAAATAATTTACATTTTTTTTTTTTTTTGGTTTGTTGGGTTAATCAAACTCCCATATATAAAATAATCACAATCCTTAATCCCTCAAAAACTTGCCTCTCTATCTTTCTTCTCTCTCGTCTTTTTATTTTATTTTTTTTTAATTTTCCCAATCCAACCTTACCCTTCCCCGTGGGTTGGTGTTCGTGCTCCGTCTGTTAAACACAGACACCACCACTGTTTCTCTCTCTCTCTCTCTCTCTCTCTCTCTCTCTCTCTCTCATTTCTAGGTTTCACCGCCGATCTATTTCCGTCACCGTCACAGTCACCGCATAAAATTCCAACTCTACCCCTCACATTTCTCTCTCTATATACACATATACATACATACATATAGATATAGATTCTATATATATATACACACATACATACATATATGCATGTGAATCGAATTTCTGTGAACTCAATCCATGGTGCATAACAAGAAGCGAAACGCTGCTCCTCGATTAAAGCAATCGTCGTCGTCTTCATCTTCGTCGGCGGAGGCTGTGGCGGCGGTGACGGCGGCGGTGGGGGGTTTGACATCCACCGCCGCCGATTCCGACGCTGTGGTGGATGTGGCCGAGCACGAACCGGGGCCGAATACGGCGATGATCGAGTCTTCTGCTGCGGCGGCGTTGGTCGAATCGGACCGTTCGTCATACTCAGCGATAAAGCTAGAGTGCGAGAAAGCCCTAACGGCGCTCCGGCGAGGGAACCACAACAAGGCGCTGAGGCTGATGAAGGAGTCGTGCGCTCGGCACGATGGCTCGGGCCACTCGGCGCTGATTCATCGGGTTCAAGGCACGGTTTGTGTGAAGGTGGCTTCGATAATCGACGACCAGAACGCGAAGCAGCGGCATTTGAAGAATGCGGTGGAATCGGCGCGGAGGGCGGTGGAGCTGTCGCCGAATTCGATCGAGTTCTCGCATTTCTACGCGAATTTGCTCTACGAGGCGGCGAGCGACGTGAGGGAGTACGAAGAGGTGAAGCAGGAGTGCGAGAGGGCGCTGGGGATCAAGAATCCGATCGATCCCGCGAAGGAGAGCCTGCAAGAGGAGAGCCAGCAGAAGTTACCGACCGCCGGTGAGAGAATTAAGCACGTCCGGGAGGAGCTCCAGCAGTTGATTCAGAAGTCGAACATTTCGACTCTGTCGAATTGGATGAAGAATTTGGGGAATGGGGACGACAACAAGTTTCGGTTGATTCCGATAAGGAGGGCTACGGAGGACCCAATGGAGGTAAGATTGGTTCAATCTCGAAGGCCGAATGAGATCAAGAAGGCGACTAAGACGCCCGAGGAGAGGAGGAAAGAGATTGAAGTGAGGGTGGCTGCTGCAAGGCTGCTGCAGCAGAAGTCGGAGTCGCCTCAATTGGAGAATGAGGGTGGAAGGGATGATAGGGGATTGGATTCTACGTTGGGGTCGGGGTCGGGTTTGGGGCAGAGGAGGAAGAATGGGAATGTGAGGAAAAATGGGTCGAGGGCTGAGAGGAGGGATTGGGTTCGGTCGTATTGGAATTCGATGAGTTTGGATAGGAAGAAAGAGCTGCTTAGGATTAGAGTTTCTGATATCAAGTCACATTTCGGGTTGTCCAAGGATGGTTTGGCGAATGAGGTGTTGGCGGAGGCATTGTCGTTTGCTGAGGCTAGTAAGGCGTGGAAGTTCTGGGCTTGTTGCCAGTGTAGCGAGACGTTTACTGATTCGGAGTCTCATAGGCAGCATGTTGTGCAGGAGCACGTGGGAAAGAATGTCGATAATGAATGGAATGAGAAGCTTCTTAATTGTCCTTGGAAGCCGTTGGATATCTCGGCTGCAGTTGGGCTGCTTGGAAATGAAAGAAAAAACAAGGATTCTGAGTTTGCTGAGGATTTCTATTCAGGGAATCATATGGAGGACAGTGATGACTACTTTAAGGATGCTTGGGATTCTTCTCCTGAGACAGGAAGTTTTGGGGATAGTTGCAATAATGTTGCTTTAAAGAGCAATAACTATGATAAAATTACCAACATTGAGTTTAGAGAATGTGATGAGGACCCTGGCTCTGTGACAAATTCCCTTGATAGTTGGCCGATATCTGATGACACTGAGCGTGGAAAGCTTCTCGAAAGAATTCATGCTGCATTTGAGGTTCTTATTCGACACAAATGTCTTACTGCAACTCATCGTACTAATGTGATACAATTTACAATGGATGAGCTACATGGTCTTGCTTCTGGCTCGCTGCTTTCGAAACTTCGTTTGGAACAATCACCTATGTGTATCTGCTTTCTTGGAGCTTCCCAGCTCAAGAAAATCCTTAAATTCTTGCAGGAACTATCAACTGCTTGTGATTTAGGTAGATATTCCGAGAAAAGTAGTAGTCCAATGGATGATGCGAACAGTGGCCCCCAAGTTCATGAGATTAAGGAGAAGATTGTTCTTAATGAAGATGCATCATGTCTCCTTCTGGATGAAAGTTTACTGCCAATTGAATGTGCTCCTGGCACTGGTCATGGTGCTGCAATAGATAATGTGGCTGCTGCTGGCACTGCAAATGGGGCTCTAGCTGATGCCGATGCTATGCTATCCTGGATATTTGCAGGTCCTACGAGTGGGGAACAGTTGGCTTCGTGGATGCGTACAAAAGAAGATAAAATACGAGGAGGAATGGAAATCCTGCAGATGCTTGAGAAGGAGTTCTGCCAACTACAGAGTCTTTATGAGAGAAAATGGGAGCATATAAGGTATGAGAAAGCGTTGCAGGCAGTGGAGAAGCTGTGTCTTGTAGAAGGTAAGAAGAGGGAGAATGTCACAGAATTTGTACATAGAAGCTACGAGTCTGTCCTGAGGAAGCAGAAAGAGCTGCTTGAGAGTGAGAGTGAGAGTGAGAATGATGTGATGTTCAACGACAGTAGGTTTAAATTAGATGCCATATCAAATGTTTTAAAAGAAGCAGAAGCTCTAAATGTTAATCAATTCGGGTATGAAGAAACTTATGGCGGTGTGAATTCCCAGTTATGTGACTTGGAATCTGGTGAACATGATGATTGGAGTGCAAAGGACTATTTGCATCAAGTGGACACTTGTATAGAATTTGCAATTCAGAGACAGAAAGAACAGTTATCCATAGAGGTTAGTTACTTTGTTATAGATGCACTCTTTGATAAAGATATAGATATTGATCCTTTCTATTTTAACTCACTTGTTTTGTAATGCAGCTCATCAAAATTGATGAACGAATTGAGCGAAATGTTACCGGGAAGCAGCAGTTGGAACTCAAGCTTGAGCCTGTTTCTGCCCATGATTATCGGTCAATATTGTTGCCTCTAGTGAAGTCATACCTGAGGGTTTGTATTTAACTCATGGAAACTTGTGTCACGTTTCTCTTCATTTTAATGGACTAAATTTTTTATATTCCTCTTCTACTTTCTCTTTCAGGCACACTTAGAGGATTTGGCTGAGAAAGATGCCACAGAGAAATCTGATGCTGCAAGAGAAGCATTTTTAGCGGAGCTTGCACTTGATTCTAAAAAGAGTGTAAGAGGAGGAAGCGATAATTCCAGGCATACACATGAGAAGACAAAGGATAAGAGAAAGAACAAGGAGTACAGGAAATCCAAAGATTCCAAGGTTTACATTTTGCAGTCTGTTTTTGTTTCTTTTACTGCAGTGCTAGTTAATCTATGTATAAAATATTTGATGATTTTTTTTTTTGGGTAGGCTACCGGTGGTCTTGAGCAGCACATGCTTCATCTTGAGACCGAAGAGCCAGTGTATGTCTGTTTATTACTCTAAATATGGATGCCTATGCGTCTCTTTCTGAAACGTGCGGTGATTTAATTATGAAAGCTTATACGGGGTCTAGTCTGTTTCTAATAATGCTTGGTTTGTCTTGTGCTGCAGTTCCTTTCCAGTTGCATCTGATGGTGATCATCAAGATTCTGAGAGTGTTGTTTCTGCCAATGGTCATGACTTAATGCAACAGGAAGAAGAATTTAGACTTAAATTTGAGCTTGAGGAGGAGGAAAGAAAGCTTGAAGAAACCTTGGAGTATCAAAGACGGATAGAGAATGAGGCTAAACAGAAGCAACTTGCTGAGCAACAAAAGAAATCCACTCGAGCATATACAGAGAAGGTCGCAGAAGGATTGCATGATGTTTACTTGAAGGCTGGTGCTGATGATCAAGATGTACACGAGAAGCTGAAACCTTGTACACTGGTAAAAATTTCTTGTTTCAGTCTCTATTGTTTGATTTTAGTTTGATAGAAGTTTGTGCTTATTCTTCTCAAGTTCCATTTCACTTTACAATTGGACTGTTGAATTGAATACTGGACATAATATGCCAATGAGCTATAGCTCAACTGGCACTTCCTTATGGTATGGAGGGTGAGGTCATCGGTTCAAGACCCACTGGGTGCCTTTGTGACTTACTAATTAAAAAAAAAAGGGATACTGGATATAATTTGACAACTGACAACCAATGCCATGCTGTTTAATTTAGAGGAACTCCTTTTTTTAGATATTGAGTAAAATTTTAATGAACTTGTACCTTTTCAGGATCACTCGGTGGAGAAAGATGGACTCCCGAACAATCTAGAAAACATGCTTCCAAATGGTTCCCCTGTATCTATGAGATCTTCTGATGTTTCTGGTGCCAAAAAGATGAGTGGTACAAATGATGCTAAGGCTAAACAAGGTTGGTAAATAGTAAGGTTCTCAAATGAGCTTGGGTTGATTTTTGTTAGAAGATGTGTTAACTGTATATTTTTTATCTGCTGGGTCAGCTAATGGAGGAATTTCAGAGGATGGTTTTTTGTCATCTGATCGACGGACAGGAAGGAAAGGTAAACGGCAGAAGAGTTCCTCTAAATTGGTTAATGGAAAGTGTCAAACCATGTCATCTGAAAAGGAAAGTAATGATGTTGGGAGTTCGCATATTGAAGGTCACTTAAAAGAGCAAGATATATTTCAAGACACTCCCGGTACAGACAGTGGTAAGCCTTACACTTTTACAAGTATTTCTTCTT
This sequence comes from Quercus lobata, assembly GCF_001633185.2. Taxonomy (NCBI): domain Eukaryota; kingdom Viridiplantae; phylum Streptophyta; class Magnoliopsida; order Fagales; family Fagaceae; genus Quercus; species Quercus lobata. The sequence continues at coordinate 14,873,067 of NC_044913.1, read as the reverse complement.
TAGTACTATGTTGTTTGTTGTTACTGGTTTTCTTCTATTAACCTTCAAGGTGCTTTCCAGTGGACGGGCATTAATGTTTTTGGCCATTTTCTGGGAATTCAGAATTAACATGACATTATTGTCTCTTTATGTTTTCAAGGTGGCCCTTTATTGTTAGAAAATGGAACAAAGACATTGAGACAATTGCATGTAGAGGATGAAGAGGAGGAAAGGTTCCAAGCTGACCTTAAAAAAGCAGTACGCCAAAGCCTTGGTAAAATTCTTCTATCATCTATCTATATAACCTTCCTGTTGTTATGTTAATTTACTGAATTATATATAGTTAAACTAGGCATTGGGACCTCTACAAGCCAAGTCATGGGAGTTGAAAGTACAGGGGTTCAGTTGTTAGCAACCTTCACTACTTATATGAGTGGTCCGTGTGTGGGGTTTATGAATAGTAGTTTTATTGTGTTGTTCATGGAGTCCCTGCTTTTTGTATATAATTCTTTATTCCTGTAATTTTATAGGCTTCTTTGTGTCCATTGTACATGATTTTTTTTTTTTTTTTTCTTTTAATAAAAAATTATTCTTAGCTATCTGCTATCCAAAAAAAGAGTCATGGTAGTTGTAACCTGGCAAGTTTTTACCTATTAACTGATTAGTTGTTTCACTAAACTGTGCTGTTAAAAAATATATCTTTTCTTGAGAATTACACTTCCTTGGTATTTTGGTAGGTTAAAATTTTGAAGTCACATGCACATGGGTTAGTTTGTACACTTTTACTCACAATTAGAATAAAAATTCAGCATAATTTCTGGGAATCTTTAAAGCAGTTAAATCATTTAGCTCATAGAAATAGAGTTGATAAACAATCTTTCTGGCTGCATGTGTGAGCACAGCACTTGATACAACCCAATGCAAGTGTCATTAGTGCACATTTGTTAAAAAGAAAAAAAAAAATGATAGTTTGACTCATCAATCAAATCGCATTTCTTGAATGTGAAATAGTTTTTTTTTGAATCAGTAATTTATTGTATGTTAAATAGTTTGGCCTTGACTTCTTGATTGGGTAGGTTTGGCCTGACCTGAGTCAGGGGAAGGAACCATACTTTTTAATTTGTTGTATGCACCTATAGATTTGTGTATATTTGTATATATGCAGGTGTATGTATTGTAGACTATGTTACTTATCAAAAAAATGTATTGTAGACTATGTTACTATGCTAAAATTAACTGAAGTTGTAATATTGTTTTTATAATTCAATTGTTACAACAAGTAGAGGAGTGGGAATTCAAACCCTGGTTCTTCTCATAAAGGAGACTAGGTAATGCGATTGAGTTACAAGACTCTTTCTACTGAAGTTGTGAGAACTGAAAGTCATAGTCTTTCAACTTGTTTAAATTTTCTTTCCCATCAAAAAGCGTTTTCCCATCACCTTGATAAATTTACTCCGTCTCATTTGTTCTTGCTGATTTTAGTTTTAATTTAGCTTGACAATCTGAACGTTGGGTCAGCTGGTTGAGATTGACTGAATCTTGCAAAATTGCTTCAGAATTGGCTATAATTGATGCATTTACTGGCATCTTGTGCACTTAGTTTTCTTGGGGTGAGGGATGCTTTGTGGTGAAGGGTAGTTGACCATAAATATGGCAGAATGTGGGGGAGGGGAGATGGTGTTCTAACAGTGTTTAGGGTCCACATGGGGTTCACCTCTGGAAGAATATCAGGAAGGGTTGGGGTGGCTTTAACTGGTTTGTCAGTTTTAAGTCAGGTTGGCTCTTCTATAAAGTTTTGACATGACTCTAGGTGTGGGGTTACCTTTGCCAGAGACTTTTTTAGAACTTTTTGGTATAGCACTTGATAAGGACTCCTCAGTGGAGGAACTTTCGTTTTTTATAGAGGAAAGTTACCATTGGGATGTTTGTTTTGTTTGCCCGGTGCAAAACTGAGAGCTAGAGTTGGTTGTCTCTTTTATGGATTTGATCTATTCTGGGCCAATAAGACGGGGTTGGAATGTATACCCTCTGTTGGAATCCATCTTCACAGAGTGTTTTTGAAGTCAAATCCTATTAAAGTGTTACACTTGACAACTTAACCTTCTTTTCCTTGGAAGAGCTTGTGGAATCCTAAAGTGCCAACAAAGGTCAGTTTTTTTCCTTTGGACAGCAGCATTGGAGAAATCGTAACTATTAATAATCTTTGAAGGCAGCAATTGGTTGTGCTAGACCGCATGTGTTAGTGGGATGGGGAAACTACTGATCATTTACATCTCCATCGCACTGTTGCTAGAGAGTTGTGGAATATGATCTTTTTGTTGTTTGGGGTTTACTGGGTTATGCTGAGGGGTGTTGTGGAGCTTTAAGCTAGTTGGTAGGGCAAGTTTAGCAGGTGCAGAAATGTTGCAATATGGAGCATGATCCCCCATTTTCTCATGTGGGGTATTTGGCGGGAGAGGAACAATTGGACTTTTGAGGGATATGAAAGATCAGTTCATGACGTGAAGCTTTTATTTCTCAAGACTTTGTTTGAGTGGATAAATGCTTCGAGCTAATTTTCTTTTGCTACATTGCGTGATTTGCTTGATTATTGTACTTTTCATGTTCAATTTCTGTGTACCTGTTGTACACTTCTGTGTTCATGGATGTCACTCTTTTGTTTATTCAATGAAATTCACTTATAAAAAAAAATGTTCTGCTTCCCTTCTTTTTGATTTAGAAATAGTTGCAACTCTCTGATCTTGTATATCTGCTGTTTTCAGATACATATCATGCTCAAGCACATAAGAAATTGCCCTTAGTTTCAAGTTTAAGAACACAACGGAGGATTTCTCCCGAAGCAGGTAAGTTGGGTGCTTCACCAAATGAAGGCACGGTGGAGAATGTGAACGGAGCAGATGTTTTAGGTACAGGGCTGCAGAATGAAGTGGGCGAGTACAATTGCTTTCTGAACGTTATCATACAGGCAATGAGTTATTTTCCAATTCATGATTTTTATCAATGCAGTTTCATTTCTTTGTTTCATTTATGGTGTTTCCTCTGGCCTGAAATGTTGTTTTTTCCCTTTCCCTTTGGCATGAATTTAGTCCTTATGGCATTTAAGACGATTTCGAGATGAGTTTCTAAGGAAAGCAGAATCAGGGCATGTTCATGTGGGTGATCCTTGTGTTGTCTGTGCATTGTATGAAATCTTTACTGCCCTGAGCATTGCATCTACAGATATGCGAAGAGAAGCGGTGGCCCCTTCTTCACTTAGAATAGCTCTGAGCAAACTGTATCCAGAAAGCAATTTCTTCCAGGAGGTAGTTTAATGGAGTTTTGATTGTAGGCTTTGGCTGTTAGCTAATTTTTACTTCAGTTAATCTTCGTCATGCTCATTATCATGAATTTAGACATGGTGATGGTTTTTATTTGTAAAGCATGTCTAATATATCTGCAACTGACTGCTTATTATAAAAAAAAATCTGCAACTGACAGGCTCAGATGAATGATGCTTCTGAAGTACTGGCAGTGATATTTGACTGCCTTCACCGATCATTTACTACTGGTGGTTCGACTGTTTCTGATACTGAATCAGTGGAAAGCAATTGCAAGGGGTCCTGGGATTGTGCAAACAATTCCTGTATAGTGCATTCACTTTTTGGAATGGACATTTTTGAGCGAATGAATTGCTACAGTTGTGGTCTAGAGTCCAGACATTTAAAGTATACTTCCTTCTTTCATAATATTAATGCCAATGCCCTCCGAACCATGAAGGTATCTCATAGGAAGATTTTTTGTACAATTACTTATTTTCCTAATGGAGGAGATATAGTTTGAGGGATCTATTTTTCTTTGTTAAGTACGTTTTCTGATTTCTATGTCTCCTTTCAGGTTATGTGTCCAGAAAGTTCCTTTGATGAGCTTTTAAATCTCATAGAGATGAATCATCAGTTAGCTTGTGATCCAGATGCTACTGGGTGTGGGAAACTCAACTACATCCATCACATTCTCTCAACTCCACCACTTGTTTTCACAACAGGTGAATTATTAGTTAAGAAAATTTTCACCTGGGTAAAATGCTTTATGTTGAAACACAGAATCACATAGATATGTTTGGTCTTGCAGTTCTAGGTTGGCAGAATACATGTGAGAGTGTTGATGACATAAAAGCAACACTGGCAGCCCTAAGTACAGAGATAGATATCAGTGTACTTTATCGTGGCTTAGATCCAAAGAGCTCACATAGCTTGGTTTCAGTGGTATGTATACTTGAATGAATCTCAAATGCTCTTTTGATACAGATATATTAGAATCTTTTTTTTTTCTTTGCTGTAAAATAGGAATATACAGGTTTAGAGAAATATGTTTTCAAGGTAAATAGGCTATTTTCTATTGTTTAGCTAGAAGTGAGGAAATTATTTTGGCTGTTTGCCTTGCACCAAAAATATCTTTAGAGAGATAGAAGGTTTGAGAGAGAAGAGGTGGGTTTAGTGTACTTCTTTGTTCTAGTGGTGGTGCTTGGGTGTCAGCATTGACTAGGCGGATCTTGAGAGCCAAGGGGAGAAGGGGGGGTGGGGGGGTGGGGGAAGAAAGATCAAAGACACACAGAAGAGAGAAATATCTACATTACACAGAGAGAGAGAGAGAGAGAGGCCCACCTTCCCCGACAGCAGATGAGATTGATAACTGAGTATTGACAAAAAAAGCTTATTCTTCAGCTCCAATTACTAGACTAAAATTTTGCAAGAGCAAGTAGGAACGGCCTGGTTTGGAATTGGATCCTTAGAAAAGGGATCAAGGTGTGAATGAACCACCAAATCAGAGACCATGAAGACAACATTGTGTCGTTGTTCCATTTCACGATGTTTCAGGACTCTTGTTGTCTGGCCAAGTCTTATTTGGCTTCACCTCTGTAGGTCTATGATAAGCTTGTGAACTAGGTTCTTGGTATAGAAGCTTGAGCTGAGGTGAGTCTTCTTAGACAGTGAGGCAGTGGTTCGAGTGGTTACTTCAGAGTACCATTATAGGTTTTTCAACCTTAGATTGAGATGACAGGGAGATAGCGAGCAAGCAGGTGAGATGGCGAAGGGGGAATTGGAAATGACGTCTATACAAGTGGAACTTATAGACAAAAATTTGAGCCCTCAATTCCTGGTTTAAATTCAATTTAGAGTTACATTCTACAAATTCTTTACCATGGTTTTCTGTTCAACAAGGAAAACTGGGTTGATTGGGTTTTTCTGGAAGCACAAAAGGTTGAAAAATATGGAGAACATGTATTTTGGGAAATATTTTACATATTTTGCATCAAAACAAACAGCTCAGTTTGGTTTGTCATGTTCCTGAAAAAGATGACTCCTGTTTTGGGGAAGTGAGAGAAGAGAGAAGGGGGGGGGGGGGGGGGGGGGGAGGAGGGGGTTTGATTGATGACAGATTATTTGAGTGAAACCAGGATTAGTTTTTAAAATCTTTTTTTTTGAAACATAAAATCAGTTACTTCTGTAGGTACAGATTCCATCAAGACCAATACACACAATGATGCAGAGGTTGACATGAAGCCTAGCCTCTGTTATTGATAATGCTAGCTAGCTTCCCACCACCCATCCTAACGTATCCCCATCTTCCAAAAGAAAAATGTAAATCTGTTGTTTTTTGCCCATGCACGTATTTGTGTATCTGGAACCATGAATTGGAGAAAGTTTCAGAGCAACCATTAATTTGACTTGTGTCTAATTGTATATCTAAGGTGGCTTCCTCATTTTTGCATGTATTTTAATGTGTGATTTTATGTTGGTTGGCAGGACCTTATTGATGGGGCACTGTTTTTATTTTTTATAATCTCTGATATGTTTTCTGTAACTTTTAGGTTTGCTACTATGGGCAACATTATCATTGCTTCGCCTATAGTCATGACCAATGGATTATGTATGATGATAAAACTGTCAAGGTAAATTCCTTTCTTTCTGTAAATTGTGCCATCTCTTCTGCCCATCCTTGTGTTACAATCTGTATTTTATGATTAGGTAATTGGTGGTTGGACCGATGTTCTTACCATGTGCGAAAGAGGGCACTTGCAACCGCAGGTTCTTTTCTATGAGGCTGTAATCTAGTTTTCTTGTTGGAACTTGTCGCATTAGTTGCCACAATAGAGAGCGTTGAGTTGGAAGTGGCTTGGCATTCAACTGCTGTATATGGTGAGGCGTTGTTTATATTTTGATCCATTGCTGCTCACACCACTGCGGTTCAGACAGTGAAACCTGTGCCGTTTTGTTATAGAAAATGTTCAGAAGTTTTGATATAAAATTGAGTAGTGACAGGAAGCAAAGAGTTATGTCAAATCATCAAGGGTTTTGGAGCAACTGGTCCTTCCAGGGAAAGATAATTGTATTAAAGAGGTTTTTATTTCAACTTAAGGACTTATAGGTAGCCCGGCATGTAGATTTTGGTTCTGTTGCTTCAGAATACTGCTTCAGCATAGTAGGGACATCTAAATCCCTGGAGTTTTCCTTTTCTTGGATCTTTTTAATAAGATGTTTTTGTTGGGGGAAATAGCAGTATCATCATAAAAAGATTACATGGCGATTTATGCAGTGGAGGAGCATATCACACTACAACCGAATCGAGTGCGCCATTTGTTGCCAGAAGCATATATAGCCAGTTGTCAGGGTAAATTTAGTTAATTAGATTCAAAATCTCTTCTAAATATTTTCCCTTTTTCTTATGAAATACTTTCCCCCCCAGTTAAAAGAGTTTTTGTATAGATCACATTTTGGCCGTGTGAGCCTTCATAATGCAGCTTACACAATCACAATTCTTCAGCCTCTGATTACTCATGTCATTTATTGCTTAAAATTTTTGCTTCTCTCTTCTTATTATATCCTTTTTTTAAGGGCTCTTTTTATCATATCTATGCACGCAGGATTTGTGCTGCTGCTGCTGAAATCAATGTCTAGTGTATTTTTAGTTCTTACTATTTTTTTTAAACAAATATTTTCATCAATTTGTACAAGGAAAAATGATTTGTCAATATCTTTAAGTTGAGATTTGGCCGATATTTAATAGTGTCAGTTGTATCCAATATGGGTCACAAGATCATGCATCTGAGTTTTGTTTCATTATTATGTGGTTCACAAGATCATCTAATTGTATCCTTATGGGTCACAACTCACATGATTAAAAAAAAAAGGGTTTATGCATCTGAATTTTGTTTCTTTTACTGAAACTTAAATATTGGCTGTGTGAGAGGGAAAAATATATCATGTATTGGATACATGAGTTCTTCCTTTCACATGAGGACTTGTGGGGTTTATCTCGTGTGAGAGTGATGACTTATGCACCCAATACATGATATACCTTATGCACCCAATACATAATATACCTAATACCTCTTCGTGTGACAGAGCTTAGACTTAGGTTAGGAGGGAAGGAGGAGAGTGACTGCTACTGGATTTTCTTTTTTTATTTTATTTTTTCCAATTTGACCTTTTAAGTCGAGGCTAACACCATTTTGTAATTGTACCTAAGTTTTGCGGATGAAAAAACTTGTGTTACACTATTTCCGTCCAATAAAATTGAACTGTGACCCAACTTTATGTCCCCAGCAACCACTACCTTAGAAACTGAATAAGCAAAACAGCAAAATCTGGCCCTACACAAAAACGGGTCTGTGTGAGCTAGCTATGACCATAAAAGTGGCCCAAAAAGTTAGGAATCTCCCAAAATCTCAACATTTGTCCCCAACGAAGTTAGGAATCTCCCAAAATCTCAACATTTGTCCCCAACGATTAAAAACTTAAAAAGAATCGTTCCCTATAATATTGCCACTCTCGTCCATCACTATAATTCTAGAAGAGTTCTCCTATGCCAAATCTCCGTTTTACTTTAAAAGGAAATGCCAAGAACATCTTGTCAAATCTTAGATCTAACCTTGAACCCAAGTCTAGGCTAGTCTTTCCTTTGACTAATGGTTGCTTCTATTTCTAACTTTAATTTCGTTATAATTTTAATTTCATTGTGGATAACGTCTTGGGATGCATGGCAATGGAGTGGGGTAGTGTTGGATCATAGATGTTTTGTATGGTTGTACCTGTCTTGTTTCTTTTTTGAAAACGAAGTAGGTTGAGTTTAGATTGGCTTGAAGATGTTTTATTAATGGTTAGTTTGGGAATATCTTATTTAGCTGGAACTAAAAACTTTTTGCTAAAGTGTAGAAAAAAAAGTTAAAGGTTAGCTGAATAGTACAATGTGACCTATGAATAGTACAAAAAAGTAGATGTGGCAAAATGGGCGGGTCGGATCGGGTCAATTGGGTTTGCGGGTCAAACGGGTTGCGGGTCAAAATGGGTCATTTTTAAACGGGTCGAGTCGGGTCGGGTTTACCCGTATTTTTCAAACAAGTTTTTTTTTTTTTTTTTTTTTTTTACAAAAACAAATCAATGACAAACTGTTTAGAGAGAATGAATAAAATCAATTAAGCAAATGAATTGCACTTAATGTCACTTGTTAATATCCTTCCAATTCTAATAGTTTTGAGCATGACAAAAATTATTTACAGTCATAAATTCATGATGGAAAAAGTATTCAATATTAATAGTTCATTGTCAAAATGCATATAATTACAAGTTTACATTTTCAAAAAGAGATAGATCTTAAAACAAACAAAACAAGTAAGCCAGCAAAGTAGCAAGTTATCGGTCTTCTTAAATGCACATGTTCTTGTTGCATTTAAAATAATAGTAAAGTTAGATTACTTAAAAAGATAAACTAAACAAAAAAAGATTTAAAAGTAAACATAACATATTAATTAAAGAAGAATAAGTAAATATTTTATAAGAACTACAGCTCAATCTCAATCTACTCAGAGTTGGTAGCAGATTCAGCACTGCAAATATTCATACTTGCAAATTAGAGCTCAGCTAAATGAGTTTTATTTTATTTTATTTTATTTTTTTTAATGGTTGTCTGACTCTTGACAGCCTTGGCCCTTGCCTTGTGCTAACGTGTGTGGTCTAATGGTCTTGTCTCATGGCAATTAGCAATCACTGAAGGGCCCTTGCCTTGTGTAAGGTGTGTGGTCTAATGGTGTAACGTGTGAAGGCTGAAGCTAGGGCGGCTTTTTTTTTTTTTTTTTTTTTTTTTTTTTTTTTTTTTTTTTTTTTAATGGAAAGCAGTGCACTGAAGCTAGGCTAGCTAGCTTTTGACTTTTGATGAATCAAACAGTCATTCTTTATAATATATAATATATTGATTATAAGTTTTGGTACTTTGTGCTTTATGCACATAGTATTAGTCTTGTAATCTAAATATTTTTTTAGCGAATTTTTTTTAACGGGTCGTGTTACGGGTTATTCGGGTTAGGTTGGGTTGACCTGCAAAAAAATCAGGTCGGATCACGGGTCAATTTATTTTTGCTTTAGGTCAAAAAAATCGGGTTTGGGTCAGGTATTTTTCGGGTTAGGTCGGGTCGGGTCAGAAAATTCTGACCTGTATTGCCATGTCTACAAAAAAGAAGCCAAAAACTTAAATAAGCTGAACTTTTTATCACATCCCAAACAAACTCTAATTATAATAAACGATGAGATAAATATGAAATATAAGGAAAATGGTGACCTTGAGCATATTAAGAGAGAATGAGAGATGTTTTTTGAAAAAATGATAATAAAATATGTATATATATATTCAACGCAAGGTGAGGTAAGACAAGATGTGGCGAGCAAAACCTGTCTTTGTCCTATCACCTCTTCGAGGTAAAGAAAATTCATGCAAGCGAAATGAGATAGAGTTGGTCAAATAGGGCTGGATAACTTCCAGACTAAGCTTGTGCGTTCAATGTCCAAGCTCCTGTTTACTTCTAGTGACACTCTTTTCCTACCTCATGATAGCCATACCTTACTACATTCAATGCATGCATTTTCCTACCAAAATATGCTAATGCAACACCCTCAAGACCATTTGAATAAACAATTCCTTTAGGGGGCCTTCTTGTGAAATGAAAGAGACTGGTATAGAGCTTGGTCCACTATCACCAAAGCCGAAAGTGAATGGGCCATCTAGCTAAAGTGAATTTGTGGGTCACCTATAGTCCAAACCAATTGTGAGGCCCAATCAGCATCAATAATATATTTTTTTTTTGGGTGTAAATATGAAATTTGCTAATCATAATAGTTATTAATAAACATTTATTATAACTGCATTTGTAAATGGAAGCATATATTCTAGTATTAGACATTTGTTATGATTATTTTTGTGTATGGAATTCTATATTCTACCATCTAAGAATATGGAAAAAAAACTATCTAAAGAAAATATAATAATGTATTAAGATTTTAATGGGGGTTTAAAACTTTAATAGTTAGGGTTGTGTTAACAGGCACCGTACCATCAAACTTTGTGTGGGTATTTTGTTAGTTTTATGCATTTTAGGGTCAGTTTTATATACTTTAGAGTCAGCTTTATACAATTTTTCCAATTTATTCTTATTTTTTATTAAGTGAGACTCGTACTATTTTAACCTTAACAAGCACTGGTGTGGTGCTTGACTGCTTGTTAATATTTGCCATACTAGTTTTACACTTTTACTAGAAAGTTTTTTTTTTTTTGGTCGATGAAAAACTTTTACTTGAAAGTTGATTTTGGAATATTCTGGCCGATATATATTCTGTACATAAAACACGGACTTATTGGATCTGTCCCAAAAACTAATTTTTTTTTTTTTTTTTTTAGCAGAAACAATAGTGGACTTTATTATTTATATAGAATCATGTTGTACAATGAGGAAGAAAAGCATTCTTCTAACCAAATAATGGCTTCTTCTTTCTCTTTTGCAACACTAGGCAGATTCTATCAGTATTCAAAAATTCACCAAGTTCAGCCAAATTACTTCCCACAATGACTTCCAATGTGGAGACAGGGTATTTTTGTTATACCCTTCATGACTCGTTTAGGAATGACCAATACATGGTATGGTTGGAGAATCACAAGAGGTATTATAACGAATCCGGGTATTTGGAGTTACCAATGTGTGGTCGGGGCACATATTGTGTTTTCTGGCTTATGCTTTTTGGCAACTATTTGGCATTGGGTGTATTGGGATCTAGAAATATTTTCTGATGAACGTATAGGAAAACCTTCTTTAGATTTACCTAAGATTTTTGGAATTCATTTATTTCTTTCAGGGTTGGCTTGTTTTGGGTTTGTCGCATTTCATGTAACAGGGTTGTATGGTCCTAGAATATGGGTGTCCGATCCTTATAGACTAATTGCAAGGGCACAATCTGTAAATGCAGCGTGGGGTGTGGAATGTTTTGATCCTTTTTTTTCCGTGAGGAATAACCTCTCATCAAATTGCAGTAGGGACATTGGGCATATTAGCCGGCCTATTCCATCTTTGTGTCTGTCCCCCCCCCCCCCCCCCAACGTCTATATAAAGGATTATGCATGGGAAATATTGAAACTGTGCTTTCTAGCAGTATCACTACTATCTTTTTTGTTGCTTTTATTGTTGCTGGAACTATGTGGTATGGTTCAGCAACTACCCTGATTGAATTATTTGGTCCCACTTGTTATCAATGGGATCAGGGATACTTCCAGCAAGAAATATATCGAAGAGTTAGCGTTGGGATAGCCGAAAATCAAAGTTTATTAGAGGCTTGGTCTAAAATTCCTGAAAAATTGGCTTTTTATGATTACATCGATAATAATTCGAAAAAAAAAGGGATTATTCAGAGCGGACTTAATGGAAAACGGGGATGGAATAGTTGTTGGGTGGTTAGGACACCCTGTCTTTAGAGATAAGGAAGGGCGTGAACTTTTTGTACATCGTATGCCCACTTTTTTTGAAACATTTCTAGTTGTTTTGGTAGATGGAGACGATATTTTAATCAAGTGTTTTGACCTGGGATGCACGAATGCGGCTCTAGAGCCATCGCACCCACATCCGACATGGCGGGATGCGGCGACGCAGGAGGGACGCTGCTGATCGCGTGTCGGGCCACGTCCTTCCACGTGGATTTCCTGACTCGCGCCAACGCGGCTCAAATCTTGCCAACTCGGGCTGTATTGACCGAAACCGGTGAAACCGCTGAAATGGCCGGTTCAAGCCGAAACGGCCGAGTTAGGCCGAAATTCAAAAAAAAGAAAGAAAGATGCAAAACGCATCATTTGAACTTAACCTAAGACCCTAGGACTCTCTCACACACTCTCACTTTGTCCAAACACTCTCTCTCACTCCGTCCCTCATCTCTCTTCTCTGTGCTCTCTGCTAGTCTGCAGTGTGCTTGGCTTCAGGTGTGCTCTCTCTTCTCTGTGCTCTACTAACTAAATCTAAATCCTTGCTTATTTAACTTTATTCTATATATTTCTTTTGAATTTTTACTCTCTATTTTTTACGATTTCTCTCTTTCAAATTGCTTAGAAATGAATTTGTGAATCGGAAAATTTGTGTGCTTGCTGTGTTTTTTTGCTTGTTTTTTCGGTTCTTGTGGGAGTTAAAGGGTTTTGTTATTAATATGGCTGCTGTGATTTACAAATTTATCAGTTAGGATAAGAATCTTATCCTAACTGATAAAATTTGTGAATTAGTTAAGATAAGATAGGATTCAGAATTGATTTGTGAACCTGTGAATTTGTGATTTGTGAATCTTAGTTTCTTTTCAATCTTAGTTTTATTTAGTTAATAGTTATTACTTATTACTCATTGTGATTTGTGAACTTGGGTCTGATTTATTATTAATTTATTTAGTTAATAGTTATTATTTGTAGGTTAAATTGAATCTATTGAATTTGCAATGGACAAAGTTACTAGCACAAAAACTTCACCTCCATCTAATCAAGAAGTGCAAATGATGAATCTCCTCTTTGGCAATATGTGACTAAAGTAGAAAAACCACCTGGTGCTTCTGTTAAATCAAGTGGAAACACATACTTTAAGTGCAACTATTGTGGTATAGTTTATATGGGATCCTATTCTAGGGTTAAGGCTCATTTATTACAAATTTCTAGCAAAGGTATTAAAGCATGCCTTAAGGTGACAAAGAGCCATAGGCTGGAAATGCAGCGAATGCATGATTAAGTTGAGAATGATAAGTTAGAGGGAGAACGGAGAAGTAAAATTCCCTTACCCCCACCTCCCCCAGGTTGTGGGATATCTATTTCCCCATTTAGGAGACAGGAAGGGAGTGATAGTACAAATCTGGTTGATGGTAAGAGGAGGAAGGTGACTATGAATTCTACTTTGGAGAAAGTATTCCAGAATAATGCTAGACATGATTTGGATAGCAGAATTGCTAGGATATTTTACACCGGTGGGCTTTTGTTTAACTTTGCAAGGAACCTACATTATTGTAGTTCTTATGCATATGCTACTACCCATAGCATTCCGGGTTATCTTCCTCTTAGATACAATGCCTTGAAAACAACACTTTTGCAAAAAGAAAGAGCTCATGTTGAAAGAATTTTGAAACCAATTAAGGACTCTTGGCTTGAAAATGGTGTAAAGGTGCGTTTGGGAAGCGCGTTTGCGTTTCCCAAACGCACGTTTTGCGTTTTCAGCCTTTTCAGCCTGTTTTTTTTTTTTTTTTTTCCCCCCGCGTTTTGGCCAATTTTGTTACTGTTCATTCACTGTTGCGCAGCAATATTTGACTTTTTGTGAACAGTGCACATTTTGCACTGTTCATGGACCCACAAATTACACTTTTCAGTAACTTTTTTATTAAAAATGTGTCCCACGATATTATTCACATATTTAAAAATTATTTTGCTACAGTGTTTTTCAGTTTTCAGTTTCAGTTTTCAGTTTTCAGCTGTATCCAAACAGACCCTAAGTATAGTTTCTGATGGATGGTTAGATCCACAAATGAGGCCTCTTATTAATATTATGGCTGTATCAGATGGGGGTCCAGTGTTTATAAAGGTAATTGATAGGCCAGGTGAGTTTAAAGACAAACATTATATTGCTGGGGTGTTGAAGGATGCTATAAATGAGATTGGACATGAAAAAGTTGTCCAAGTCATCACTAATAATGCTAGTGTGATGAAATCTGCTGGAGCTCTTATTGAAGGTGAGTATCCTAAAATATTTTGGACACCCTGTGTTGTCCACACTCTCAATGTAGCTTTGAAGAATATTTATGCAGCAAAAAACACTAAAAAGAATGAAGTTACATATGAGGAATGTAGTTGGATTACATGTATTGTTGATGATGCATCATTCATACGTGTTTTTATCATGAACCATTCAATGAGGTTGGCAATGTTTAATGAATTTTGTCCATTAAAACTGCTCCAAGTTGCTAATACTAGATTTGCTTCAGTTGTTGTAATGTTGAAAAGGTTGATGTTGATAAAAAGATGCCTTCAAGCCATGGTTATTAATGACCAATGGGCTTCTTATAGGGAGGATAATGTCGCAAAAGCTCAAAAGGTGAAAGATATGATTCTAAGTGATCTTTGGTGGGATAATATTGATTATATCCTTGAATTCACAGCACCCATTTATGATATGCTACTAATAGCCGACACATATAAGCCTTGTCTTCATCTTGTGTATGAGATGTGAGATTCAATGATAGAGAAGGTGAAGACAGTAATAAATCGACATGAAGGCTTGGAAGATGATCAGTATAGCTCATTTTGGGATGTGGTATATGATATACTCATTGATCGATGAACTAAAAATTGTACACCACTACATTGCTTAGCTCATTCCTTAAATCCTAAGCAAGTACATTTATTTTTATTTTCCTTAGTTCACCCTTTTAGTAAAACACATGTTTCATCTATATTTGTTTTTTAACCTTTAACTAGGTATTACTCCATTGAATGGCTTTCGGGGAATCCAAAACACATCCCTCCACATCGAGATCATGAAATTTCTATGGAAAAAAGTAAGTGTTTGGAGCGATACTTTGAAGATGAGAATGAATTAACAGTGGTGAAGTTTGAGTTTGCTACATTTTCAGAAGGGAGGTTTCCTTCACCAGATGCCTTGATAGATAGGTGGGTCTTACAACCTTTGGTTTGGTGGCAATACCATGGCTTCGCATTTCCAACTCTTCAAATCCTTGCCCTTAAACTTCTTGGACAACCTTGTTCATCCTCATGCGTTGAGAGAAATTGGAGCACATACAAATTCATTCATTCCTTAAAAAGAAACAAAATGGCTCCTGCACGCGTTGAGGATTTGGTATATGTGCATTCTAATCTTTGACTCTTGTCAAGGCGCAATGAGGTGTATGTACATACAGCAACAAAGATGTGGGATATTGCAGGAGACCCTTGGAATGAGAGCGACATACATGGAGGAGCTGGAATTCTTGAGAATGCAACCCTTACACTTGATGAGCCAGAGTTGGAGGCCATGGTTATTGGGAATGCTAACACTAGTGCTACTACTAGTGAAAGTGAAGTTCGAAGTGAAGCTATTGATCTTGAGGATGATGATGTTAGTGTTTGATTGTCTTGTTGATTATCTTTTATTTTATTTTAGTTTCAAACTTGTGAGTTGTATTTTAATTTCCGAACATCATGGAATGTTTTAGTTTCAATCTTGTGGGTTGTATTTAATTTATGTACATTATGTTTTAGTTATTATTTACTATCGCTCTTAAATTTGGTATATGTTTATATAATGTGAAAAAGTATGCTTAGCAATATATTAAAAATATATTGTAAAAATCTTTTTAATAATTTTTTAATCGCCGAGTCTCGCCGCACTCACACTCACATTTTTCAAAAATTGCCGAGTCCCGCACCCACACCCAAGTCTCGAAACGCACCCGTGCTTCATAGGTTTTGACAAAATTGCAAGTTTATCCTCATCATAAAACATGGGTTCAAATTCTTCTTCACCAGTGTATTGAATCCAATAAATGATGCCCATAGAAGTCCGTAAAGCGCCAAACAACAACCTCTTGATTTACCAAAGCATCAATATAATATGGAGACGAATTTTGAACATCAATATCCACGTTGTCCCACAATAGCATGACCAAGCCACCACCCAGACCAATTCTAGAGACTGCAAAACCTTTATTCAAGCCCAATTTCTTCTTTAATCTGACAAAATCATCCATATCCAGCCGGGTTTCAGAGAGAACAAGAACCTCGGGACCTTCTTCATTCGCCAAATAGCGAAGTTTTCCTGTAATACCTCTGGGATCCCAAGCCCTCGGCAGATGAGGCTTAAAATTTTCATGTCGGAGGACGGGGTTGAGAAGCAACCCCAGTTGTTGAAAGATAGTGAATCTGGTTATTTTTGTCAATTGTTTGTTTCTTGAGAACAGGGGAAGGCAGGCAAGGAGAGTGATGGTTTATCTGCATCTGAAGATTGACGTTTAGTTTAGTTGTCACAGGGGTAGGGTAGAGTTTGAAATTTCAAAAACCTTACTGCTGCTGGAGTTGGAGTTGCGTAAGAGGCGTTTCCAGGATCGTAGGGGAGGTTTAGTTTGATCCGAAAAAACCTCAGAGATATTCGGTGTAGTTTCCATATTCTCAATATCAAAAGTTTGATTCCTCCCCATATCAATTGTTTTGATCCGAGTCTGAACCCTGAAATTGAGGACACGTTAGCTTAGTAGTGCTAGTTGTTTCATCTAAAAGTGGTTGCTTTGAAATCAAACTATGTGATATATCTTCCTTAGCCACAACTGCTACCGGTGCATGCATGGGAATTTGAATTTTTTGAGGAGATATCAGCTATACTAGAAGATGTCTAGCTGTCATCAGATTGGTTTTTCCGATCACCGTCGGAGGGGATAACAGTTGATGACAATTCTGAGAAGGTTCCTCTTCCACGGATACATGTGCTTCGTCCACATCTTCCTCTCCTGATCCTTCGAGCCAAGCTCCATATTGAAAGAAAGTCATCATCCTCCGACCAAACGAAAGGCAGCTATTTCTAGTTATTATAGAATCTTCTGCCTGTTACGTGAAAACCGTGAAGGTCAAGCCCACGTGTGGCCCAGGATACAACGGTAAAATTACCAAAAAAAAAAAAAAAAAAGAAAAAAACAAAACTAAAGCAGTGTGACACCAAACCACTACCTTATTAAGAAACTGAAAAAGCAAAACAGCAAAATCTGGTCACACAAAAACGGGTCTGTGTGAGCTAGCTATGACCATAAAAGTGGCCCAAAAATTTAGGAATCTCCCAAAATCTCAACACTTGTATAAAAACTTTAAAAAGAATCGTTCCCTATAATCTTGCCACCCTCTTCTTTTACTCAGTCTTTTCCACACCCAGCAAAATCCGCGGCTCATAACAGACCTGTTCAGGTCAAAATGCAAGCTTTTTCAGTTCCAACAATATTGAATATAAAAATTACCTCTCTCTCTCAATATTGAATATTCTCTCTGCCCCCATGTCCCTTTCTTTATTCACTTTCATTATTTATGACCATCATTTCCTTCTTCATCAAACTTTGCTTCTTGGCCTTGCACTAGCAACTTTTATCATATTGAGGTGGTGTTGTGAATATGACCCTTAAGGGTGGCACAAGCCAAGCTTGCGCTGCATGTAAGTACCAAAGGAGAAAATGCTCATCCGAGTGCCCTCTTTCTCTATACTTCCCTCCTGAACAACCAAAAATGTTTCAGAATGCTCACAAGTTGTTTGGTGTCAGCAACATCTTGAAGATACTAAAGAATTTGCAGCCATGTCAAAAGGCTGAGGCAATGAGGTCTATCATTTACCAAGCTAATATCCGCGACAAGTTCCCCGTGTATGGCTGTTGGGGGATCATCTGCCAACTACAATACCAAATTCTACAGGCTGAGGAGGAGCTTCATGCTGTTCATGCGCAACTTGAGATGTACAGGCAACATCAGCATCACATTTCTTCTCTGCCTGATGACATGGCCGCTTCGCAATTAGAATTAGGCATGGCGCCGCCTAGTACTAATGCTCTTTCACTCTTCAATCACACTCCACAGCCTTACAATGCTGTGGATGCTTTGCCTGTAACACAACAGCAGCATTCTTACTGGAATAGCAACAGGGCTGCTTACAACTCTGGTTACATGGATACTAAGGATAACGTGGGAAATCCATTTTGGGTTCAACATTCTTATGCCAATAATGATAACAACAGTAATAATTCTTTGGCAATTCAATCTGAGTTGGTCTCCTCGCAACCACTAGCTATCCAACATGAAGTAGTTCATGATTATGATGAGATTCATCCATTTTTCGATACCATCGATGATAGGCAATCCTACATAGATTCCAAGGAGCCTTATGAGTCAAGGTACATTAAATTATTTGGATATAGCAATGGTTACATGGTTGTCCATTGTGATTATATTCTCATAATTTCTAGTAAAATATAGGGCTAATAGTGTTTTTTTCTGAGTCCATTTAGTTAGGTGTTTTGGAAGCTTAAAAGAATATTTTTAAAATTCAAAACTCTGTTTCATTGGAGTGACTTTTTATAACTTTTTTACAAACACTCATTTTAAATTCAAAACATCATTTTGCAATAGTTGTACAAATGCACCATAATATAAAGTTGATTCTGCAATTTTAGTTTTATTTTTGTATGAATGATAATTAAATGTGATATGCAGCTCGGAAGAATCATTGAAAGATACAACCCAGTCCGTTGAACAAGTTGCTGAGAATGAATTGAAGAGTGCCGCTGCTTGCTTCAGTCTTACAAGTGTCAACTGATCAAATGAGCTGAAGAGAAGTAGTCTGTTTTCCATTCTTTATCATTTTTTTCCTCCTTTCATAGATTAAATTCCACAATTTTGAACTTAAAAAAAAGAAAAAACCCTTTTAGTGAAATTTGAATATCTCATGAACTTTATAATGAATTACTTGGTTATTCCAAGTTTCTAAATAAATTTTATTTTATTGTTTGTGATTGTTTCTAAAAGTTTGCAAATCAACGTGATGGAGGCACTAATAGTCACTACATTTTATGTGGATTTTATTTTTTTCTATATCATTCATTTGTGTATTAATAGTACCGCGCGAGTCTTAAAAAAAAAAAAAAAAAAATTCTGATAAGTAATGCTATATGACTTCTTAAATATTTGCCATTTTATCTTAGTCATATGCTGAAACCGTGTTACAAGATGTGCGATGCATTTATTATTAGTTTCCTCCGAGATTTCAAAATATTGTAATATTTATTCTTCTATTTGATACAAAAAATAGAAAGATAATATAATTATTGTAGTGATTTGATTATACTATGTGTTTACAAATTTAATAATTTCATGATATAGTGATTGGTGTATAAATATATATATATAGTTATAATTCTTGCTTACTCAAGACATGCAAAAATCCTTCTCTTTTTTTTTTTTATTTTTTTATTTTTTATTGTGTGTCATTAAATATATATATATTATTTTTTCTTTTATTAAACTTTGTTTCAACTGCTACAAAAGTAACTAAATTTGAAGAAGAATAATATATTTCAAATTAATTATATTTTTCTCATAGAAATCTTAGAAAAATGGCATTAAAATTTTATTATACTAAAATAATTAATGTACCACTTAAAAAAAATTAATATAACAAAATGAATGTATTTATCCTATTAGTAACATTTTACTGTAAATTACATAGAATAAATACTATAATGTTGGTTTTCTATATATTACATGTCATTTGAAGAAGTTAGAAAATCTAAATGGTTAAGATTAATTTTAATGAATTCAAAATTATTTAGTTTTTGATGCTTTATATATTATTTGTTGCCAAATAAACTAAACATGAGAAAGATTGTCATAATAATAATAATAATAATAATAATAATAATAATAATAATAATAATAATAATAAAAATAAAATTATTATTATTATTATTATAAATAAAAATATTTTCTTATATAAAATTTATACAAGTAATCATATACAGGCGTTGAACCACTAAGAAGGGTGGGGGACCACCCCCAACTTCTCAAATATTAGAAAATTATGCCTAAATTTTTCTAAAATTTTCAAAGGATTTATGGTTGCCCCCTAAACTTCTTTAATATTAGATTTTTATCCCTAAATTTTCATAAAAATTTCAAAAGATATATGATTGGCTCCAAACTCTTTATATTTCTTGTATGGCATTTTAAAATTGGTATAATTCTATATTGGTTAATATTAATTTTGATCCCATTCATACAATTCTCGTTTTTCCCCTTATCATATAATTTTTTAATATAAATAATTAATGCACAACTATAGAATAATTAATATATGCATTTACTCTATTTACAACTTTTTTTTTTTTTTTGACAGTACTCTATTTACAACTTCAATAATTAATACTTTGATATAAATGAAACAATTGTTGAGTTGGAATTCTAAACAAAGAAAATTTCAGGAAACGTACCACATGACAAATAATATTTACATTTTCTCACAATATTACTAAGGGTATGTTTGATAACTGTTTTCTCCCTTTATTTTATATTTCTAAAAATAATTTTCTATTTTTGAGACTAAAAAACTTATTTGACAATCCAAAATAGACAAAATACAAAAAACTGTTCTCAAAACTCAATTTGTGAAGAAAACTAAAAATATGCAAAATGCTGTTTTTAGTTTTTAATTTTCAAAAGTCAATGAAAACACGTATTTAATTTAATGAATCTGTCTCATTTAATGAGTTAGCATTAGAGTTCAAATTCTAGTAACAACATATTTTAGTATTTTCTATTTTTTTCTTCAAAAAACTATATTTTTAATTTCAACTAACCAAACATATTTTTGATTTAAAAAATACAAGAAAATTGTTTTTTTTTTTAATATTCCCAAAAACAAGTTTTTGAAAATAGAAAACAAAAGCTGTCACCAAATATAACCTAAATATTTTGAAGTTTGATCTTCTTAATTAATATTTTATAATAATTTTTTTGTTCTAGAAATGGTTTTTTTCTTGAATATTGAATAAAATTGCTTTACTAATCTAGATTTATGAGATTAGAAGTTTCTTGTATTTCTTCATTTCTAGGAAACTATAACATATTATAATATTTACTATAAAAAGTATACTATATTTTTTAGATTGATTAAATAATTTTGAAATTTATAAATAAGAATTTAAAGCACAAAATACTTTCATATTAAAAAAATGTAGAAATTCAAGCAACCTCTCAAACATTTCCTCAAGCACATTCTTATAACTTAATTCCATGATTCCAAGAAAATTGGATTGCTCAAAAAGTAATAAAGTTCTATATCTTGGCTTTATCCATAAAAGACAATCTGGATGCAGCCGTCTCGTTATCCTTTATGCTTTGACATAATTTTTTACCATCGGGAAGTGTGCATGAACTTGACTCCCAACCTTATTGGATCCCTGATATCCTTCCTCTGCATTCTACAAGAAGTCTTTAATTGTTTTCCATGATTAATCAAGAGCTCCATGTTTACAGATGTTGTGTTTGTGTGCATGTTTTATTAGAAATATTTCTAAGAATGATATACCATGATTCTTATTTATTTTTATTTTTTATTTCCTTAGAGCATCTGTAGCCGTTGTTGCATAAAAAATGTCATTTTGATATACCAAAAGCCTACTTTATTATTTTACCACATCATTTTACAATATCTTATTTATTAGATGTTTTATCATTCAATTCTATACATTAAAATAATATTTACTACACATTAAAATAATATATTATCTTCTCCCCATTATCATTAACAACATCGATGGCACAACCACCAGCCACCAATATCCACTGCTGCAACAACACCTCTACTGCAAACCAAACACCACAATTACTCACCAATATGGCAATATCAAATCAACCCAAATTGCAAGCCAAAAAAAAAAAAAAAAAGCCCACAAATTGAACAGATTGCAGCAAAAAAACCCAAATTTCAAGCTCACACCGCCAAGCACCACCTTCAACCACCAAATCCACCAACCATTGGCTGTTGTTAAAACCCATCTACCACCATTGATGAACCTAAGAGAATCGATGAAACCTTTATAGAATTGGTGAAACTGAGATTGAATAGTGAATCAGCAATATCGATGGTGGCTTAGCGAATCAGCGATACCGATGGTGGGTTAGTGATGGTGGCCTAGCGATACCGGTGGTGGCTCAACGAATCGGCAATACCGGTGGTGGCTCGGTGAAGGAGATTTTATAGATCAGTGATGATGGAATTTGTGAGATATAAGAGAGGAAATTGGTGGTGGCTCATGATTCATGAATGGGAAGAGAATAGAGTAAAAGGGAAGAGGGAAGAAGAAAGAGTATGAAAGAGTGGAGATGGAGGCGGTGAATCTATGGCTGAAGGAGAAGATGAAAGAGATATTTTAATTGGGATGGGAGAGAAAGATGAGTAAGAAAATAATAAACCATATATCATTTTTTGTTCGTATTGTGCCAAATTGTGAGGGTACTGCTCAATGTTGCAAAAATTTGACACATTTAACACATTTGATAAAGCTTCGTTTTTGGTGTTTGGTGTGCCAAATGTGCCATATTATAGCATTTAGCACAGATACCACATTTGTTGTGAATGCTCTTATACTCGTTATAATGCCTTCTTCCTTTTGCTATATTGTTGTGAGATAAAATTTCAAACTTTTTAGAAACTTGGGGCACTAGCTCCTCACCCCCCCCCCCCCCCCTCTCTTTCTAAATTGTTGCACTAGATCTTTTTTCAAACTTCAGAGTCACTTTTGCATATTTCAAAAGTTCATATAACACATTAGCTTCTGTTAAGGTAGAGAGGTGAAACTAGATAAGAAATTTTCAAATAGTTCATATATTGTTGAAGAAATTGAAACTTCTATATAGGCCTAATCCATAAATCTTTCTAAAAACCTTTCCAACATTTCCTTTTAGTATTTATACAAATGGGATATCCTAAACTTATGTTAACATTATTGCATAAGGCAAAATAATACTGTCAAGTATTGCTCTAAATATATTTTTAATATATTTTAATACAATGATAGCCAATATGGACACTTAAGAGATTTTCAGCCCTACAAATGGTATGCATGTAATCAGTTATCAGAATCTTGGAACACCAAAAATTATACTTGGTTTCCCTATTGTCCTCTTGGTTTTAAACTACTTCAGGATGAATTCACAAAAAATAATACTGGTAAGTACGTCTCTTAATATATTTTTGATACATATTAATACAATGATAAAGATGTGGAAAAAGCTTAAGCTGTCAGAGGAGGAAAAGGGTGTTTTGGCAGTGAGCTCCCCGGATGTATCAAACTCTAAACATCACGCAAAATTCAGTATTTTATTCATGTTACAAATCAGCCAGGAGTTCAACAGGGAGGCGTTTAAATCTACAATCCATAAACTTTGGCAAGGGTCACATGGTGTTACATTAAAGAGGTTGGCAATAATCTCTTTCTTGCTATTTTTACAAGTGAAGAAGATATGATGGAGGTCTTAGATAGAAGTCCTTGGTCCTTCGATAGGAGACTGATTTTAATGAAGCAATTCAATGGTGATCTTAGTTTAGGTAATGTTTCCTTCCAATACTCCCCTTTCTGGATCTAGGCTTTCAATATCCCCATTAAAAGTATGAATTCCGTCATTGGTACTAGGATTGCCAATGAGATTGGTGTGCCAATTTTGATTGATGCTCCAAAAAGTGGTTTAGCTTGGGGTCCTTTTGTCACGCCCCGAACCCCAAAGGGTCCAAAGCATGAGAAAAACATCTCAAAAGTACTTATAGATTTTTCCTTTTTGACAATACAATCCAATTAAATTATATAAAGTACCAACATCAAGAATTGTCATAATAATTCCATTAAATATACTCCCAAAGTAAGTTAGAGCTCCATGCAACAATTAGAAGGACCATTGGCCACAAAGGAATAGATGTCTGAATAAATAATTACATATTATCAGTTTGTCCCATCAGTAGGAATAAAGTCACAACCACTATAATAAACAAAAGAAATGAGTCAAGCCTATTCTAAGATGTACATCATCTAATATCTCCATCACAAAAATTCAGCCTCCATCAGTAATTAGTCTAACTACTGTTAGCCACCAAAAAACTGTCTCAAAAGATTGTTGCCTACTCTTAAAAGTTTATAAAATAATGGGATGAAACAGAGCCCAGTAAGTAGCATAATTAATGGGAGTGGGGAAATTGCAAGTTTCATTTTCAATAATAATAATATGTTATGACAAGAATGACTGAATAATGAAACATAAAATTTCTTAAAGTAAATACCTTAAAACTATATACTATAATCTGTGAGCATCAACAATATAGTTTTCAAAGTCATAATATCTAACATAAGGTAAATTATCACAAATATACCACACTACCACATAGACCGGTCTGGGGATCCACTTATTCACAACTGGCATGATATTGTTTTCTCTGGTATGCAGACTCTTGGCCACATGGACAACAGCCTCACCCATACCCTTGAGGTTTATCTCTCCCCCCATGGGTAGCAGAGAGAGTGCATCAAATAGGACCTCTCTTGCATGTAGTCTCTTGGCCCTATGGGCCGCAGCCTCACCCACACACAATCAAGGAACCTCTTTCCCCCATGGATAGTAGAGAAGAACGCGTCATCCAAAGTGAAAGGGCATTGACCTAGATTTGATTTCGTTGTCACAAAAACTACGAAAACCAAATTGGGCTAATCACCGGGAAATCACACATGATATGGTGTTAAAACTACATAAAACTCACATGTTACATTACTTTGAAACACATAGTTTATATCTAGGTAGTTTCAGAAAAACCTTAAATAATCTAACTTCCACAAAGTTCGTAAGGTTTTCGACTTCATTCTTGTCAAGAGATTTTCTATCAATTTCCAGATAATAAGACAAGATAAGCATCTTTAAATTTTCTAATATACCATAAATTCCATGATTTCCCTATCAAAGATTAAATAAAAGATGCTCATTTTTCCATATCAACAATTCATGCATTTCCCCAAATGCAATACCAAATATGATGCATTTATATATATATAATCATATATATATATATATATATATTTATATTAAGGTTATGACACAATAGTTTTTAGGAAAATATAATTTCCACAGGTAGTTTCCAAAAGTGTGTTTAACCCAAAAATAACATTTATGCAACATGGTTATTTTTTTAAAAATCCTATTCAAAAGCTACTTACCTCACAACTGCAAAAGCCTAATTCTCCAAGCTCCAAGGAGATTAGCTAGAACCTAAACAATATCAAGTAAACCTATCATAATAAGCATAGAGCTTGAAATTGTATCTAGCTACAATTTAGGAATTGCCAAATAAGCACTTAATTAGGCAAGCCTAGTATTTAACCTCATCAATAATAATATATTCCACTTCCAAAGTTTCTCAACAAATTGATTCACAAGGTATAAACTCCAATTTATAAAGTTAACCCATTAATATCATCTCCAACATTATGACTAGCTTCCATAAAATTTACACTACATCATTAAGAGACCCATGAAAGCAAAATCAAAATATCCTCCAAGACAAGAAATTTAGAACTTCAACTAACTCCAAATAAACCCAATGGCAATGGAAAAATTGGATTCACCAACCATCACATGTTATAACTTAAAACTCCTAAATTTTCCACCATACATAAACCTTAAGTAGTCATCATTAGCACAAACCATAAACCCACTCATCAAATAATTCCACCAATGCAAAACCCATACATAAAAACACATAAATATCACTTTCAATGCTCATAAATTATATGGTTATTATTAAAGCTTAGATAAAAATAACCTCAAGTAAAAGTGTAAAACCCACCAAAAAGATTAGAAATTTTCACCTCAAAAAAAGGATGTGAAGGTGCTTATAGATTCTCAAGAATTTTCTGGTGATCTTGCCGGAAAAATGATGGTGGAGATGTTGAATTGGAGTGGGTACCGTGGGAGAGGATGAGGGAGTATGAGAGTGTAGGGGCCTTTTTTGTGTATGGTGTATTGGGCTGCCTCCTGCGGTGATGGACTGGGCTGCTTCCTGCGGTGATGGGCCCGAATATTTCTGAGTAAGAGAGTTGGGGCCGGTCCAATTGTAACTCAACTTGGGTCGGTTTGTGCACAAAATTATGCCTTGTCTGTCAGGAGTAAACTTACGGCAAGCAGAACTATTGTAGACGAGTTACGACAGGCAGATATAATAATAACCAAAACAGAGTATTCTGACTATTTAAATAAATGGCTATGTACTCCCTACTAATAAAGCATGATTACAGTCATAATGATGTCAATCACAGAAAAAGTAAAGAAAAATAATACGAACTAATCAAATGGGCATAAATTAAGTTATTTAGTTTAGTCTGCCGAAGCAAAGCCAAAGAGGAGAGTGTTGAGGGCCATTTATGGAAGCCCAGCAGACAGAAGAGCCCAACGATGAGGGCCACAAAGAATTGACAAGATGAATAGCAAAAAAGCCCATTAGGCCCAAGCGGCAGGAATAATGGGTCACTGGCCCGACAAATATATAAATGGGTCTTGAAAAGGCAAGCAGGCTCAAAGAAGCCAGGAAAGAAAGAAATAGCATCCCATGGGCCAAGTATGAGTTATAAAAGTGAGAAAGGGTTGCTGCAGGCCCAAAGCAGTGCAAACTAAGAGAGTAAGAGGTTTATGGCAGGCCCATGAATCCCAAAGATAAGGATAAGGTTATTGGGCCGGGGAAGCCCAATGAAATTAGTAAAAAGCCCATGGGAGTGTGGAATTAGCAAACGGGCCGAGGAAGCCCAAAGAAAACAATCGGGCCGTGGATGCCCAAAGGGAAGCCCAAAGGGACATAGGATCCTATGAGTAGAAAGCAAAACAGTGCCCATAATAGGCCACTGAGAAAAGGGATAAACGGTTGGCCCAAAAGGAGGTCTAGCAGGATTAAGTTATTACGGCAGGAATAACAATTCAACGTGGCAGGCAGTAGAGAAAATCAAAAGTGGGCCAAGGAAATGTGAAACCCATTATCATACGAGGCCCAGCTTCTGAATGGAGCGAAAAACTAAAGGAAAACCCACATGAAAGGCCAGAAAAGGCAGACGGATAGTCTCCAGGTCACGGCAGACGCCTGAGCAGCAGGCAGACTCTTGGACAAACTTGAAAGGGAAGCACGCGCAAGGCCCAGGCACCACTAACCTGTACCCAGCCAATATAGGACATGGTGGGGCGATGGGCCAGAGGTAAGAGGTAAGGGGGTGTGGTTTGGTGGTGGGGAGAAGGGAAAAGATCTATTTACGGCTCCTGCCCAAGCCTCTTTTGGGAGGTACGTCCTGCTGGGATGATAGACCACCCAAAAGAGGCAAGTTTGAGGGGGAAACGTTGGTGCATGCTCTGAGAGTAGAGAGAGAAAGCATTTATACCGTGGCAGGAAAGAAGTGCTATGGCAGGGGGAGAACTGAAACCTGCCTCTGTCTGGCAAGGGTGAATGGCACACACTTTTGGTGGTCGGCAAGTACGCCCAGACCAGACAGAGGCGGTTAAGGGGCAAAATGGTAAAACCATGGTCACGGCAGGCACTATAAAAAGGCTCTTGCCGTGCCCTATAAGGGGGATCGAAAACAGAGCATATTTTCGGAAGAAAAGGAAAAAACAGAGCAAAAGGAAAAGAAAAAAGAAATGAAAGAAAACAGAAAAGAAAAGAAAGAAAAACTAAGAAAAAGGAGAGTTAGCTTAATAGGGCATGCACCTATAGATCGGTTTCTCTCTCTCCCCCTTCAAATCTTACCTTCTTCCAAAGCGCAAACAAGGACTTTTTTTTTTTTCTTTTGGGCAACAACCATTCAGGTCCGACTCCCTCAAAACCATTAATCCCCACGGCAGGATCCTTTTCCCGAGGGGGTTATTTGCATTGAGAAGAGGCGTTCTCACCTCTTTGGCTTTGCTGCGGCAAACTAAGCTTAAAACTTAATTTATGCCCATTTAAATTAGCCAGTATTATTTTCTTCGTTCTTTTCTGTGATTGATATCATTATGACTATAATCATTCTTTATTAGTAGGAAACACATAGCCGTTTATTTAAATAAGTCAAAATACTCTTTTTTAGTTATTATTGTATCTGCCTCCCGTAACTTGTTTGCAACAGTTCTACTTGCCGTAAACTCGCTCTTGGTAGACAAGGCATAAGTTTGTGCACAAACCGGCCCAAGTTGAGTTACAATTGGACCGGCCCCAGCTCCCTTACTTAGAAACACTAGGGCCCATCATTGCAGAAGGCAGCCCGACCCATTACCGCAGGAGGCAGCCCAATATATCATATCATACAAAAAAGGCCCCTACATTAAATTGGCGAATTCATTGGGGAGTTGGGAAGCAGACAGGTGCAAAGGAAAAGAAAACAGAGCTCCTCGCGAACAATGCCACCCAAGTCCAGGACGACACTGAATATGAGTGTCGTACCCTCACAAGCAGAATCCAGGCCGACGATGCCTCACCAAGAGCAACTAAACCAAACGAAAGGTACTAACAGAATGGGGGCTGATCCTCAGCCTTAGACAAGAGTCCCCGTGGACAATGTCAATACATTTGTCGAAGTATTGCAATTATTGCAGCACTCGCAGTAACAAATGATGGAAGAGATCCGTCAACTGAAGGCAGACAAAACAAAAGAGAAAGGCAGCTAGCATGACCCGGATCATGCGGCAGACAGAGAAGAGACACTGGCAGGAGGTGTCTCGCGGAACGCAGGACAACGTTTTATCACCATGGCTGAGGTAGCGGCTCTCTTGGAGCAAGAAAGAGCCAGAACGCCAAAGGAGAGATTTTATGCAAGGAGACCTCCCTATCCTCTAAAAGTACTCAGCAAGCCATATCCCAAGAGGTATGAACCAAGGGCCTTTGCCCAGTACGATGGTAGGAAGGGAAGTGCAGTAGAGCACGTGAGCAAATTCATTGACACCCTTGGCCCTTACGCAGCAGACGAAGACTTATGTCTGCGGGAGTTTTCAAAGTCACTATGTGACCGGGCATACACCTGGTACATTGGTTTAAAGTCAGGGTCAATCCCAACCTGGGATGACATGGTGGATGTATTTTGTACTAAATACTTTCACGGGGAAGAAACAGTGACGCTTGCAACTCTGCAGGCGACGAAGCAAAGGAATGGAGAGGATCTAATGGAGTACATCAAACGATTCAGGGACATAGCACTTGATTGCTATGATCACTATGAGGAGAGGACGTTGGTAGAAATGTGCATGACCAATATGATTCGGGAGTTCAGAGCTGTCCTGGAGAATCTGGAGATTTCCCAGTTTGCACAGCTATTACAGAAAGCTAGAAAGACAGCTTAGTCTGTGAAACCCAGTTCAGATAAGAGGAACGCACCGTAGGCTATGGCGGTGTCCACCGGAAACCAGAGAAGGAAAATAGAGGGGAGGGAGTATGATACACCCCCACCCCTACCATGCACTCCTAAGGAGCTGGAAGTGCTACTTGACAAATGGATAGCGGACGGAATCTTTAAACCCAACCAGGTTTCTAGAGAGCCTACGGAGGAAGAAAGGAGAGATCCTCGCTTCTGCCGCTTGCACAACTATGTACAATACCCCACCGCAGAATGCTGGTGCACCGCAGGATCAAAGAAGGCACATTAGAGCTGACCCAGCAGGAAGTCCAAAGAAACCCACTCCCAAACCACAAGGGAAAGGGTGTAGCAGCAGTAGTGATATGTGCAGACCCGGGAGAAGACGAGGAAGAAAACTTGGCCCTGCCTGCCGCGGCGATTACCACTCTTCAGCAGAGTGCCAAGTTCAAAAATCTATTTGACCAGTTGGGACTTACAGCAAAAGAAAGAAAAATAGCCTCGGAGACTTTGGTAAGCATCGCCTCTGGAGCAGGGGTGGAATGCCTGTCAGCAGAGATGCCAGAAGACAGGGCCCTCCTGCAGGAATCAACAGAAATCACATTTAGCAATGAAGATATGAAAGTGGGGCACCCAGATCATAAGAGGCCTCTCTATTTAGCAGCATCTATCAATCAAATCCCCATCAAGAGGGCCCTGGTGGATACAGGTGCTTTCGTAAATCTCATTCCATTGAGCACCCTGCAAGCCGCAGGAATTTCAGAGAAAAAGATCCAAGGATACCCGATGGAAGTAACGGGATTCGGTGGGAGAGGTGACTACACCGCAGGCCACATTCAGTTATGGTTGAAAGTAGGCCCTATAGCCTTTCTAGCTCGCTTCCACGTGGTCAGAACGAAAGTATCTTACCATGTGTTTTTGGGAAAGCCTTGGTTACACAAACACTGACTAGTCCCGTCCACATACCACCAATGTGTGAAGGGAAGATTGAATGGCAGGATGATACGCATAGCGGCGAACCCTTCGCCGTTCGAGCAGGCAGAACCACTTGGTGGAAACCATGTTTTATGATCAATGGGCTCCATCTGGAGAAAATGTGGTCGCAAAGCCACGAGGCACCTTTGTGCCTAGGTGGGAAGATGTTCAAGATGACCCAGAACCTGATTTAAGAGAGTTACTAGCGCGAAAGAAGAAAAGGAAAAAAGCGCCTGCCACAGAGCTAGACGAAGTACCTCAGTGCGTCAGGGTCCGGGGCCTTGATGGCAAGATTGTCTATAAGCTATGAAGGTGCGTGGGGCCCACGGGTGAGATGCAAGTGGGTCCCACCCAAAAAGGGAAACACAAGAGTTTGGCGTGTTGCGTTGTTGAAGGAAGTTTGGGAAAAGAAGAAGAAAAGGATGAGGCAGTTACGACAGAAAAGGACATCCAGGTTATGGCAGACGAGGAATTGGAAGAGGTCGACTTAGGGTCTGACTCGCAAGAACCAAGGCCCATCTCAATTAGTGCAAGCCTGACAGAAAAGGAGAAGTTAGGGCTCATACTGTTGCTAAAAGAATTCAAAGACGTTTTTGCTTGGGATTATAATGAAATGCCAGGGCTCGATCCCGGGCTTGTTGCGCATACATTGAATGTAGACCCAGAGGCTAAACCGGTGGCTCAGCCTGCTAGGATATTTCACACAGAAATAGAAGGGCAAATAGTCAAAGAAGTACAGAAGTTGCTAGCCGCAGGATTCATCAAGCCTATCTAGCATCCCCGTTGGCTATCCAACATAGTACTAGTAAAAAAGAAGAACGGGCAGATAAGATGCTGTATAGATTTCAGGAATCTCAACAAAGCTTGTCCAAAAGATGAATTTCCACTGCTGAACATGGATTTACTGATAGATTCTACGGCAGGAAACGCCATGTTCTCATTCATGGACGGTTTCAGTGGGTATAATCAGATCAAGATGGCACCAAAGGATGAGGAGAAAACTGCCTTCAGAACACCCATGGGCAATTTCTATTATACTGTGATGCCCTTTGGGCTAAAAAATGCGGGCGCAACTTATCAATGAGCAATGACGGCCATATTTCACGACATGATGCACCAGGAGCTAGAAGACTATGTGGATGACATAGTGGTTAAGTCAAGGAAAAGGGAAGAACACTTTCGGGCGTTAAAAAGAGTATTTGAAAGATGCAGAGCTTTTAAGTTAAGAATGAATCCCCTCAAGTGCGCATTCGGAGTATTCTCTGGGAAAGTTTTGGGTTTCCTTGTTCACAGCGGAGGCATAGACGTGGATCCGGCCAAAGCCACGACCATAGCAACTATGAGACCTCCTGCCATAGTAAAAGAATTGAAAAGCTTCTTAGGGAAAGTCTCATATATCCGGAGATTCATCCCTGGGTTGGCATCAATTACCTCTGCTTTCACCAAGTTGCTTAAGAAGGGGCAAAGTTTTGAATAGGGGGAAGCGCAGCAGACGACCTTCAAGAGGCTGCAGCAGATAATGATGAACCTCTCCATGGTGCAGGCCCCTATTCACAAAAAACCACTGCTACTCTATCTGGCCACCAACTCGTACGCCATTGGCGCACTAATCGCTCAGGAAGACGGAGGTGGTACTGAGCAGCTAATATACTATATCAGTCGCGCCTTAAAAGATACAGAAACTCGTTACCCAAGGACAGAGAGAGCGTGCCTAGCCATTGTGTATGCTTCGTAGAGGTTGCGTCACTATTTCTTGGCATACGAAGTGTGGCTGATTACTAAGTCACATGCCATTAAAGCTCTGTTACAACAGCCGATTCTCTCCGGCAGGATATCCCAGTGGTTGCTACAATTATCACAATACGACTTGAGAATGGGGACACCTAGGGCAGTGAAAAGTCAGGCTATAACGGATTTATTGGCGCAGTTTCCAGGAGAGGAAGAATTCCCGCTGGATGATGAAGTTTTAGGGGAAGTAGCTATGGCAGAATTTGATGGGTCTTCTACTACCCACTCCGGAGGGGTGGGTGTAGTTCTATATCATGTAGAAGACAAGGCAGTGGCACTGTCGTTTAAGTTGGGTTTCCCCTGTTCAAACAACACGGTGGAATACGAGGCCTATCTAACTAGGCTTGCCACAGCTCTCGAAATGGGAATCAAACATTTGAAGGTACTGGGAGACTCCAACTTGGTCGTCTGCCAGGCCAATGAAAGTTTTTCCTTGAAGGAGCCCAGCCTAGCTCCGTACAGAGCAATGGCCCAGAAGATGGAAGAGAAATTCTTAACCTTTGAGATAGAACATGCCCCGAGAAACGAAAATCGGTTTGCGGACACTTTGGCCGCATTGGGTTCACAAATAATCTTTGAAGGGAGTAGCACTAATATAGAAGTCAGCAAGAGGGAAGAATCCATCATTGAGGTGTTGAAGGAAAAGTTCCGAGAGGAACAGGGCGAAAGGGATTGGCGAATCCCTATAAAAGAAACCTTGGTGAAGGGAGATGACGCGGCAGAATTGAAGATGTTAAAAGACTATGCCCTGGTGAAAGAAGAGTTGTACTGCAGGATGCCAGGTGGGATTTTATCCAGATGCATGGGCCAGGAGGAAGCCCAGAGAAAATTGAAGGAAATACATGACAAGACTTGCGGGTCCTGCGGTGAAGTTAGTCTTTACCACAGACTCTAGAGGGCAGGCTTCTATTGGCCAAGCATGGGTAAGGATGCAGATCAAGTCCAAACCCAGTGTGGGACCTGCCAGCTTGCGGCATACAGGGAGGAGAGTTATGCTGTGTTCATCAGTGAGGATAGGAGAAGTCCATTTGTGTAGTACCTGGCAGAGGGCGTCCTGCCACAACGGCACAATGAAAGGTACAAGCTTAAAAGGTTGGCAACACGTTACTTCTTGCATAACACGGTCCTTTTCAAAAAAGGATATGATGGAGACCCTTTGAGGTGTTTGGGTCCTGAAGAGGCTAAAAAAATGATAAAAGAAGTATATTCCTGGGAATGTGGTGAACATCAGGGGAAGAAAAAGCTTTACAGGTGCCTGCTGCAGATGGGCTACTACTGGCCAACCATGAAGAAGGATGCGGCAGAATTTGTAAAGAAGTGTCACAGTTGTCAGGTACAAGCCAACTTAATTCATACCCATCCACAAGGCTTGCATAGCATGGTCACCCCATGGCCCTTTCACACTTGGGGGCTAGATTTGGTAGGGCCAATCAACCCGCCATCACGTGGGTACATATAGATATTGGTAGCTACAGAATATTTTACCAAGTGGGCGGAAACAGTACCACTCCGCAAGGCCACAGGAGGAGCAGTGGCAAACTTCATCAAAGAAAATATAATTGTAAGGTTTGGAGTGCCCCACAAGATCATCAGCGACAATGGCACACCGTTTGTCAACAGTGATGTGAGGAGAATGCTAGAGTTCTACCAAGTCAAGCACCACAGGTCATCACCCTATTACCCTCAAGGGAACAGGCAGGCAGAGGCAACAAATAAAGTTCTCATAAAGATCATTAACAAGATGAGCCAAGAGTATGCGGAAGGATGGGCAATGCACCTGCCAGATGCTCTTTGGGCATTCAGAAAATCACCAAAGTCAGCCACATGCTTTTCATCCTTTTCCTTAGTCTACGGAACTGAAGTAGTGAGTCTGGCAGAAATAATGACACCGTCCCTAAGGGTGATGCAGATGCAAGAAAAAGAAAAGGAGGGAGAAGTCTTCACGGCAGAAAGGTTTGAAGACCTAGAAGAACTTGATGAAAAGAGGGAAGAAGCCTAGAAACGTAACCGGAGATACAGGCAGAAGATGACTGAAGCCTACGGCAGGATGACCAAGGAAAGAGTGTTTGCAGAAGGACAATTAGTGCTAAAAGTGGCAGATTACGTTAGGCAAGGTCTGGCAGGACCATCCAAGTTTGCACCTAAATGGGAGGGGCCTCTTGTGATAAGAGAAGCGCATCAAAGTGGGTATTATTGCCTAACTCAAATGGACAGTAAGGACTTGATGGACCCCATCAATGGAAAATGGCTGAAGCGTTATTTTGCTTAGAGAAGAAAGTTGTGTGGTTGACCCCCTTTCCTTAGTTGTTTGTCTATGTTTCCTTTACTAAACTTTTTCTTTTATTCCTCCAAGTGATTATGTCACAAAATAAATTGTAACGTGCTTTCATGAGTATGTAATGAAAAAGTACGAAGTATTAGCATCATATCATAGCAATAGTAAAGAAAAAGTAGCAAAGTGTAGCATTATTACAAACCCAAACTGTGGCAAACACAAGCCAAGTAACTACAGCAGGAAACATAAAAGTGTTTTGTATGACATAACAAAAACAGAGAAACAAAGAAAAGGAAAGGAAACGGTGCTCTCATCAATGAAGTCCAGTAATGAGACTCTGATCTCCAAGCGCTAGGTCCACCAACGCCGGAAAGAAGACGCTCATGGCGACCCTCCAAATTAGCCACCTCCTTCTTCAAAAGCTCAATGCGAGTGTTTATGGCCTCAACAGCTGGCTGGACTCTCCTCATGAAAAGGGCCCGGGTAATCTCACGTAGATGCTCAAGAATAAACTCCACAGCGAATCCCACACTGATGAGCTCCTGTATCACAGCCCTCCACTGCAGGATCTTCCCGGCAGAAATAGAGTCGATGAAGTTATGCTCGATGTCATTCAGCACACATCCCAGCATCTGCAAGAAATGCTCCCTAGAAGAGCGACCAAGGCGGAACTCCCGCATAAAATTGCCTTGACGACTATAGAGCATCACCAAATGTGAGACGCAGTCCTCAGGGACTCTAAAGCCGTAAAAGTATACCTAGGGAGGACCGGAAACCCAGAAGTCTGCCGGACCAAGGTCGTTAACCTCCGGCTGGTCAAAACGGACAAAGAAAGATGCAGTATCATCCGGGACGACGGCAGAACTACTACCCGCCTCAGACTGAGAAGGGATAGTAGGAAGTGGACCTGCAATAAAAAGGAGGGGAACGCAAGGCAAAATGAAAAAAAAATGGCACGGGAAGAAAAGACTTGCAAAAGAAAAAAGGATGAAATAGGAAGAGAATTAAAGAGTGCCAAAATTACCAGGAATGTGGGCTACGGGTGTAGCAGAAACGGGTACTGTAGGCATAGAAGAAACAGGGGTAGTAGGTACGACTAAAACAGGTACTGAAGGTACGACAGGAATAAGTGATACGGGTGCGGCAGGAGCAGTCATTCCCATGCTTGCTGGAATTTCTGGTCCCTTAGAAGTTCGCAAACGAGGAGATAAGTATGCAAATAAAACACAGATGCAGAAAAGAGATAAGGGGAAAGGAAGATACATACCCATGATGTCAGGATCAGGCGAAGCACTCTCCTCTTCATCAGAGTCAGAAATTTTCTTTTTCAGCACGGGTGCATCAACAGGATCCTCAAAAATGTCATCGGATCCCTCTGAAGATAAGTCCGGATCAGGACCACGGGTAGCGGAGCTGGATATAGAGGAAGGAGTAACAACAAGCGAAGCACTACCCTTCGCAGCTTGGGAAATTGCTGCAAAAGGATCACTAGTCGAAATCACTAGTGGCAGAACAGGAGAAGTAGTTTTGGCTTGAACAGCAGCAGGAGGAATGGCTCCCTTTGAAGGAGTGGGTCTCTCAGCAGGTAAGGGTGTAGTCTCACCAACCCTTTCAACATGAGTACCCTCTCTAGGTACTGGCTCGGCAGAAGGGGTAGGAGTTTTGGCAGGAGTCTTGTGTGCAGTAGGAGGGGCAGGCGTCGCTAATACTGCCTCAGCCCTATAGAAAAAGCCTTCCATAGGCACACCCATGAAGGCGGAAATCTCCTCGGCGGTGGGGCGATATATGGACAGAGGCTCAGGCTCCTCCTAAAAAGAAAATTTTGTGTTAAGAAAAAAAAAAAAAGCAAAAGACCCGTGGCAGATGCGTGCGAAAAAGAAGGAAGAAAGAAGTGGAGAAAAGGGACTCACCTCAGACTCAGGATCATCAAGAAAAATGGGACGGGTAACTGATGAGTCTTCCTTGTGCTTAGACTAAAAGGAAAGAGGCAGAAGAAATTGGCAAGTTAGCTGCAAGATAATTAAGAAATTTTGTCGAAAAAGGAAAAAGGGGAGAAATGACTTACCCTCCGTTCAGTGGCAGATGCAGGGTGAGGAGTAGTTTTCCTTTTGCTGCCACGAGTCCTGCTAGCCAGCGGAGCACCTGCAGGAGGCAGTGGTGTGGCAGGCTTGGTTTTGCCGGCAGACTTGGGTTTGGCAAGCGCTTTCTTGCTCGGTACAGAGAGATGATTACCTTAACTTTTTTCTCCCAACCAGGGGGATAGTCGCCAGCGTGCCAAAACCATCCGTTTTTCTCTGCGTCCCATTCAAAAATGGCTGACTGAC
This sequence comes from Quercus lobata, assembly GCF_001633185.2. NCBI lineage: Eukaryota > Viridiplantae > Streptophyta > Magnoliopsida > Fagales > Fagaceae > Quercus > Quercus lobata. The sequence continues at coordinate 14,836,501 of NC_044913.1, read as the reverse complement.
TCTGTTTTCTAGCATATGCCAAAACGGATTTAGAGGGAAGCAGCAGGCGAGGGTTAACCGAAACAACCATGCTTAACCCTTCAAGAGGAATAAGGGAGAAGCCACGACTCCCCGCTAACTCAGCCACAAATGAATCCATCACTGCATGCCAGTAGCCGTGCATGGCAAAAGTGCAGACACCCTCCCTTAGCGAACCGGGGACCGTAATGGCGTTGAAATTCTTCTTCCAAAAGTCAAAGGTAGTTTGCCGCAGCAAAGGACGGACTGAAGTAGGAGCTCCCATGAGGGAAGAAATCTCATCAGGGATGTCTTGATCTAGTCCAAACTGCCTCTTCACTCGGTTGGCAGGATAGTGAACAAATCTAATGCCTTCATCGGCTAGATAGGGCAACCATTCGGCATTGGTAGCGGCAAGATAGGTAATCCCAGTTTCATCAAAGCTGACCAACGGGGTCGTAGTCCTAATGGTGTCAACAAACGAACCCATGATAGAGTTCGCACAAGTATAATCAACACTCAAATTTCTATAGGCTCTCCAGAGAAACCCACACCTTTATCAAAGGATTCAACCACAGAAAAGCCAATCAGCTTCAAACCAGACCAACGAAAAGCAAGCGGGAAATCAGATTCAAACTTGCCACAAAAATCGGTGATCACTCTCGGACAACTCTGGTACTTCTCTCTGGCGAACCGAGCAGGTCTACATTTCATCAAGTATTGAGCACAACGCTTAAACAACCACTGCTGGAGTATAGTGCAATGAACGGAAGAAGTGACAATGTGGCAGGACCCGGCCTAATTTTCATCATTACGGAGGATATCTAACTAAACATATAAGTGCCCTAGGAACATAGGAGCCAGCGGCAGGCTCACCCCCGCAGATATTTTGATAGCCAAACGAAAATACAAAGGTTTTATGGCATAGTGGGGGTGGGACCCAAAAACAAACTTGCAAAGCCAAAATGCAATAAAAGCCGCACGGCGGGCAGCAGCAGAGAACTTAGAGGAAGAACTCACCCAGTAGGATAACTTGGCATTTCCGGTCATCCTTTTCCTCAGTTTAACCTCAATGGCCTCTTCCTTAGGAGAAAGCACTAAGGTGGCAGGATCGGTATCGTCGAGAATGGGCAAAAGTAACTGGTTGGCCACATCTTTGAGAGTCACAGTGAGTTCTCCGCACGAGAAAAAGAAGGTGTGGGTGGTGGTGCACCATCGCCGGACCAAATGATGGAGGTTATAGAGGTCCCGGAAGTTCGACAAACGACGAGACGAGACTATGGCCTTCAAAACGCCGGCTCGCTGCAATAAACCCATGAAACCCATGTCGGAAAGCTCGCTGTCAACCCATTCCTTCCAACCCGAGGATGTGCCGGACCCAAACTCAAAATGAAGGGGCATAGGAAGCGAAACACCTTGGCGAATAGATAGATCGGGGATTGAAGAGGCCAAAGGAGCCCAAGAAACGTCGGGGTTTTGCCGGACAAGGGTAATCAATACACGGCCCGGCGGCGGGGGTACATACTCGCCGGGGATTTTTGGGAAATGAGGGTTGATTTCATACCGAGGGTCGATTAAGGGAGCGCACTCGCTGTCGGGGTCACGCTCCGTCTCCTCCTTAGTAGACCTCTCCGAATCGGAACGTTCCACCTCCTCGGGAACGGCAGGAGAATCGGAGGCAACCGCCTTCCCTTTGCGGCGGGAAGAGCTTTGACTTTTCACCGGAGACATGGTGAGGAAGTTTAGTCGGAGAAAGTGGGTATGGTTGTCTGAAAGGAAGAAGGAGAGTATGAGACGAAAAGTGTGCGTTTTGGGAGAGGAAGGAGTTTGTGATTAAAGTGCAGAAGGATTCCTCCTTAAATACCCAGGTCATTATAATTAGCACGAAAGGAGGTGACGGGTCAGCCATCAGAAGGGAATGGAGTTAATGAAGCGACAGCTCTGTTTTGAAAATAACTGCCAAACTGGGAAATTCGAAGAGACAACCCTGTTTGCAGCAGGAAGGAGAATATATGTATGAATAAGAAGGGGTCCACAGCTTAAAAAAGACCCGCGAAAAAAGAGAAAAAGAAAAAAGATGAGAGAAGGGCAAAAGCACCTTTTCATTCACATATGAATCGCAGGAACGTTTCATATGTTTAGGGGGCTAAATGTTGAGGGCCATTTGTGGAAGCCCAGCAGACAGAAGAGCCTAACGATGAGGGCCACAAAGAATTGACAAGATGAATAGCAAAAAAGCCCATTAGGCCCAAGCGGCAGGAATAATGGGTCACTGGCCCGACAAATATATAAATGGGTCTTGAAAAGGCAAGCGGGCTCAAAGAAGCCAGGAAAGAAAGAAATAGCATCCCATGGGCCGAGTATGAGTTAGAAAAGTGAGAAAGGGCCACCGTAGGCCCAAAGTAGTGCAAACTAAGAGAGTAAGGGGTTTATGGCAGGCCCATGAATCCCAAAGATAAGGATAAGGTTATTGGGCCGGGGAAACCCAATGAAGTTAGTAAAAAGCTCATGGGAGTGTGGAATTAGCAAACGGGCCGAGGAAACCCAAAGAAAGCAATCGGGCCGTAGATGCTCAAAGGGAAGCCCAAAGAGACATAGGAGCCCATGAGTAGAAAGCAAAACAGTGCCCATAATAGGCCACTGAGAAAAGGGATATACGGTTGGCCCAAAAGGAGGTCCAGCAGGATTAAGTTATTATGGCAGGAATAACAATTCAACGTGGCAGGCAGTAGAGAAAATCAAAAGTGGGCCAAGAAAATGTGAAACCTATTATCATACAAGGCCCAGCTCCTGAATGGAGCGAAAAACTAAAGAAAAACCCATATGAAAGGCCAGAAAAGGCAGACGGAGAGTCTCCAGGTCACGGCAGACGCCTGAGCAGCAGGCAGACTCTTGGACAAACTTGAAAGGGAAGTACGCGCAAGGCTCAGGCACCATCAGCCTGTACCTAGCCAATATAGGACATGGTGGGGCGATGTGCCAGAGGTAAGAGGTAAGGGGGGTGTGGTTTGGTGGTGGGAAGAGGGGAAAATATCTATTTACGGCTCCTGCCCAAGCCTTTTTTGAGAGGTACGTCCTGCTGGGATGATAGACCACCCAAAAGAGGCAAGTTTGAGGGGGAACCGTTGGTGCATGCTCTGAGAGTAGAGAGAGAAAGCATTTACACCGTGGCAGGAAAGAAGTGCTACGGTAGGGGGAGAACTGAAACCTGCCTCTGTCTGGCAAGGGTGAATGGCACACACCTCTGGTGGTCGGCAAGTATGTCTAGACCAGACAGAGGCGGTTAAGGGGCAAAATGGTAAAACCATGGTCGCGGCAGGCACTATAAAAAGGCTCTTGCCGTGCCTTGAAAGGGGGATCGAAAACAGAGCATATTTTCGGAAGAAAAGGAAAAAACAGAGCAAGAGGAAAAGAAAAAAGATAAGAAAGAAAAAGAAAAGAAAAGAAAGAAAAAATAAGAAAAAGGAGTGCTAGCTCAATAGGGCATGCACCCATAGATCGGTTTCTCTCTCTCCCCCTTCAAATCTTACCTTCTTCCACAGCGCAAACAATGACTTTTTTTTTTCTTTTGGGCAACAACCATTCAGGTCCGACTCCCTCAAAGCCATTAATATCCACGACAGGATCATTTTCCTAAGGGGGTTATTTGCATTGAGAAGAGGCATTCTCTCCTCTTTGGCTTTGCTGCGGCAGACTAAACTTAAAACTTAATTTATGCCAATTTAAATTAGCTAGTGTTATTTTCTTCGTTCTTTTCTGTGATTGATATCATTATGACTGTAATCATGCTTTATTAGTAGGAAACATATAGCCGTTTATTTAAATAAGTCAAAATACTCTCTTTTAGTTATTATTGTATCTGTTTGCCGTAACTTGTCTGCAACAGTTCTGCTTGCCGTAAACTCGCTCTTGGCAGACAAGGCATAAGTTTGTGCACAAACCGGCTCAAGTTGAGTTACAATTGGACCGGCCCCAGCTCCCTTACTCAGAAACACTAGGGCCCATCACTGCAGAAGGCAGCCCAGCCCATTACCGCAGGAGGCAGCCCAATATATCATATCATACAAAAAAGGCCCCTATAGAGAGAACGCCTCTTCTCAATGCAAATAATCTCCCAGGAAAAAGATCCTACTATGGGGATTAATGGCTTTGAGGGAGTCAGACCTGAATGGTTATTGCCCAAAAAGAAAGAGTCCTTGTTTACGTTTTGGGAGAAAGCAAGATTTGAAGGGGGAGAGAGGGAAACCGATCTATTAGTGCATGCCCATTGAACTAACTCTCCTTTTTCTTTAGTTTCCTTTCTTTTCTTCTCTGTTTTCTTTCTTATCTTTTTTCTTTTCTTCTTACTCTGTTTTTCTTTTCACTCCATAAAAAATACTCTGTTTTTCGATCCCTTTTTCAGGGCACGGTAAGGGCCCTTATATAGTGCCTGCCGTGACCAATGTTTTACCGTTTTGCCCCTTAACCGCCTTTGTCTGGTCTGGGCGTATTTGCTGACCACTAGGTCTGTGCGACATCCACCCTTGCCAGACAGAGGCAGGTTTGTTTTGTTCCTCTGTATACCGTAACATTTCTTCCTGCCACGGTATAAATGCTTTCTCTCTCTACTCTCAAGGCATGCACCCAACGGTTCCCCCTTAAACTTGCCTATTTTGGGTGGTCTATCATCCCAGCAGGACGTTCCTTCCAAAAGGGCTTGGGCAGGAATCGCAAAATAGATATTTTCCCCTCTCCCCACCACCAAACCATACCCCCTTTACCTCTTACCTCTGGCCCATGGCCTCACCACGTCCTATATTGGCTGGGTACAGGCTGGTGGTGATTGGACCTTACGCGTGCTTTCCTTTCAGATATGTCCAAAAGTCTGCCTGCTGCTCATGCGTCTACCGTGATCTGGAGACTCTTCGTCTGTGTTTTCTGACCTTTCATGTGGGCTTTTCTTTGGTTTCCCGCTCCATTCAGGAGCTGAGCTTTGTGTGATGATGGGCCTTACATTTCTTTGGCCCACTTTTGATTTTCTTTATTGCCTGCAACGTTGAGCTGTTACTCTTGTTGTAATAACTTAATCCTGCTAGACCTCTTTTTGGGCTAGCCGTTTATCCCTTTTCTCAGTGGCCTGTCATGAGCACTGTTTTGCTTTTACTCACGGGCTCCTATGTCCCTTTGGGCTTTCCTTTGGGCATCCATGGCCCGATTGCTTTCTTTGGGCTTCCTCGGCCCGTTTACTAATTCCACACTCCCATGGGCTTTTTACTAACTTCATTGGGCTTCCCCGGCCCAATAACCTTATTCTTATCTTTGGGGTTCATGGGCATGCCATAAACTCCTTACTCTCTTAGTTTGCATTGCCTTGGGCATGCGGTGGCCCTTTTTCACTCTTCTACCTCATACACTATCCATGGGATGCTATTTCTTTCTTTCCTGGTTTCTTTGAGCCCACTTACCTCTTCAAGACCCATTTATTTATTTGTTGAGCCTGTGATCCATTATTCCTGCCGCTTGGGCCTAATGGATTTCTTGCTATCTATTTTGTCAATTCTTTGTAGCCCTCATTATTGGGCTTTTTTGTCTGCCTGGGCTTTTACAAATGGCCGTCAACAGAGAGAAATGTTTGTGTTGTGTTGAGAGAAAATGAAAAAAAGAAAAGAAAGGAAGTGAGTGAGCCGGCCAAAGGGATAAAGAGATGAGTGAAAATGAGTGGTGGGGAAGGGTGTTAGGTGGGGCACATGGGAACTTAAAAAAATCTGCTCTCTATTTTTTTTTTTTTGGTCTGACTGACTGGGATGTTACACCTTTCCTTAGGATTCGGGTGGATATTGATTTTACCAAACCTCTTATGAGAGGAAAAATGATTCATGTTGAAGGAGCAGAAGCATATTAGGTTTTCTTTAAGTATGAAAGGCTTCCTAGCTTTTGTTATAGATGTGGTATACTTGGTCATCAAGATTGGGAGTGTCGAAAGGTACATAAAGGTTGTCTTTCAATGGATGAGGGTGAACTTCAATACAATCCTTGGATGCGTGTAGTTGCTCCAAAAACTACACAAAGAAAAGGAAGCCCTAGTCCATCCAAATTTAGTAAGGATGATGCTCAAGGTTCTGATGGAAACAAAGTGATTGCTCGACAACCTATCATTCACCTTCAACCTTTAACTGCTTCGATGACCATTAGAGCTGACATGGAAGCTGTTCTAGATTCTTCTTTATTTCCAAAATCAAATCCACCCAACAATTCATGGATAAGTGATTTGGAAATCACCAATCCTTTAAATGAAGCTTTCTCGGTTACACAAGATCTGGCTTGTGGGGATTTTAGGACCCGTTTATTTGATGAGATTCCTTCTTCGAATCCAACTCTAACTCATAAGCAAGAACAGGCATCTGATAAGGAAACCAATGGGATTTCTGTGATTAAGGGGAATATCTTGGTAGATACGGATAGAAAAATATCAAAGGAAGAGAATTTAGGGTTTGTTTGGTAACGTTGTTTGAATAACAGTTTTTGTTGCTTAAATAACACAACACGTATTTCTACAACACTTTTTTACCTACACGTATTTCCACAATACTTAAACAATATTACTAGAACAATATTACCAAATGGGCCCTTAATTTTTTATATGGAGGTGGAGATTTGTTCATTTATTGGGACAAAAAAACCAACTTTGAGATCCTAAAAATGTATGTTGTGGAGATATAATATTCAAACATCCCATGAGAATTTGCCAAAGTCTCAACTTCTTGGAAAACAAGTTTCATCAAACTTGGATCCTTCACTTAACAAAAAACAGGCTCTTAGCTCGAACAATCTGAGTGGCTCTCAAAAACCTGTTGGGGGTGGGTATTCTTCTACCCCCTTCTCCACCATAAAGATATTGAGCCTTAATTGTTGAGGGCTTGAGATCCCTGAGGCAGTTGAAGAACTCTGTTGTTTGGCGAGAGAAAAAGTTCCCAAAATCTTTTCTTGTCTGAAACTCGTCTAGACATGGATGGTTTTCATAGGTTGCAGAGAAATTGGATTTTTCAGCTGGTTTTGTAGTTCCTAGAATTAGTTTGGGTGGTGGTTTGACTCTTCTTTGGGTAGATTGTGTGGATTTGGACATCCAAACATTTTTCCCACATCACATTGACGCTCTAATTAATCAAGATGGTGCTGTTTGGCGCTTTACTGATTTTTATGGACATCATGAAATTTCAAGAAGAGGAGAATTGTGGGATTTGAATATATACTGAATTTTGTGTGAGAAATGTTTATATTAATGCCAAGGAGAGAAAATGACTTTTTGTTAGAATATCTTTATTTTTTTTTTCTTTTATTGTTTGTTTCTTGTAAAATGTAATTGTTTTGCTCTAGCTCTTACTAGAGTTGTAACTTGCAAAAGAGAATGTGGAGACCATTGTATTGACCCTCTTTTATCTTTCCCCATTGTATAGCATAATATTGAATAAATATAGTCTACTATTTTTTCCTCTCAAAAAAAAAAAAAAAAAAAAAATACAATGATAGGCAACACTGAAGTTTTTGAGATTTTCACCCTCCAAATGGTATGCATGTAATTAGTTATCAAAATCTTGGAACACCAAAAATTATAAAAACATTTAGTAAAAAGCGTACTTGGTTTTCCATTGGCCTTTCTTGGTTTTAAACAACTTCAAGATAAATTCACACAAACCAAGAATTTTGGAAAGAGAGTGAAGGAAATGGACTTATCTATATCTATATAATACTAAAAACTGAAGTGTAGCATTTAATATTGCTATGCTCACGTTGAACCACGTCAGCAGCCATGTCATTTCCATCATCTTTCTTAAATTTTTCTTACAATTTTAAAATGTGTAGGGGCCTTTTTTGTATGATATGATATATTGGGCTGCCTCCTATGGTAATGGGCTGGGCTGCCTTCTGCAGTGATGGGCCCTAGTGTTTTTGAGTAAGGGAGCTGGGACCGGTCCAATTATAACTCAACTTGGGCCGGTTTGTGCACAAACTTATGCCTTGTCTGCCAGGAGTGAGTTTACGGCAAGCAGAACTGTTGCAGACAAGTTACGGCAGGCAGATACAATAATAACTAAAAGAGAGTATTTTGACTTATTTAAATAAACGGCTATGTGTTTCCTACTAATAAAGCATGATTACAATCATAATGATATCAATCACAGAGAAGAACGAAGAAAATAACATTGGCTAATTTAAATGGGCATAAATTAAGTTTTAAGCTTAGTCTGCCGCAGCAAAGCCAAAGAGGAGAGAACGCCTCTTCTCAATGCAAATAACTCCCTCAGGAAAAGGATCCTGCCATGGGGATTAATGGCTTTGAGGGAGTCGGACCTGAATGGTTGTTGCCCAAAAGAAAAAAAAAGTCCTTGTTTGCGCTTTGGAAGAAGGTAAGATTTGAAGGGGGAGAGAGAAACCGATCTATGGGTGCACGCCCTATTGAGCTAACTCTCCTTTTTCTTAGTTTTTCTTTCTTTTCTTTTCTGTTTTCTTTCTTATCTTTTTTCTTTTCCTCTTGCTCTGTTTTTTCCTTTTCTTCCGAAAATATGCTCTATTTTCGATCCCCCTTACAGGGCACGGCAAGAGCCTTTTTATAGTGCCTGCCGCGACCATGATTTTACCATTTTGCCCCTTAACCGCCTCTGTCTGGTCTGGGTGTACTTGCCGACCACCAGAGGTGTGTGCCACTCACCCTTTCCAGACAGAGGCAGGTTTCAGTTCTCCCCCTGCCGTAGCACTTCTTTCCTGCCCCGATATAAATGCTTTCTCTCTCTACTCTCAGAGCATGCACCAACGGTTCCCCCTCAAACTTGCCTCTTTTGGGTGGTCTATCATCCTAGCAGGACGTACCTCCCAAAAGAGGCTTGGGCAGGAGCCGTAAATAGATCTTTTTCCCTCTCCCCACCACCAAACCACACTCCCCTTACCTCTTACCTCTGGCCCATGGCCCTACCATATCCTATATTGGCTGGGTACAGGCTGGTGGTGCCTGGGCCTTGCGCGTGTTTCCCTTTCAAGTTTGTCCAAGAGTCTGCCTGCTGCTCACGCGTCTACCGTGACCTAGAGACTCTCCGTCTGCCTTTTCTAACCTTTCATGTGGGTTTTCCTTTAGTTTTTTGCTCCATTTAGGAGCTGGGTCTCGTATGATAATGGGGTTCACATTTCCTTGGCCCACTTTTGATTTTCTCTACTGCCTGCCACGTTGAATTGTTATTCCTGCCGTAATAACTTAATCCTACTGGACCTCCTTTTGGGCCAACCGTTTATCCCTTTTCTCAGTGGCCTATTATGGGCACTGTTTTGCTTTCTACTCATGGGCTCCTATGTCCCTTTGGGCTTCCTTTTGGGCATCCACGGCCCGATTGCTTTCTTTGGGTTTCCTCGGCCTGTTTGCTAATTCCACACTCCCATGGGTTTTTTACTAACTTCATTGGGTTTCCCCGGCCCAATAACCTTATCCTTATCTTTGGGATTCATTGGCCTGCCATAAACCCCTTACTCTCTTAGTTTTCACTGCTTTGGGCTTATGGCGGCCCTTTCTCACTTTTCTAACTCATACTCGACCCATGGGATGCTATTTCTTTCTTTCCTGGCTTCTTTGAGCCCGCTTGCCTTTTCAAGACCCATTTATATATTTGTCGGGCCAGTGACCCATTATTCCTGCTGCTTGGGCCTAATGAGCTTTTTTGCTATTCATCTTGTCAATTCTTTGTGGCCCTCATCGTTGGGCTCTTCTGTCTGCCGGGCTTCCACAAATGGCCCTCAACAAAATGCTAATAAAATTAAAATAAATCCCAACTTATCTCCACCATAAAGCCCACTTCTTAGAAATTTAATTCCACCATAAAGCCCAAATCCAAGCATTTTCAATAGAAAACCCTTTGAAAATCACGGTTACAAGTTTCTGTGTTTCCTTCCCTTTTGTTGAAAACCACGGTTACCTCAACTTTGTGTATTCATCATGTCAGATTTTGTTCCTTCCCCTTCCCCTTCTCCCCACCTTCTGTTTCTCATGCAAATTTAGTTTCTTCTCCTTCCCCACCTTCTAACGACAGTCACTCTGTCTTCCTTCCTCCTCTCCTCACAATATATAAATACTGACAGAAGCTGGATGATTCAATTGAGGTATCTCTAAATTCTAGTTTGTTTTGTGCTCTATTCTTTTGCTTGGTATTTTCCCTTTTTACATTTTGTTGCTACCTTTTTTGTGCTATATACCCAAGGTAATTTGATTAGAGTTTTCAATACTGTAGCAGCTTTACTTTGTGACTGTGGGATGAGAAATCTATGTATGTATCAAATTTCTATAGTAGAGAAGCTACTACCTTCATGAAGCATTCTAAATTACTAGAGTAGATCACCCATGCTATCGAAATTTTTATACGATTACCTATGGTGGCAAGTTTTTTACAGATACTAAAACCCAATATGGGTGCAATATATTCCTAATACTTTGAGAGATTGGGGTTTGATTATGGTTGAAATATGTCCTAGCCATGGACATAGTTCTAGATTTAAAGGGTACTTTGATTGCATATTTTAATTAATTGACCAAGCCTTACCTAACAGCGGCTCATCCTTTATGACTAATGAAAATATTTTGGATCTATGAATGCTTTAATTTTGTTTTAGAATATTCTTTGGTGTGGTTTTGAGAAACAAACACTAAAACACACCTGTTGTACTAGGTTGCAAAGTATAGTTAACTCTATAGTGTTAAAGTCTTCAAGTCATGAGCTCACTACGTGACTGCTATTGTACAAGTGTATTATGAGATAGTTAGTAATTGACTTTTTGTTAGTTTCTTAGCTAGATTAGTTAGTTTGTTGTTTTCCCACCTCTTTGTATCAGGGTATATAAACTGAGGATTAGTTGAAATTATTCACTCTTTTAAATTCAATTAGTCAATTAGCTTTGAGCTTTTGTACCAGCCTTATCACACTTATTTATCATGTCAGAAATCATTACATCCAAAACTTAAGCCATTACAAAAACAAAGGATTAGTTGTAACTATTCATTCTTTTCAATCCAACGATCTTTAACAAGACAATGCTAATAATATAAATCAAACATATTGTAGAAGTGTAAATTTGTTAGTGAAATATCTTTTAATGATGCAAAGTTAAAAAAAAAAAGAAAAAAAGAAAAAGAAAAAAATGAATGCAATAACCATTCATTTAAAGATAAAAGAAAAAGAAAAACTAATAGGATTGAGAAGCTATTACCTTCATGAAGCATTTTGAATTACTACTAGATGTAGTGCAACTTTGGAGAATCCATAAGTATACCATTGTTATTTGTCAATTACAATTGTTGCTTCTGTTATCATTGTTATGTGTTGAATAGAAGTAATGAGCCTATATACTTGGCCTAAATTGAACATGACTGTGCCAAATTTTGAGATGCATATCCTTTTGAGTTATCAAATATGCCTAGATCATATGTGTAACACCCTAAGCCTTTTTCTTAAGCAAATTTTAGATGTGAATAATACCTTAAATGAATTTTATTTTTCTTTAAAGTGGTAAACTATTTTTGCAGAGGTATTTTGAATATCTAAAGCATATAATGGAATTTTTGTGATTTGTGGTAATGAGCTTGGTGAAAATTAAGTGAAGAAACCTAAGGGTAGAGTGATAAATGTTTCCTCAAGATATTTGTAGTTAATGGTCTGCAATGATCAGCACAACCCCTCCTTGGATCCACACGATTCTCTCCCTCTTCTTGTGTCCTTCTCTAGCTTCTCCTTCTCTTCTCGTTTTCTCTACCTCATGGCTAACCCATTGCAAGCTTCCTCTACTCTAAACCACCCATTATCACCACTTAAACAACCTAAACCACAACAACACCACTCCATTTTAATGGAGGCCACAAGTGTTCTCCTGGAGTTGCTGAAACAATGGTGTAAAGGTGAAATTTTCTTGGATTTACTTTCTTATTGTTTTGGTTATGGTCTAAAGCTTGTGTAGAGTCAATCTCTTGGGTGGGGATATTATTTTGATATGGGTATTTCTCCTTGATGATCTTTAAAAAGTGGGTAATGCAAGCTTCAGATATGGGTTGTGTGAGATGTTTCTTTTGGCTTTGTACAGTTTATGGTTTTGTATGATTTTTGCTAAACTTTGTTTTGTGGTTGCTTGCTGTGTTAATTTCTTAAAATTCTGGTGTCTATGTTTTGTACCGATGATAAAATGGTTTGTTGAGGATGGACACATGATATTTCTCGAAAGGGGATAGGAAGTTTGGTGTTCAAACGACCATTTGACCGTACTTAATCTGTTTTCTGTTGAAACTCTGCACACACTGTAGTTAAAAGTTCATAATAGCTACCATAGATTGAATCTGGAAGCCTTAGATGGCTATAATGAAAGCTAATACACATATCTTTTACCTGATTCAAGTCTCAGAGCATTTTGGCTAGTATAATAATTATAATGATTTTTCTTTTGGGACTGTAAGTCTGTCCCTGACAGATTTGAGTTAGTTGAATTACTTGATTTTTAATAAATTATAGAAAAATCATTTTGAGCTGAATTTTTGGTGGTACATACTAGACATATAAAGGCATCTCCCTATTTAATTTCAAGCCTTTTGGATAACTCTAAGTGGACCAAACGAATTTTATAAAAAGGGCTGACCTGTTGGAAGTTATCTGAAAGTGTGAATAGGATGCTAAGACTTTAAGGAATTTACTCAAAGCATTTGTTGTGTGGTTTTGCTTGTAAGTTAATATGTGCTTTCTTTGACAAATGTTTTACTATAGCTAATTTTACCATGGATTGGTAATGACATGCTTTGTAATAAATTGGTAAATGCACATTGTTTGCGGAAGGAAAATTGAAGGCTTTGGTTGTGTTGTAGTCCTATGAGTTTCTTGTATGCTTGTTTGGTTCCCTTTTGGGTAGGGGTACTTGTCTTGGGCTAGTCAAGCTAGGCTTTAGAGCTTTACGTTTGACTTTTGAGGGAATCCTTTCCGATTTATGGAGACAAATTTGATAGTGTAATTTTGTAGTAGGCCTTGTTATTAATAGGCTCGATACTTGTGTTTCTAGGTTTCAAGGAACTTGGTGATGGAACTGGTAACTTGATTGGTTGAATGCGGTGCTCGGTTGAGGTAAATTTGGAATGGACTGTTGAGGTAAGTAGTTTTTTTAATAGGATTTTGAAAAAATAATCATGTTGTTTTTGGGTTAGACACACTTTTGGAAACTACTTATGGAAACTATGTTTTCCTAAAAACTATTGTGTCATAATCTTAAAATATATATATATGAAAGTGCATCATATTTGATATTGCATTTGGGGAAATGCATAGATTGTTGATATGGAAAAATGAGCATCTTTTATTTAATCTTTGATAAGGAAATCTTGGATGTTATGGTATATTAGAAAATTTAAAGATGCTTATTTTGTCTTGTTTGGTGGGAAATTGTTAGAAAATCTTTTGACAAGAATGAAGTTGAAAACCTTACAAACTTTATTGAAGTTATATTATTTAAGGTTTTTTTGAAACTACCTGGATATGAACTATGTGTTTCAAAATAATGTAACTTGTGAGTTTATGTGGTTTTAGCCCTATGCCATGTGTGATTTCCCAGTGATCACCTGATTTGGTTTCAGTAGTCTTTGTGACAACGGAATCAAATCCAGGTCAGTGCCTTTTCATTTTGGATGACACGTTCTTCCTTGCTGTCCATGGGGGGAAGAGGTTCCTTAATTGTATGTGGGCGAGGCTGCTGCCTATGGGGGCCAAGAGACCACATGCAAGAGAGGTCCTATTTGACGAGCTCTCTCTGCTGCCCAAGAGGGGAGAGAAAAACCTTGAGGGTATGGGTGAGGTTGCTGTCCATGGGGCCAAGAGTCTGCATACCAGAGAGGACAATATCATGCCAGTTGTGAACGGGTGGATCCCCTGACCGGTCTATGCGGTAGTGTGGTATATTTGTGATAAGTTACCTTATGTTAGATATTATGGTTTTGGAAATTATATTGTTGGTGCTCACAAATTATAGTATATAATTTCAAAGAATTTACTTTGAGAAACTTTGTATTTCATTATTAAATCATTCTTATCATATTATTATTATTGAATATGAAACTTGCGTTTCCCCCACCCCCATTAATTATGCTACTTACTGGGCCTTAGCTCATCCCACTCTCCAACAGTTTTACTGATAAATTAGCTACACGTTGGGCATGGAGCTTAATTTATTGGTGGTGATTGGAGTGCTATATTAAATTGGGAGACTTGGGCCATGAATGGTTGATGACTCAATCTTGCAAAGTTCAATGAGATCTTAATTAATTCTATTGTAAGTTGGATATTTGAGGTTTGTTAGCCTTGGGTCTGGTAGGCCTAAATTTTTTTGTTGAGGTTGCATACCTTAGAGAGGATCGTGACTTTGCGTTTATTTTATTGGAATGTTGGATTGTTAAGTGTATTTGGAGACACATGATTTGTAGTTTGTATTGCCTGTAAATGTGTCATAGAGCTCTGATTTGTATTGTGGAGAGATCAATATATATATTTACTTTATCAAATGGAAAAAAAAAAAAAAAAAAAAATCCCATACAATCTCTCTCGAAGGCTTGGTTTCTCATGCTTTGGACCTTTTTGGGTTTGGGACGTGACAATATGAGTTTCTAAGTTTTCATTTTTTTTCTTTGGTTGAGATTATGAGATCCTTTCCAAGGTATTATTAGATAATTGTGAATTGAAAAGTTTCATAATTATTTTCCTTATTTTTTATATATATTTTTAATTTCTTACATCCTATAATGTGGTTGATGCGGTATGGTTAGCCTCATATTACACTATAAAAAAAATGCAAATATATTTTCAGTTATTAAATAATTAATATTTTGTTGTAGGTTATTGAATTATTTCAATCTCATATTATTAACGTAAGCTGTTGTCAAAGCTTACTTTAAATTGATGAATTTTTATGTTTTTTATAATTTTACTTTAGATTGATGTGATTTAGTTTTGTATTTTAATGATGGTATTTTTTTTTTTTTTTTGATTTAATAGATGTCATCCTATTACATTATAAAGATAGTATGTAAGAATATATCATTATTATATTATATAGCATGACTTGAATAATTTGATGTTTATTACAATATTTTATATTTTTACTCCTTTTGTTCTTATCTTATTTTTTGTAAGTGAGAATTTGAATTTATATAAAAAAAATAAAAAGTCTTGGCAATGCATTTGAATGTTTCTATCAATTATTTGAGTAACATTAAGTGCAATTTTGTTATGATATTTTATTATCATAATAATCTTCTTTAAGAGAATGAGGAATTTGAATGATTTATTCAAAACTTAAAAAGTTTAATTGCACAAGGAAAAAAAATTAGAAAAACATAGTGCAAAATAACATAATTTCGAATAATATGGACCATCTCATAAAGAAATAATATTAAACAAATGCAAACCAAAATAATAGAATGATATATTAGTAGAGTTAGAAAGATGAAATAATTTTGGAAATTGTTGAATTTTTATGGAGAACAAAATTATCTTCAACAAAATTTAGAAAAAAATTTATATTTCATACCACAATTATAAAATAATGATCTATTCCTGTGGTTCAGCGACTAGTTTTTAAATAATAAGAGTACATGTGACAAAGGGAATTTTATTACTATAATCCCATGGACAATTAGAAGTTTCTCAGAGTATTTCACCCAATCCCAAGGGGTAAAATCTAGATTATTTATACAAGCTCATCTTTCTACACAAAGTAGCTTGAGGAAAAAATTATTTCCACTAACTCTGAAACAGAATCATAGAAGCCTGGTGTTGTATGAACCACAGTAAGAGCATTTATGGTAAAGCCAATGGAAGGTTGCTTCTCCTCTCTTCTCACAATCATTGCATAGTATGACCTGCAATTCCTTTCATAGTCTATTAAAATATATTTGGAAGCGTTGTATCAGATAGAAGTTTGAGTATGAGAATGAAAGCAGTGATGAACCTGAGTTTTTCCTGCATACTCATCTGGAATTTGCTCTTCAGCCAAAAATGCATCCAACATATTGAAATATACCTGCAAGACATTCAGAATTGAGGAGCGTCAAGACAACACTAATTTCATTGGATCTCGCTAAGATACCTGAATCAAACAAATGGGTCAATTGAATCTTATACAGCTTGAAAGTGGTTCTCAAATGTAAAACATTCTCATGAATTTAAGTGAAAACTTTGAAGTAATCGAAGTCTGAGATACATGCAAGGCTTTCTGTACACTGTTCTATTTGCCAGCTGATAGCGTGTATGTGTATACAAATGCATATGCACATTGGCTCTTTAGCTACATTGTAGTATGAAAGTCCCAACACTAGGGGCATTTTGATATATCAAATAGGAAATTAGCAGGTCTGAGTTAATATTCCTCAAAAAACACATTAGCTTTTGTTTAATCTACTTCTTATGACTTGATTTCATCCAGAAAAACTTATGGCTTTTGTTTAATCTACTTCTTATGGCCTTAGCTTAAACCAATTTTGTTAAATATATTGATTCCAATACTAAAAATATAGCTGACGTGTTTTTTAGAAGGAAATTGTTTGTTCTCAAGTCAAGAAGTCATCATGTTACAAATAGTTTGAGTCAACAAAAATAGTTTCAGTCAATGAAAGACAACCCTCAGAAACTGTGGGATTTACTAAATGTAATTTTTCCTGAAAAAATGAGGTTGGAGATATATATTATTATATACCACAGAATAAAAGTAACAGAACTGCTAAGAAAGAACATATTTAGTAACAGACCTGCATGTCACCTAGTGACTTGCTGCAGATTGGGCATGTATAGTGACTATAAGTGTAGTCCTAGCAACAGAAACATCAGCACCTGTAAAGTTGCCTGAATATTTCCAAAGCGAAGATAAAATTGAAGAAGTTTAAGAGCTAATAGTACCTTAAAACATGTTGAGTGCATTAAATGGCCACATGGAAGGGCCTTTATTGGAGAACTGGATGTAAAGATGTATTCATGGCATATTGGGCAGTTATCCATAAAACATTTCTCCCTGCATATATGCACTGAAAGAGAACGTGACATGCAAGCATTGCAATTCATGCAGTGAAAGTAGTCGATGCCCAATCCCTTCCCAATTCGGCACAGGTTACAGTAAGGGCAATGATAGATTTCTCTGTTACACAACCTCAACATTAGAAACTTCATAAGATTAAATTGCTGAAATGGACATAAGAAGACAGGTCATGCAGGGTAAAATTAACTTATCCTAAGTCACTGCCAATTATGCAAACCACACATGCGCGCGAGCACACACACACAAACAGTCTGTTAGAATTTTTTTTTTTTTAAAAGCTAGAAAATATGCATTACATCCTTATAGGATCATTGTGGTAGTTAAAGCATTTAACTTAGATATCCTGAATACATCAAGGTAACAAGGTTAACAAGGTTGTGCTACTGTTTGCTTTCAACCAATATTCTGTTATTTCTATAGTTATGAGTAGAATTAAAACCCAATACAGATCCCACTTTTAGCCCCCGGCTGTGAACCATTGTGCACAGAGTCTCAATGATTGAATTTGTTGATTTCTCATCTATATAAGTACTAATTTAACCTAACATGCTGCATTTTGATTAATCATGAGCATGAGGATCAACATAAGACTTGTTGCAAGATGCCAGTTTAAGACACGTGTAATTTGAAATATAGATGCTGGGATAAAATCTGAATCATAACTTCTCAGGTGGTTCATGGTTGCACCATAATATGAGATCTTGAAGTCCTTGATTCTATACAACCATGTTGTTGCTGTTCAAATTATAATTCATCCGCGAGGCATCTCACTTTTAATGGTTAAACCATTGATCAACATCTTTATCTTTAAAAGCAGAAAACTTTAGATTTTCAAATAGTCAGACCTACAAAATTGAAAGCTCTATTGCTATGTTATTTTTGGAAACTAAAATCCTGACCAATTATTAAGCAACCAAAAAGAAAAAAGTTCATTGGTCACTTAAAAAAAATTCTGTGTGATTCATTTGGCTCCAACCTGCTGAGAATCGCAGAATTTATTTTATGTCTCTATCATTAAGCCTACAAGGCAAACTGTTTTGTTAGACAAAGATGTCTGGTAACAGAAAAGGAATAATTAATAATCTGCTTGCTGTTCAATAACTTTTTGATTTTAAAATAAAGTGTGCTTTAAGCCTTTAACTGGTATAGTAAGTCCTAAGGCTGCATTAGGCTAATAATTGCAACAAGTCTTGCTTATTTCCACAAATCAACAGTTTTCTTGCAAAACATATTAAAAAAAGAAAGATTTCAGTAAATATTTTTTTAAAGGCAATCAAAGGTCCTTTTTTCTTATTAATATAAAAAATGTGAAGCAACAAAGAAATTAGAATTTCATTGCATAAAATTAGGATACTGAAGGAGGTTAATCATGCTGCATCACCTTTGATCTTCAAATATCTTGCAGATCTTGCAATAATATCTTGCCATGGAAAAATTATTGCAGGAAACAGTGGAGCATGTAAGCCCAATTGGCTGAATTTGCAAGCATTTCATGCACATCATTTTTGTAATAGATTTCCTGTATACATATCAGAAGCAGTGGCAAATGTGATGAAGAGGATTGAAAACCTCAAGAATCTATAAGGGGAAAGCAGAATGTAGTTCACACTGTTCATACCTATCCATAGAATGGTCAGCCACCTCATCATGGCAACGTCTGCATGTATATAGCTTGTTGCAACAAGAAGCGAAAAGCTTACAGTTTCTCATGTAGTGATTGCAACCAAAGGTTAGTTTGAGAGGGTCCACATAAGATGGATTCTGACCAGGAATATCTTTTCCATCACTTGAGACTGTGTGAGATATCTGTTGTTTAAGAATCCAACGGCTGACACAGGACGGATGCAATAGTCAAATACCATAAGTATGCAGTGGACATATAAGCAAAATGAAGGAGAATAATTCAGGTCTCTAGACAGAATGATGTCCGCAAATGGCATATAGGATTATGATTCACAAGATGTAACCGGCGGACCACCACCCATAAGTTTTTTTTTTTTTTTTCCAAATTCAGAAGAGTCTATGAGTGCCTGATTTTTGCTAGTGGAATATCCTATGTGCCATGAACTAATATAGATATGATGGAATGCCTGCCTATTATACTTACAATAGACTATCTTTCCATTATCCTTATTGATGGCTTTACAGTCTATTCCTAAAATGGAATGAAGAAAGGGTTTGAAAGGTTAAAAAAGCACAATACCAACCTCATTTGCAGAAACTGGATTATATATGATTTTTTCTGGGAATCTAAGGAAGAATCACGATATACTTTTCTTATTGCAGCGTCCAGATCTTCTTGACTCATTGTTAGTAGGCGTTCACAGTGTGCAGAATTCTTTGGTACTTGAAAAAGTTGACCTGATTTATCAATTTGATCTATGACACCTTCTACTTCATTGCATTTCTTCTTGTCTTTGTCCCTGAAAAGTCCCGTAAATTCGGAACATTTATTTTTATCTCTATTGAGGACCTTTTCTTTATCATCTTCATTGAAGTTTCTTAATGGCTCAACATTTGCATCAGCATGATCTTTTTGTGGAAAATCACTTATTTTTTCTGGAACAGTTCTTCCTTTTTCTTCATCAAGGACTTCTTTAGATAGATATGCTGAAATAATCTCTATTCGATCTGCAGTCGACAAGGGGGAGATATTTGATTCCTCTGACATCTTTGTTTTATCACATCCTTCCCACCATTCTCCTAGCCATTCATCAAACATTGTATTTTTTGTAGCCTTGCGCCACAGGTACATCATGGCATGTTGTTCTTCGGCTGTTAAAGATTCCATCAGCCAGGGTATCACATCTTGCAATATTTCTGCCCTTATTCTTCCTAGCATGCGTCCTATGATCTTTTCTTGCTCCTCAAACGAGAGGCTCTCTCTAAATAAGGACCAAAGTTCAACTTCTTCACGATGAATATGGTTGGCGATTAATTTATGCACTGATCTGCACGTGTCATACAGCTTTCTACACAGTTTATGATGCTTCACCATTTCCTGGTCCTGTATTTTTGAATCAACACCAGAAATTGAAAAATGTAATTCATACATCTTATCTAAAATGAGTGATATTCTACTGAAGTGTTCGATTTCCAGTTTGTGGTCAATGGTATAAGAGTGGCTGATGTTTTGGACTTTCCCCATTGCCTCCAAAGCTGGAAAAGCAACTTTATCCTCCGCATCACTATGGATCTGAAACAGAGAACGTATGAGATGGAATCGCCGGCGGAAATCCATGAGGAGGCCTACATTTTCAGTCAACTGAGCTGAACCAAAGACAAGGTAGTCCAAATCTTTCTTGAGAGCCTTGTGGAAGAAAAAGATGAAATCCGTTGGTTTTGGTTCATCAATAAAGGAACTAGAACAACTCTTATCACCAGGAAACTTAGGAAAAGGATGCACCATCGCTATTCCACCAGGGAAGAATATGTGGATATTAATTCCACTTGAGTATGATATCTCATACTGCTCAGTTGTATGGGAGCTAGAAGATGAAATGGAGAAGTTCCTGTCTTTGTTGGCTGAGTTTAGTTCAGTTGGCCTCGAGCTAGATCCTTCAGGAAGTTGCTTGTTTGAGTGCAAGGAAGAAGATCCAGAAGCTTCCTTAATTTTCTCAGCTAGAAAAGAGCATCTGCTCTTGAAAATATTTTGAAAATCTTCTTGGAGTTTTTCCGCAGAGGTCTTTCCTGAATAACCTATTTGAAACCACTCACATAAGACGGATTCATAAGATTTATTTACAAAACAATATCCCTGCTTTATTTTGTGAAGAGTGGACCTGGATTCATCCTCAGATAAGTGAGCTGAAATCCAAGTAATCATGCACTTTAGCAACCCAAGTGGCATCATAATAAGGCTCATGTACAGAAGTCGCTGTTGCATTTCGTGGCTGCAGTTCTTTCTAATAATGGGAATTACCTGTTAAAAAATTGAAAAGGGTCAAATGATGACCATATGGAAAAACATTTCTTAAATAACTTATTGATAACAGGGATTGAGAGATGACTTTTGTAAGTTATCAATGGAATTGGATTCAACATCTCATTGCAAATGGAACATAGTAATCCCTAAATACTCTATTAATACTAAAAGTTGAATTTCTCCCATTCTCTTTCTCTAAAACAATGTCAAAGCTATAAGCAGTTTACCTTGGTTTCTTGAAAGGCAAACTGTTTGCTAACTCCTAGCATGAAAGATTCGAGGTCCCTGCATAGCTTATCCAGAAACTTGCACAAAGGAATACCATTTTGAACATTGTGATGTAGAAGCAGCTGTAGACCTTCAATATAACTTCCATTGGGGAATTGTTCATCAGAGGGAGACAGGCAGCCATTGGCAAGTTGATTTAACATGGGGTAAAAGAATTTCTTCTGGGCATTGCTGAAAATCAGGAAGCTTTCATTCAGAATTACAACACATGAGCAAGAATATGCTATGCAAGGAATAAAGAAAAGAAATATTATACTTGGAAGCTTGATCAACTATATTGTGTCTATCAAAAGGAAGTGCTTCCGCAACCATATTAATTACCTGTAGAAGCTAAGGACATCAACAAGGAAAGTTAGTCGGATGACTATTGAATCCAGATTTGAAAAGCTGCTTGAGCTTCTTATTTGATATAGCTCTTCCAGAATTTCTTTCAAATCTTTCCCGATGGCGCCATGCCAAAGATTAAGGCAATCAATTGGATTGTGTCCAACATCTGTTTGGCTACAAGCTTTTATCCAATTCCAGTTTTCACCAAGCAACATTTTAAACGCATCAGGACATTGAGCACCTTCTCCAATCCTAGTGTAAGCCTTAGATGAGGGTTGATTATTGTTACCAAGCCAAGAAATCACCACCTTCACAAATATATTTGAACCAGTCACAATTAAGAAGTTGACCCAAATTGGGTTGGAAGTTTAGCTGAGAGTCTTACCTCTTGCAATGATTTTTCCCTGGGTACAATATCTTTTATACAAAGAGTAACTTCTTCTTGTTCCTCTGGAGAAAGAAAGGAGATCATCCATGGCAAAAATTCCTCTATCAGCATCAGTGGAACACTACATATGAACTGCCACACAAGTGAACCCTGCTCTTTGGAAGAGAATTGCTGCATCAGCAGTGGAAAAACCTGTACCATGCACAACATCATTCAATTAATATATTGCAATGTTGTGTTAAGGACACAAAATGAATCTATATAAAACAACAAGATTTGGTGTTACTCGAAGTAAATGCTGGAAAAAGGCAATATTGAATAATGATTAAACTGATGCAGTTTCAAATTTGTGAATGCTAAGAACATCAGCAATAGAAGTTAGTTGTAACATTAGGATTTCTGCTTTAACAATGATCTGGAGGGCCCGGATGGCATTGGCTTTGGCAGCCAGTTACCTCAGGCAACAGTTAATGAGGCTAATCAGTCTCAATTGGCAAGATACATTCAATGATCCTTCTTTTGGCCCACATATGACATAATTCTATGCTGCATGGAAACATTTAATGCCACTTTACCCAAAGGGTAGCACAAGTGGCTGGAGACCACACCTCATAAAACGCACATCATTGGTTTGACTCTTCCCATCCTCCTTCCTCTTAGGACCACCCACTTATCCAAAATAAAAAGAGAAAGAAAGAAAGAAAATTCACTTTCAATTGCTTTAGTTGTCTGAAAGTCGATGGGACACAGTGTGTCCAATCTTCGCTGTAATCCATATGCAGTATGAAGCAAAAGGTAGACAGTCAACAAAATCACTTTAAACTAAATGATCAGGATACAGATAAATGAAACATGTGCTTTTCAACATAAGCTATGTAAAAGCATTTTGATAGAACAAATCAGCCACAGAACAGTAACTGATTGTTAGTAGTAACTGAATGATTATCAAAGCCTAACCCTTTTTCCCCCTAAAGCCAAGGAGGAACCAAAACTGTTTGTGACCAAGTGAGGAACAAAAGATTTCTCATGCCCAAGGTTGCATCAAAATTATAAATAACCCCAATTAAGAGATACAGACAAAGCAACAAAGTAATCTTATGGAGCAGCATTAACAATGATAAAGTAAATTGCTACCTGCTCTTCTTCTTTCAGCATGTGCTGGCAAGTTGAGGTCTGAATGGTGCAGATGCAACATACAAGCTCTTGAAATTGGTTGGAAATGTTATTATTTTCCTCCAGTAGTAAATCCAAGCAATGAAAAATAGAATCAAAGAGGCCATCAACGCTTTCATGCTCAAGAGAATATGTACATGCCACATTTTTAACATGAACGTCTAGTGCAAGAAAGATAATCTGTCAAGAAAAAATAAGTTCAACTCATGGAACCATAGACGTGACAAGGAGTACAAAAAAGAAAACTGATTAAAAGTTGAAGTGGATATTATAAAGTGACTATATATATATATATATAATCTTAAACTTAACCTTTATTGTTGCTATACTTCTGTTGAACCACATTAGCGGCTATATCATACACACCTATTTCCAACCATCTCTCTTTTATTTTTAACCATGTTTCTTCTTTTTACTTCTTTAACATAATGTTACCCTTTTTCTAACATTACCCCCCTCCCATTTACCCTTTCACTTCTCTATTATTATCTGTATTAATATCACTCATCCTCTATTCCTTTATCTTCCTTTATTTCTGGCTTTTCTTATTTCCATTATCTTACTATAAATTTGCAATTCTCTATTACATTTTATGCATAGTTTTTCCACACAAAAAACGTTCTCTCTCTCTATCTCAAATTTTTTTTTTTTTCATTTTTGGGTGTATTTTTATTTTTATTTTTTCTTGCATTTCTACTTTAGATTGATGAATTATTATGTTATTTAGAACTCTTCTTTGGCTTGACATGATTTAGTTTGTGCTTTTAAGTTGTTATTTGTTTTTTTTTTCTTTGATTTCATAGATTTTATCTTATTACAATATAAAGATGGTATATAAGAATGTAATGTTATTCTATTATATCTTGCATAATTTGGTGTTTATTAATATATATTTTATTTTTACTATTTTTCTCATCTTATTTTCTATAATTTTGTTATTCTCTCTCATATTCTTTCCTAAAAAAGTGATTATATTCTCTCTTGATTTTTTATTCTTTCTTGTAAATCTACTTTAGGTTGATGAATCATTGTGTTTTTTATTTATTTTATTTATATTTCTATTTTTGGGTACTTTGTTTTGGTGTTGTATTTTTTTAGTTCTCCATCACAAGTACTTTTTTTTCCCTCTTACAGTTTTGGTTTGATTTTTGTTTGAGTTAATACTTAGTTATTTTAGAAGTGAGAATTTGAATTTATATCAAAACACAATCTTGGCTATGCATTTCAATGTATCTATCAATTATTTGAGTAATATTAAGTATAATTTTGTTATACGTTTTGGTTATCATGATAATCTCTTTTAAGTGAATGAGGAATTTAAATAATTTATTTGAAATTTAAAAAATTTAGTTATATAGAAAAAATTAGAAAAACATAATGCATTATAACATAATTTCAAAGAATATGGACCATTTCATAAAAGAATATAATCGATCAAACACATCCAAAATATTAGAATGATATATTGGTAGAAATAGAAATATGAAAAATCATTTGATAAATTGTTTAATTTTTCGAGAGAACAAATTATCTTTAACAAATTTAAGAAAACAAATTATATATTATATTATAATTACAAAATAATAATCTATTCTCCCGTATCGCATGGGTCTGTGACTAGTTTATATAAAGATCAACATCAATCTTCCAACTTAAATGTTTGTCCCTTACTCTTTGTTTAGTATCCGTTATATATTTTCAACAACTATGGGATATGTTAAATTTTATTTTTTTTTGCTGAGATAGGATATATTAATTAAATTTAAAAAATAGCAAGCTCCAATAATTTGGATGCGTAAACTTGATTTTTTTTTGGATAAACTGTAAACGCATATGTTTGAAATATTAATTGGGTTCATAGTTAAGATTATTTAACGTCCTACAAATTCCATATGAAGTGCTAAGGTAACATCCTTACTTTTTTATGTCATCTATCTAATTGGTGGAGATACTATTGAAACTTGACAGCTTAAGATGTATCTTCTTCAATTTAAGTGCAAATGCATGTTCCTTTACTAATCTACGTGCCTTCAAGATGCGACCCTTTATTACTATTAGAATTTTTTATGAGATTGAGAAGGTGAGAGAGAGATGAGAGAAATATAGAGCAAAATTAAAATAAACGTGGTTTGTTTTTAGAAAATTACATTCACAGTAAAAACCCTTTAAGAGGCTAAATCTTTACTATTGAGAGAGACCAACCCTAAACTATCCATAGACTAACCCTAGGGTCTAGTAAAGGTTAGGCTTGCAGTACATGTACTATAGGACTAGTATAATGAACCTAGAAAAACGTCTCTACCATCTCCCTAAAACTCAATTTGGAATCTTGAGTACACCTTAAGTTTGGAAATAAAGTATTTTTATGTAGACGAGTAGGTAGGATCAGATCAAATATAGAATGTATTGGGCTTGATGTGAAATGAAACGCAGGAGCTAGATAGATGTTGGCAATAGTGAATGACGATTGTCAATAATAGATAGGGGCTTGAAGATGGCCAATGTAGTTGGAGAATGGTTGCACTAGCAACCAGAGGACGGTTACCAGGGTTGAAAGATGTGGTTGCATCAGTGATTGGAGGACATCATAGAAAAATGGTGACCAGAGGATAGCATACTCGAGACAAATGCTGGTGGTAGTGATAGTTGACAGCGAATAGTGGCTGAAGGATGGAGACACCAATGACCATAGAAGAGCAACACTGTTGGCAAGAAGAAATTGGTAAAGGAAAGCATCGAGCTATAAGACATTGGACATGATCGTTTCTAGGTAAGGTGCGAGGGGAGAGAGAGAGGCAGAATTACCATAGTTTGATCTTAAATGCTCACTTCTATAGCATAAACCTCCTAAGGGGCTAGGTTTTTACTATTGATATACCTATTATAAAATGAGTTACTTGGGTGTACATATAGCGAGACTAACCTTAGGCTATTAAAATAAGTACAAGTTATAGATACAACATAAGTACTATATTAGTAATAATACTAGTATGTATACATGTATCTGGAGGGTGGGGGCAAAAGGAAATGGTGGAATTTTGTTGTGTCCCCGATAAGGGGGGACAAGGCCATGCAATGGGCGCAAGCTAGACTTTGAATTGAAGAAAAAATCCAAGATTTCATAATGGAATAATTACAATAAACCCATTTGTGGTTTGACCTATTTGCACTTAATTTGCCTATTCATGATAACTTAACATTTTGTCCATCTGTGTTTCATTCTGTTTGCTCCCCGTTACCCACCTCACCCTTAGACATTAAAAAAACACATTTTTATTTGAAATCAAAACATAAAACGAATCAAAACTTCTTTCCCCTCAAGAAATTTCTCATGAGACCTATTTTCATATGAAATAAATATTATGCCTCCAAAGGTATGTTGAGACAGGAAGATGCTTTAATGCAAGACAAAACCTGCATGTTGACTATATACAAAAGCCATGAAACAGAAGGATTCTTCAAGAAAATTCCATTCACACAAGACATTATGATTCATAAACTCCTCCAGGTTGTAGAGAGACATATAAGGAGCTTCTATGTAGAAGTGCAACCACAATGTTTGAACAGTGAATTATGTCTTTGTTTAAGTGACCCAATATGTATACGAGATCTTAACCATAAGTCCTCAACCAAGCATGTTTGTCTCAGTCAACAAACCATTTTACAATAACTTATGAATCATTTCTTAAGAATCAACTTGATTTGCAACTCTTTTAAGATTATAACTCCTTTACATTCAAACCCCCTACTCACCCTTGATTCACCATAAACCTCTGCAAGAATAGATGCCATTTTTGAAATGGTGAAAGCCCACAGATTTCAGCTATACCAATGTACCAATTTATCAAAAGATGAAAACCCAACCCAAAAAATTTCAAAATTTCATACCTGGTTTGTTGTAGCTTCAAATCAGAAAAGCCTCCAACAACCATAAATCAAAATTGCTGGAAACTCGAAAATACTCTTGAAACACATGCAGAAAATCACAAACCCAGCTCAATGCAGAGAAACTTCGAAGTTTTAGGTTTCGTGAGAAATTTCCTGAGGGGAAGAAGTTTTGATTCGTTCTATGTTATAATTTCAAATAAAAAGGTGTTTTTCTAATGTTTAAGGGTGAGGTGAATAATGAAGAGCAAACAGAATAAAGTATTGATGGACAAAATGTTAAGTTTTAAACTAGGAATAGGCAAAGTATAAATAGGCTAAACCACATATGGATTTACTATAATCATCACTTTCATAATAGAAAGAAAAATCAACATGAATAGAGGATATTAAAAACTCGCTCCCTAGTCACGCTCATGCTCAATATGCTGGGCTGAAAAAGTGTTCGATTTCCAGCATCTTTCTATCATCACAACAATTAATGAGGAAAATGAACCAAAACAAATATCTGTAACAATTACTATTACTCATTTTGTCCTTATGAACACTTTTTCTTATCCCCGTGAATCGTACAACACTATGTTACAGCAGAATGAATTATAATTTTTTTTTTTTTAAATTGCCACCACTTTGAATTTCCACCTCTGACTGAAAAAGAATATTTTCAGCTTCTCATTTATGACTATGATTATTTTATACTAATCCATGCCACTTATTATATGCAAAAAAGTTAAATTTCTGGTTGTTAGCCTACATAATCATTCATTAAAAAAAAAGTTGGTAGCCTACACAATCATTAAAGCACGCATGCGACTTCTGGCATCCTAAAATTACACAATTTCACTTCTTGAAATCATTAAACTTTAACAGCTAAAAAAAAAACCCACAGTAAAGAATGAACAAATTCTATAGCCCCATTTAAATATTGCAGAGAAATGAAGTACCAGATATAAAAAAATCTAAAAAATTTGGAAGCCCGAGAAAAACTAATCGAACTGACCCTATGACTTTTATTAAATTAATCCCAAACTTTGTTTTTGATAAACTATTAAAACCCAAACTAATGCTTCAATAAATGAGAAATTAATAATATTCTTTAATCTCCTCATTTTCTTTTCATTTTCTCCTTCACCCAAACCAAAACAAAGTCAAATACCTTGTCTAAACCAAACTTAATACTACCTTTTTGGCTTTGATTGTACAACAAAGTTACTTCAACCTCTAATACGCAAATTATCATCTATAAATTGTACATTACTAGGTACATAGCATGCAGAACCAGCAATAACCTAAGAAACACGGACACAAATACAGTTATGAGTACAAATACAAGTACAACATGATAATACGAACAATTTTGTAAAAAATTATAACAAGACAAGCTATGTATAACAAAGAGGAAAGTTACACAGTTTGTATGAATTGCTCTCTCGTACGTAAGACTTTAAAATTACCTCATCTTCCGCAGCACTGTGGTACTTACAAACAAGCTTCAGAAACTCAAACCTCCGTCGAAGCTCGACCACGACGTCACACCGGTGTGACGACTCGCTCTCCGACTCAGACTCCGCCACCGCCAAGCGGCGGAGCTGGGAAAGTTCGGCACGCAAGGCCTTGTGGAAGCAAACGAAGAAGAGAATGGGCGCGTGGGAGAGAGAGACCCCGGCCAAAGACTCTGCCAGGGGGAAAATAGCAGCGTCGTCATCGTCACCGTCACCGGCCATCGAAGAACAGAGCAGTGGCACAAAAAGCAACCACCACCATGAAAGGCGAGAGAAGAAGAAGAAGAAGAAGAAGAAGAAGTAAGGTTTTGCATAGGGAAGGGGTCGAGGGATTTAATTAGCAAGAGAAGTCTAATGCTGTTGTCTCTTTGATGGTTTGGTCTCTTTGGAGAGCTCGTTGTTTTTTTAAGAATAAAAATTTGATTATTATTTTGTTGTATTAGTGTATTTGGTCGTGTCGAAGTGTGATTGAGACGTTGTACCGAACAGTTAGGGGAGGAGGGTTCGTTGGTTTTTGACAGCTGAGAATCGTGGCGCCAGCGCTTTGGTTCTCTTCGTGGATGGAACGCGCGCTCCCCCAAGTCCTAACCCAAATTAATGCACACAAATTTATGTACGTGGATATGGCAATACGAGGATAGAATACAACTCATAATCCAATACAAATTTCCTGCACTACTTTTTATATATCACTTTATATTCCAGTAATTACAAATAAAATAACTGAAGTTTAAAATGGGAGGGTTCTTCAACCGATGTGGAACTTGCGGTTGGTATGCGAGGTAAGTCTAGGTGTCAATCACCTCAAAGGCAAAAATTCTTGGTTGCCCTCTTCCTACACTCGGGACGAGGACAAAACCGTGAGGGACTGGCTTCCCAAAGCGGACAAATCCGATTGGTGCGAGCTGTGTGCTCACACTAAGTTATATATTGATGTACACATTTTAACTTTCAAAACATGGTTTTAGTTTTATCCTATACGCACAGTGTGTAACTATTACCACTCTTAATGATTTTAGTTTTATCTCATACGCACAGTGTGTAACTATCACCACTTTTAATATTATTTCAGTCATTTTAGGATCACAATTTTTACCACACTATTTCTTACAAATATCTTATTTGACAGATTGTGATTAGATGTTTATACTTTTATATGGATTTACTACTTTTTTCTTTTTTTTCATTACTCATAATTAGTTGCATAGGAATATGATATGGGGAAAATTGTGATAAATTTGTAGTCATAAATTTTTTGATATAATTTTACTTCTTCTATTGTGGGAAATTTTAAGCAAAGGAAGAAATGGTATTGGTAAAATGGGTCATAGGTAGATGTTTGTTTTTATGAGTTTACAATTTAATTAATTTATTATACAAAAGTACAGTGTGGGGGTCAGTTGGCCAGAAGGTATTATTAAAACTGTAAGAATTGGGCCTATGGCCCAATCTGAGGATATTAACTAATCCGAGAATGGTCAAATAAGGTTATTATGGGAATGGTATAAGAAGAAGAAATAAGGATTGTATATGATAGTCCAAAATATGTCCGAAGAGAAAAGTCATCTCGGAAACAGAGATCCGAGGTCAGTAAGAATGTCTTATCATCCTGGACATCCTTCAAGGTTGCATCACGATTAGAAGTCGGATATTGGATAAGGGACGAGTAAAGGGAGGCAACAAATATGTTCAAAAACTACTATCTCCACATTAAATGCATCCGAGCTAACTCTCTGATCGCATTAATGTGGAGGTGATATCTGAACAGTGGTTAAGCAGCCTTACAATTGCTAGTTGAATGTTTTGGGAGGTGTTGGATGAGACAAGAAGGAGTTCCTATAAACAAATTTACACGTGTATAGTAGGGATGATACCAAAATTA
The DNA here is from genome assembly GCF_001633185.2 of Quercus lobata. NCBI lineage: Eukaryota > Viridiplantae > Streptophyta > Magnoliopsida > Fagales > Fagaceae > Quercus > Quercus lobata. The sequence continues at coordinate 14,806,073 of NC_044913.1, read as the reverse complement.
TAGTATATAGTATGGAGAGATGGCCTAAAGGAGGGAGATCGAGAGGTCAAGAAATCTTTGTAACAATCTTTTGAACTCTTCTAACATTGATCATCAACTGGATATTATAATATTGCTCATCGGACTGTGTCGAGGACAAATTTTCTCATTTCACTTGTGTTTGATTATCTTAAATAAACAACTGTTATTGTTTTTTTTACTAAATAGAACTAGTTTTTTTACCCACGCTCTACAAATTCATTATTTGGGCTTATTGGACTAAAACTCAATCCTATATTAGGTCCAATTCAAATTCAGTCCTTACATACAGTTACATCTTTAAAAAAAACAATACTTAAAAAGTTATAAAATTAAGCTTAGAAGAAAAAGTTAATGGCAGAAATTCTTGCCAAATTTCCAGTTGCTATCAAAACATCATACACGGTACTTTTATATTTGGCATTGATAATATATTTTTTAAGTCTCACAATTTTGTTCATACAATGTCATCAATTGTGAGAATTACGCGCCAAATAAGAGTGTGTGTTGGGAAGTCTATGCTCCCATTGTTTAATGTTCCCGCTCTGGAAACCAGTACATCAATCCGATTATCTTAATGACTTCGTAGATTTTGCGAATTTCAAATACCATTTTAGTATTTAGTATTTCCGTACAATTATATATTTTACTTTCAAAAAATCAATTGGGTTTGGTTCAACACTGTTAGATTGGCTCAGTTCATGCCGTCGTACCTTGTCTCAAGTGCCCACGTGTCCACCACAAGCACTGCACGTACCCTCCTCATCTTGGCACGTGGAGCCACCCCTAGGTGTGACTCAGCTTTTATATCTATCTATATATATATATATATATATATATATATATTGGACAAAGCAACTGTAGGACTGGGATACACTCAACCAAAATTTTCATTTGTTTATTTGGCATAATCATGATCTAATAGTTTAGAAGACTATTATATAAACGACAAGGTCCACGTTGCGCTCCTCTGTTACTGTTTCCACTAGTGGTTCAGCAAATTCGGCCACCAAGTTATTTAGGACCTGGCCTTTTATGGCGGTCCGAGGCATGTACTTGATGTCAAAAGCTCTCAAGATTGTGCTCCATATGACAATCCTTCTAGTGTAATCGGCGGTCTGAAGCACGGACTTCAAGGGTAGTTAGGTTAGAATAACCACTGTGTGTGGGCTTGGAAAAATGGGGAAGCTTTCGCGTACAGCCAGTATGGCCTTCTCTAGGGGTAAGTATCTGATCTCAGCTTCATGTAGTGACTTACTCACGTAATAGACTGACTTTTGAAGGTCATTGTCGTCCCGTATTAACACTAAGCTCACGGCATGGGGAGCCATAACAATATATGCGTATAGGACTTCATCGGTTTTAGGACTGGACATGATGGGTGGTCAAGATAGGTATTCCTTGAGTTGCTGAAGACCACAATACAGTCATTGGACCACTCAAATCCTTTCCACTTGTTGATCAAGAGATAGAACGGTCTACATCTATCCGCCGACCTGGAAATGAATCGATTCAAGGTCGCAATCATCCCAGTAAGCTTTTGGATCTCCTTGGCGTTTTGCGATGGTTTTAAATAATTTATAACCTTGATCTGGTTGGGGTTAACCTCAATTCCCCTATGAGTAACCATGTAACCCAAAAACTTACCTGATCCCACGCCAAATGAGCATTTGGAAGTATTTAGGCGCAGCTTATGTTTCCTTAAGACATCAAAGGTGCTGCCGAGGTCTCCTAAATGCTCGGACACCACTTTACTCTTCACCACCATATCATCAATATAGATTTCGATGCTCTTGCCCAACTGCGGCTCGAACATTCTTGTCATCATCCTTTGATAAGTGGACCCTGCGTTCTTCAAACCGAATGGCATCACCTTGTAGTGGTAGTTCCCAGTTGGTGTCACGAAGGCTGTTTTCTCCTGATCCTCCAGTGCTAGTGGTATTTGATGATAGCCATGGAAGGCATCTAAGAAGCTCATCCGAGGATGGCCTGCCGTTGCATCCACCAGCTGGTCTATCCGAGGCATGAGGAACGAATCTTTTGAGCATGCTTTATTTAGGTCCGTGAAGTCCACACAAACTCGTCATTTTCCGCTTTTCTTCTTGACCACCATGATGTTGGCTAACCCCTCGGGGTAAAAAATCTCTTTGATAGCCCCTGCATGTTTAAGCTTTGCTACTTCGTCCCTAATCTCATCGGCGTGCTCTCTTGATGGGCGACGGGGTGGTTACTTCTTGGGAGCGATGGGCGGGTTGACATTGAGATGGTGACAGATGAAGGCTGGATCGATCTCGAGAGCATCACAGGCATCCCACGCAAACACATCAATATTTCTTTTGAGAAACTCAATCAACTCCTTTTCCTGAAGAGGCAACTGAGCTCCTACCCGAAAGAACTTCTCCAGGTCACCACCAATAACCACCTCTTCCAGATCTTCGCATTTCGTCTTCTTGGCAACCGTATTAGGGGCGAAATTGGGGCCTTTGATTGCTATAAATTCTTTTCAGCAGAGGCCGAAGACTCCACATCGACCCGATGTGAGATGACAACCACCACACACTGCCTTGTCGTGGATTGGCAACCACGGATTTTGAGAACTTGGTCCCCTGACGGGAATTTCACCTTCTGATGCAATGAGGAAGAACATCCCCTAAGGTATAGAGCCAGGGCCTACCGATGATGGCTGTGTAGGGAGAGTAGGTGTCCACCACGATAAAGTTTACCTCCACTATCTCTAGGCCGGTCTAGATGAGCAGTCTAATCATGCCCTTTGGAATGATAAGCTTCCCGTCGAAACTCATCAGAGGAGAGTTATAGGGCATCAAATCTTCCGGTTTTAACCCCAGCCCCTTGTAGAGGTCGAGGTACATAACCTCGACCGCATTGCCACCATCCACCATCACTCTTTTCATATCGTAGTCCCCGATTCTAAGGGTGCGTTTGTTTTGGGGGAAAATGATTTTAGGAAATCATTTTCCCCCAAACCCAGGTGTTTGGTAGTAACGGTAAATTTCATTTTCCGGAAAATGGCTTCCTATTGACCGAAATTTTCACCTTTGACCCGGAAATGATTTTACACCCTCATTTTCACTTCAAATCGTTTCCGAAGAGAGAGAGAGGGAGAGAAGAGAGAGCCCAGATCAGAGAGAGAGAGAGAGAGAGAAGAGAGAGCCCAGATCAGAGAGAGAGAGAGAGAGAAGAGAGAGCGCGCTCGTTGATTGCGCCGCTCGTCGATCGCGATCGTCGATCTCACTGCTCGTCGATCGATGAGCGGTGCGATCGTCCGACGAGCGCGCTCGTCGATCAACGAGCGGTGCGATTGTCCAACGAGCGCGCTCGTCAATCGCACCGCTCGTCGATCGCGATCTCGCGAAGATCGAGATCACGCCGTCGCGAAGATCGCGCCGTCTTCTCCTTCTTCTGGGTTTGTTTGGGTTTGTCTTTTCCTTCTTCTTCTCCAAACACCAGAAAATATTTTTCGGAAAATTTTTTGAAATGCAACTAAACACATGAAAACATTTTCCTTTTCAGAAAATAGCATTTTCGGAAAATAGAATATTTTCCGGAAATGCTTTTACACGAACCAAACACAGCCTAAGAGTGATTAGTAGTGCATCGTCATGGGGCTGGGTGGTTTCGATCTTGTCTTCTGAAAAACTCAAGATTGGGTGAAAATTCATTTTGGCCTTCTTCAGCTCTGGCTAGGACTCCTTGGCAGGCAGCTGAGCCACCGATAACACTCGTGAATGGCACATGCCTATTCTTCCTGATGCGGCCAAGATTACGTTGATCGTCCCTGCGGGTGGCCTTAGGGCAGTATCCCTCTGGGGTTCCTGATGGGTCTGGCCTTGATAACCACTAGAATGATGCAGAAGGTGTTTCAACTTTCCTTCCCGGACTAGTTGGTCCAGGTAGTTCCAGAGGTTCTTGCAGTTCTCCGTGGTATGTTCGTGGTCTTGGTGGTATTGACAATAAAAGTTCTGATTGCATCTTGTGGACCCTTCCGTCATTTTATTTGGCCACTTAAAGTATAGCTCATTCTTGATTTTCTCCAACACCCGATGTACTGGTTCTCGAAATACAGTATTGACAGTCTGTGTGTTGGTTGCTCCGGGTTGCCCTACGAAATCTCTCCTCAGGCGGTTGCTATTATATCGGTCCGACCTGAAATCCCTCATCTCTTGAGGGATAACCTTCTCTTTTCCTCTACCTTGCAACTGGTCTTCCTCCACTCATTTATACTTATCGATCTGATCCATCAGTTGGCGCATACTGGTGGCGGGCTTGCTAGTCAGAGACTTCTTCAAGCCGTGCTCAGTTGGGAGACTATTTTTGAAGGTGATAATGGCGATATCGTCAAAATTGTCGTCCATTTCATTGTATGTCTCCCAATATCTGTTTGAGTAAGCCTTTAGAGTTTCTCCATCATGCATGGATAACGACAACAAAGCACTCAAAGGTCGAGGAGCTCTGCTGTTTGTAACGAAACGAGTGCCAAAAGCTTGGGTTAGCTGTCTATACGAATCTATGGAATTCGTTTTTAAGCCATTAAACCACCTCATCGCCACTGGTCCCAAGTTAGATGGGAAAACCTTGCACATCAGCGCCTCGTTTTTAGAATGGACAGCCATTCTTTAGTTAAACTGGCTCACATGCTCCATAGGGTCTGTTTTACCGTTGTAAATGGTGAAGGTTGGCTGCTGGAATCGTCGAGGAAGTGTAGCCCCTTCTATGTGGTGCGTGAAAGGCGACTTGGAGAGTTGATCCAATGTCCTGCTCATGGCATCGTTTCCCAAGCCCCTAGGAGATGGGCTTTTGCGCTTACGCTTCTAGTAGTGCTCTTCTTCGTGAGAAAATGTCTCACTTAGGGGAGTCCTAGATCTTTGTCTATAGTCATCGTCACTTTCATTATCGGAGGATATGTCAAGCTTAGAACGAGATCACCTTCGTTGTGCATGGCATAGCTTTCTCTTCAAATCGTCTATTTCTCACTGCATGGCCTGCTTATCGTTCTGTTTTTGAGATACATGACTCCTAACTTCTTCTAGTTGCGTGGCTCGGTTGTTATTTTGTCTCTGGAGCACGTGACTACCCACACAAGAATAGATTTTGCTGGTTTGAGTGGTGTTTACACTTCCCTCTCGAAACCTTCCATTCTCCTCATTTCGATCACGTTCGGGGTTAGGAAAGTTACCCTGTTGTTGGGATTTAGCCGGTTCGGGCTAATGAGAGCCTGTTTGATGAGGGCCTAATCCTATCAAGTTTAATTGTTGCCCTTACTAACACACAAGTTCTTTCCACAGACGACGCCAATTGTAGGGAGTGGGTTCGAGCACTTCTGCTACTAGATGAGCGGACTCAAGCCCAACTAGCCCAATACAATAAATTTATAGAGAATGAGATTTAGAACTAGGCTTTAGTGAGGATTACAACAACTAGACAGGATTACAACAACTAGACACGATTATGGATAAATTGAACAACAAGTACATGGATTAAAGTATGAAAGTCTATCCTCAGGCATATCATCCGAGGGACTTAGTGTTCTTCTTTTTTCTTCAATGCTAGGTCGCAAAGGTTTCCAAGGTCATGCCCTTTGCTACCGTATTCTCCTTTCTTTTTCCTCCTCCTTTTTGATTTTCGATCCCCCATTCTTGGAGGATCTCTCACATTATATATCTCCTTCCAATCGATCTTGACCCTCAATCTGTTGATCATGTAGGTCATTACTCGAGTGCTCGTCCCATTAGCCACTTTCCCAAACCCTCTGTGAGTTGCGGCAACCAAGACCGCACTGTTCAGAGATCATTTCCTCATTAATGCGGCTAGAACGTTAGTTGGGTGCATTTAATGCGGATGTGACAGTTTCTCCTTGAATTGCTCCTACACCATACCCCTATGGGTGTCCTACTGTACTTGTCCTTTTTCTGGGGGCGCTCTGGGAGGCTGCCTTTGACGGCGTGCCATTCTTTCCTTCTAGGATCTGGAATGCCGAGAACAGGATCGTCCTTGGCAACGTTTCTAGGCTATTTGGGTTTTCTTTGTTTGTCCTCGGCCATTTCTTCCTTCTCGGCGTGGGCCTTGGGCTCAGTATAAAGTGGGCTGGGATTGCCAAATTCTTTGGCCCCACAATAAGTATTCTATTAGACCACAAGCATAGTATTAGGATTAAAATAATCACGTCTCACATCACAATTAAGTATCATCTACATCAACACATTACAAGTATCATGACTTATTAACTCGTATCAGGCCCACCGTGGTGTATTCTATTAGATAATCATAATAAGTATAGTATTAGAATTAAAATAATCACGTTTCACATCACAAGTATCGTGACAATCTCTTTGTTGAAACCATGAATCATGATACTTTTAACTATTGTTTCTAAAATAAATATACATAAATTTTTTTAACCATTCTCTCTCTCTAAAACTTCGAAACAAGAAATACAGGTAAGTTTCCTACTTTCTCTCTATACAATGGTTTTATGATTGGCTTAGTGGGAATCACTTTTGGTTACCGAATACTGTCAATATATTTGATGAAGTCTGATATAATATTGATTAAGGAATATAGGGTTTACTATTTATATATTTTAAAATACATTTAGTAAGAGCATATTTTCCTAGGGATTAGATTATAGTTATGTGGGGTATTTTACCCCGCAAGCTGATTGTCCTCTTTGGGGAGCCAAGCCCGCAATGTTTTGTTCTCGGTCCCGAGTGTGGTCTTTGGGATTTTCACCTCAAGCACTTTGGCCGATATTGGCTTGACACCCTAGTCCCACATCGGTTGGAGATGCACCCCACTCATGGCTTATAAGCCCTTGGAGTAATCATGAGTGTACCACTACTCCGCATGCATAGCAGTGGTAGAGGCGTGCCTTGCACTTCGATGTTGGCAACAAAACCGTGTGGGTGCAGAAGGGTGTCAAGCCTCAAAGAGGTGAAAATCCCGAACTCCCCCCAAAGCAGACAATACTGGAGATGGGCACTGCCCTCAAAAGCACTTTTTTGTGGGGTATTTTACCCCGCAAGCTATTTGTCCTCTTTGGGGAGCCAAACCCGCAAGGTTTTGTTCTCGGCCCCGAGTGTGGTCTTTGGGATTTTCACCTCAGGCACTTTGGCCGATATTGGCTTGAGACCCTAGTCCCACGTCGGTTGGAGATGCGCCCCACTCATGGCTTATAAGCCCTTGGAGCAACCATGTGTAGTAGTGGTACACTCATGGTTGCTCCAAGGGCTTATAAGCCATGAGTGGGGCGCATCTCCAACCGACGTGGGACTAGGGTCTCAAGCCAATATCGGCCAAAGTGCCTGAGGTGAAAATCCCAAAGACCACACTCGGGGCCGAGAACAAAACCTTGCGGGATTGGCTCCCCAAAGAGGACAAACAGTTTGCGGGGTAAAATACCCCACAAGTTACAATAGAGTTTTAATTTATAGCGTTCGCTTTATGATGACGTCTCTTTATTATTAAGTTAAGACATCAATTAATTTTTTGTGTAAACATGGTTTGAATTCTAAATATCTTATTTAACAATCAAAAAACTTTAATAGCCGAGTTAATTGAAACCTACTTCATTATATTAGAGTTATTGCAATAATATAAATTATTTCTTGATATTTATGAAAAAATGGGAAGTTCAGCGTGTTTGAGGTTCAATTATGATTAAATTCTCTTAAGGGAGAACATGCAATTATGATTAAGCTCCATTTGGTTCCTTTAAGAGCACTGACATACGTGAGTGCAAAATGGAAAAAGTGCAAAAATTTACACAATATAGCCTATACCTCACACACACCAGACAATGTATTATTGTGTAAATATCCAAACTTGCTACAATAATCGTGTAAATTTACATGGTTATTGTAACTTTGCAAATCATTATTTTATTATATTTTAATTTATTCTCTCACAGTTAGGCCCTTTCTCACTTCTTCTATCCTCTTCTTCTCCATCTCACACTCTCTTTCTCTTTGTTTGCACAGCCGATTAACCATCTGCCCACCACCACTTAACCAACCACCACCCAACCACCGCAACCCACTACCACCATTGTACAACACATAAAAATTTAACCACAAATTCAATAGAAAATCAAAGCCAAAATCAACTAAAAATGAAACCCAAAACCAACAAAAATCAAACCAAAAATCATTGGAAATCAAAATTAAAATTAATGGAAAATCAACCCCAACATATCAAATAGAAAACCCAAATAAACCATCAACTTAAACCCAAATCATCACAATCCTGTGTATGCTATCACTGACGAATATGGACTAGCCTCCATAGCCAGCACCATGAGAGAAATCTAAGAGAGAGATGAGGGGTCTAAGACAAGCGGTTGAGAAGATTGTGATGATAGAGAGGCGGAGAGTTTGAGAGAAGGGTTTTGCCGTTTGGGATGAGAGAGTGAGAGAAGAAATGTGAGTTTGAGAGATATTTCAATAAAATAATAATACAAAAATATTTTTAAAAAATATTATTTAAATAAAAGAGGGTATATTATAGATAATCTTATGTAGGTGTTTTGTCAAAAAGACTATGTAAAAAAAAAAAAAGGTTGTTATGCTAAAATAGAAGAAAAATTTTAAACGGATTGGTGCGATTGCTCTAACGAGTAAGAAGTTAGCTAGTATGTTCATGTTCCAGTATAATTTGTCACAATTGTTGGTCACCTCGACCTCATCATTTTTCTCTCAAGGGGACAAAATACTCGTCACTTTTTAAGGTCAGAATATTGCATGCTGGAAAAATTGAGATGAATGCCATTTTGGTAAAATATTTGTTATTTTTTTTTTTTAATACAAACCTGACACATATTATCAAATTTGCACTTTTTTCTTATAGAAAATTTCCATTAAAGTAGGAGTATTAATCAATGTAAATTAACGAAACCTTAGGGCATCGGGTCTAACACTTAGCATTAAAAAGCAAATTAATTAGGGCATACAAATTACAACATGGATGCCACGGCCTTCTACCGAAGAAAAGAATGCTGAATGGAGAAACTAGTAAAGATCTCGGTGTTGGTGTGTGACCAAGAGGACTTACGTGAGTCTAGGCACATAGTTAGTTAAAGGACTCACAGTTGCCAAACCAAAGGTCAAGGAAGAAAAGAAAAGGGCCCAATCGAGGTAGGAAGACACGAGACTAGCAAATACTCTATAAGTGGAAGAAGAAAACAGTACTTTGTTCAAACCAAGGAAGGGAAGATAGAATATATAATAATAGTAACAATAAATCAAAAAAGAAAGATAAAAAAAGAGTTTTATCAAGGTAAAAAAAAAGAAGAAAAAAAAAAAGGTATTTTAAAATAAAAAAAGAAGAAAGAAAAGGATATAACTTCGTGATTACAAAACATAACAATCTCGTAGTAGCTTTTTATTTTTATTTTAAGATAGTTGTAAATACAGAGAAAAGTTAATAGATTTTCGGCATTGATGTAAGAAATATTTTAAAAAAATTTTAATGAAAAAAAAAAGTTGTTAATTTTTTTGACAAATTTTTATATTTCACATAAAAATGATATCAAAATATGCTTAATACAGTTTACTAACAATTATTTTAAGAACACCCGTTAACACTACTATGCAATTAATTCTACAACTTGAATTCTTCTATTTAAACCCCTAAACATTTTGTGTCATTGAGACATACTAATGTACCACCCCACACAGCTAGCTTATCAAGAGTATCTTATCTTAGCTACCTTTCAATATAATGAAGTTTTTGTGGTGTTTTTTCTTTTTACTCCATCCATCCCTACCTACCTTTCCAAACCCCCCCACCAAAAAAAAAAAAAAAATCCATAGTCTCTTTTTTGTTGTCGTCGTCTTTTTTTAAAAGAAAAAGTGTGCACTAGCTCCATAATATTTGGAATATTGGACCAAGAACAGTATTAGTGATTACTGAATAAAAAACAAAGCACGAAGGAGAATTTCAGAGAGTGAGAGAGAGATGGAGAAGCTGAGGCCTCAGCTGAGTACGAGATGGATAGCCACAGTGGCGGGCATATGGATCCAGTGCAGCGTCGGAGCATCCTACACCTTCTCCATCTACTCCGCCGTGCTCAAATCGAGCCAAGGCTACAGCCAATCAACGCTTGACACCGTTTCGGTCTTCAAGGACATTGGTGCCAATGCTGGGGTCATATCGGGCCTCCTCTACTCCTTCGTCACACGCAAGACTTCCCTTCCGCTATGCGTGGTTCACGTTGTGGGTGCGATACAGTACTTCCTAGGCTATTTTCTCATGTGGGCCTCCGTCGTTGGATTGATCGACAAGCCTCCTGTGGCGTTGATGTGCCTCTTCATGTTTCTTGCAGCTCATGCTCAGACCTTTTTCAACACCGCCGATGTTGTCAGTGGCTTAGAAAACTTTCCTCATTATGGTGGCACGATCGTGGGTATTATGAAGGTATGTGTGACTTTTGTTCTCTTATTTACTTTTCATTCATTCATTGGATAAAAAATGGTGACTTTATAGCAAAGTGTACGTGTTACTACTCTATTTGCAGGGGACCCAGGTTTCTTTAGCTTCTTTGTGTCTTGTTGGTCAGGAATGCGGCTTACTAGTGTTTTATGTCAGTCTATGTTTTCGATTATATATAGGTTTAGGTGAAAACATTTAGAACTTTCCTCTGGTTTTTATTTGACTTATTTCTTCATGAGAAAGGGAAGTACGGGAATCTTGGTAAAGTTTACCCTTTGGCTCACTGCATTACCTAAAGTACAATTGAAGGCTTTTAAGACATCTATATATATATATATATATATATATATATATATATATAGTTTAGATGGAAAATTCTTAAGTATTTTTGGAATAAAGTGAAATTGTGACTCTTGTAATAACTTTATTCTAATCCAGTAGTTTTGATTGCTGGTTAGCTTGTATTTTATGATATTCCTTATTATATATATTTATTATAAAAAAAAAAAAAAATTCTCATTGAAAATAGGGGAATGTTTGGGACACAAAATTTCACAATTTTTTTTTTTTTAGTTATTAACATGGCAAGTTGTGACAAAGAAACATAACTATAACATTACTCTGCCTATAACAACACTCTTATTAATGATACCATGACCTTATTATAAGATTTGAGAATAATTCTGTGTCCATATACTTAATAAAAAATAACACTACTGCTGTTAGTCTTCTTCTTTAAGTTGGGTTTGCTGCGTATACTTTGTTGGGGCTTGTTTCTATGCAAAGCCAAACTTAAATAACCAAAATTTCTATTATTTTTCCTTTTGCTTTTGAACCCCTTGAGTCTGCAAATTGGATAATATGTTAAAATATGACATGTTTGAGTTCAGCTCCACTCACATATGCATGTAGCCATTCACTAATTTTACTAGCCAACCTGTCAGCCATTTGGCTTCTCATGGTATTTGGTATAACTGAGTTTCATAATTAGGATCCCAAGAGAATGTCATACTTATCTTCTTGCTTAGATGCTTTGTTCGGACTGACATTGACTCAAATTTTTCCGTGACAATTCTGAATCTAAAAGATAGAATTTTCCCAGTGGACTCATTGATGAACAAAATGGCCCGGTATTGGCTTCATGCCTTCATGGAACTTCTAATGCTTTCCAACTTAAGCTAGTTATGATATATCTTTGTGTCAATGCTCGTGTTTTATCTATGATACAAAATCATGAAAATATATCATACTATCTTCTTTCTTGGACAGGGCTTTCTTGGGCTTAGTGGAGCAATACTAATTCAAGTGTATGACACATTTTTCAAGGGCGAGGCAAGCACATACCTTCTGATGCTTGCTCTGTTGCCTACATGTGTCTCCCTTGTGCTTATGTTTTTGGTGAGAATTTATGAAAAAACCACAAGTGATCACAAGAAGCACTTAAATGGTTTCTCTGCAGTTGCTTTGATCATTGCTGGTTATCTCATGATTATCATAATTTTGGAAAACATCTTCACTTTGCCATTGTGGGCACGCATTTCTACATTCGTTCTTCTTCTGATTCTACTTTTATTGCCTCTTGGAATTGCAATCAATGCCCTGAGGGAGGAGTCAAATAGATCATTACAAACAGATTCAATTGAGAATAATCTTTTAACTGACCATGGTGAGCAAATCACATCCCCAAAATTTTCTACAGCAGAGGATACTATAGAGTATCAACAATTGCCAAGTAGTGACCTCGAAGTGAAGGCCACTTCTGATGACAAAATACTTTTGGATGAAGAACCCTTAAATCCCTTGCAGTCCATGTGTACTGTGAACTTCTGGTTGTTGTTTGTTGCCATGATATGTGGAATGGGCTCTGGGCTAGCTACAATTAATAATATGAGCCAAATAGGGGCATCTCTCAGTTACACTACTGTGGAGGTAAATAACTTGGTTTCTTTATGGAGTATATGGAATTTTCTTGGCCGATTTGGAGCTGGATATGTATCAGACTATCTCCTGCACACAAGAGGTTGGGCAAGGCCAGTGTTGATGGCTGTTACTCTAGCCACAATGGCTGTTGGCCACATAGTTATAGCTTCTGGTTTTCCTGGAAATTTGTATGTCGGTTCAGTCCTAGTGGGGATTTGTTATGGTTCACAGTGGTCATTAATGCCCACCATCACTTCGGAGCTATTTGGTGTTCGGCACATGGGCACTATTTTCAACACTATTGCCATAGCAAACCCTGTGGGATCTTATGTGTTATCTGTAAAAGTAATTGGTTATATCTATGACAAGGAAGCGTCTGGCGATGATGACACATGTTATGGTACTCGCTGCTTTATGTTGTCTTTTCTGATCATGGCAGCTGTGGCATTTTTGGGGTGCCTTGTTGCTGTTGCATTGTTCTTTCGGACTAAGAGATTCTATCAGCTAGCTGTGCTTAGAAGGTTAATGCATTCTTTTAAATGATTAGAAGTAAATATGAGAACTTTGTGAGGGAATGTTAGCCTAGGCCACAACCTTTGTGATTTATTCTGGATGTTATGCGGTTGTTTATTTGTTTTTGGGTGAATGGTATCTGATTTTAAGAGAAAATAAAAGTTTAAGGAAAACACTTGCAGAGCTGTAGTCTATCATCAGTACAGGCTTGAGCAGGGAGACATTCAGAAGTTAGTGTGCTAGAAATACAAGAAATAAGAAAACACTAGTAGAAATTATCAATGACCAATTGCGTTATAATTGGTGACCTGAAAGGAAATGGTGCTAGGAGCCAAATTCAGGGCCTTTGGCCATAATTGAAGCTACTTATTAGGCAAATTACTTTGTTAGGCCCTAAAATCTACATTTTTGCCCTAATTTTGCGCTTAACGTGAATTAAGGTTTTTAGGGCATTTTCTTAGTCATCTGAAGTTTTCTTTCACTATTTAAACATATTGTAACCTCCAATTCCAAAGAACTTTGGTGTTAAGATTAATAAAATATAGATTTTTGTCCTTCTTTTCTTGTGGATTTTAGACTTTATTAGTCTGTGAATTCAAGAAACCCTTGTTAATTCGAGGTTATTAATTTGATAGCTCCGCTTGTGGACTTATGTCTGTTTTTGTTTTATGACAATGTGGGTCTATATTATGAGAGACGCTATTTGGATTTACAAAATAAATAAATAAGTGGTAGTGTCTCATGTACAAACATAATACTTTCTTGTACTAATCTGATCTGCCTGCTATTGCCTCTCAGTGCACTTTGGTATGGGAATCCTACAGCCTACCGGGCTTGAAATAACTTGAGGTTTACCACAAATATTACCCTTAAACTTTGATGTTTGTGTCAATTTGATCACCATGAATTGAATCCCCTTAGTATTTGGCTTGTGACAAATTAAATATTTTATTAGTATTTTTCATTAAAACCTAACAAAAGTATGAAAACCAAACCGATACTTGGTTTAAAATCCAGTGGAACAATTGTAAATCCTAAATAATTTCAAGAGTGAAAAACTAACTGATTACATATTTACCCAAAAGCGCAAGCCAATACAAAATCAAACCCAATCCAAAAATTCTTGGGAATTTGGTTTGGGCCTTAAAGCAGTGAACGAATAGCTTTTAAAATGGTCCTCGGGCTTCGGGCTTTGGCGAAAGAGACCGTTTGGGTTTTTCGGTCATGTGAGTCCAATTTGAATGTTTACTTTTTCATTCTTATCATCCTATGTGACTCAATGGCAGCAAACTTCAAATAATTGGAAGAACATCACAAAAAATAATATAAATTCTAAATTTTGCATTTAAGTACATTAACAATGCTTTCTCAAAAAAAAAAAAAAAAAAAGTACATTAACAATGGCTCCAACATCAAGATTAAGCCTCTCAATCACTCAAGAACAAAATCAACACCTGTAGAGGATTTATGCAATCTAGCCTGACAGTTTGTCTTCAAAAAGCTTGCAATGTCTCCTAATACCTATGATGACAAGACATGCATGTAAAGTATGCCGCTGACTACAAATCATTAGCAGCTAAAAAGTAAAATAAATCAGTATTGGTATCACCATTAATGCAGCATTCACCAAACCTAAGAGAATTCACACAAACAAAGATTTGTTTTTATCAAGTTAGCCAAATAGGTCTAAGCATGGATCAGAAGATATTTAGGGTTTAGGGTGCACACATCTTTGAACTTTAGTGGATCTTTCAAAAATATAGACCTCATAATCTGCAACAAGACATTTTTTTTTTTTTTGATACATAACAAATTTTTTTTTTGGATAAAAATGGTACTTCATCTTCATGATGATAAACATAAAGTACTAGAAACAATTACAATCAAATCAAATAAAAATTCTAATAGAATGTTGAAAATAAAAAATGGAAGTAAATTGCGTGAAACCTCAAATTTGAGACCAATCAAACATAAAATAATCTACTTGTTTCACAGCATCTTCAAAAGTACAGTTGTTATATTTCCACCAGACAAACCAAGACCAATCCAACATAAAATAATCTACTTGTTTCACAGCATCTTCAAAAGTACAGTTGTTACATTTCCACCAGACAAACCACATTAGACAAGCCAGTACCAAGATCCAAATATTTAAGAAATGTTTCCCCACCTTTTTCCTCCATCCATATAAGAGAGATGCAAACCTCAAATTTGAGACCAATCAAACATCAAATAATTGACTTATGTCAGCTTTTGAACCATAAGCACTTTCATTATCATCCTATTGTAATCTTTCAATCCAAAAGGAGAAAAGAAAAACACCTGATTCTCTCAGCTTCCTCTGTATGGTTCACCTAAAAAATTTAATTGAAATGCGGAACAGCATTACAGGAAAATCTGAGAAATCTTCAACCACCTTTAAAATGGAATGTCTTTGTAGGTAACTGTTACTGCTTGAAATTTCAAATAAGATAACAAAAAGCTAGCTTCTCTCTAAAAGTTGGGCAACCCAACTGGGTGTCCTCCCCCTATCCATAAATCCTTCAACACAAGTAGAAACAGAATTTGAACTCAGATCTTTGATTCCATTTAAATATTTTGATAGTTAAAATAACATACACCTTCAAATACTGCGTTCCATTTCTTAGAAAACACACACACGCATCACTTTCTTTGTGGAAAGGTTGAATTTCTTTTCTTAAAGCTCTGGCCTATTGCTGATTTTTTCTTTGATTGACCACTTAAATCACTATGTATAAGTCTATCAAAGTCGTGAATTGCAGGGAGAGATTTTTGGTAGAAATAGTTTTGGAAAAGTCTTCTCTCCATTGTGCCATCTGCCATGAATATAGTGTCATTGATTCCCCCACATAGTATTTTACATCATCACCATGTCTAACATATGGTGTTATTGACATGTATTACATCCACTCTATTTAAGAGGAATTCATTTAATAATTCAGATTAACTATTATTAATTTAAAGAAGTCTCTACTCTCTAGTACTGTCATATTATCGAGGAAATAAACTTTTAACCATGAAATGGCGTATCTCCATTTCAAATGAAAGCAAATGCCAAATTCAGCAGAAGGAAAAAAGAAGAAGGACAGCACATGCTGACTTCCTGTATAGTCATACTCATATTGTGAGCATCCTTTGATAATTGAGGAGGGAAAATTTGAACCACGTACATTTCATTGACAACATCTAAAAGTGCTAATTGTAAAGTCTCTTGATAATTCATCATGTACTTATTTGGTGTATTATATTACATGTCAAACATTTTTTGATAAATAAAGAATCATTGGCAAGTTGGCTATACTCTTTTAAAGACACCAAAATGAAAACTTTGGCCCAAGGAAAATACCACGAGTCATTATCATCAACTACCCCACTCAAATTTATGATATTCAAAATCTTCTTGATTGGTTTCTAAAAAAAGTCTTTTTGATTGGGACTTCTTTTGTTTTTCGAAGAATACAATTTTAATTTTGACTATTAAAAAATAATATGATAGCTTTGTCACAAATACATTGAATGGCGTTCATAAATACATACACTATATACTAAGTGATTTTCTCAAAAAAAAAAAAAAAAAATACTTAGTGACAAACGAGTTATGTATTGCAGAAACAAATACCCCAAACAATTAAGCCTTTAGATTCATCTCATTGGATCTATAAAAAAACTTGAAGAAAATTTTGGTGGAGATCCATTGAAACTGGTAAAAAAATAAAACTCTCAGTTAGGTTAAAGTTATCCCAATGTCATGATAGAGTTGAACCCATGATCCTTCATAAAAAGTTAAAAGAAAAGACAAACAATTCTCATTCCAGTCCCGCTATTATGGTAAGAAACTATAGTGGAATTAAAAGAGAAAAAACTCGTATCGTTATAAACTATAAGAGGCTTAGTGAACAATTAGAATTTGATGAATATTTTATTCGTCAAAAAGATGTGTTGGTTAATGATTAGCCAAACCAAAGATCAATTTTTTTTAGTAAATTAGATTGTAATGCCATTTGTACTTAATATAGTTCCTCAATTATTTTAAAGATGGATGGATAAAATCTTTAAAGACATTTTTTTTTTTTTGGTTTAGTTTTGATAAATGATATCCTTTTGTTCTCTAAAACAATAGAAGAACATAAAACTAGGCATCTATAAATTGTGTGAAAACCCACTGAACTGATCAACCTATATATTGTTATTCCTAGGGTTTTTTATTTTTATTTTTTTATTTAAAAAATCATTTTAAAGAAGTTATTTGTGCAAACTTTTATCACTGAAGGAGTTTTCTGTATTTAGCAAGATTATATTCAAGAACAGAACAAAGAGAGAGAAAGAATCCTGAAGAAGGGTAAAACTGAGCTTGCTTAATTTTATTCTGAATATCTATTCTATATTTATAGTACATCATTGACAATAACGGAATAATTATTAGTTCTTATAATTACGGAAATGATCCATGAATTAAGGGAGGAAGGTTAACAGAATTGCAACAGAACCAACTAATCAACAATTTGCACACTTTTTATCCATATAATTTAAGTGCATCTCTTATAATTTATTTAATTATATAGTTAAAGCTAAATTATAATTACCCTATATGGCACTTTTTTTTTTTTTTAAAGAAAAAGTAATACTTATTAGAATATACAAATACAAAAGTAATATATAAAGTAATATATAGAGTTTTCTAAACATGTTTATAATATATTATATAACCAGAATATCACTATTAAATGACTTAATATTTGTAGTAATAGTCTGAGGTTATGAGGATTGAAACTCTAACACACACAATCAATGTAGGATAAATATTCCTATATTTTTTCTTAAGGAAACGGTAATACTTATTAGAACACACAAATACAAAAATAATATATATAATTTTTTAGACAAACTTATAATACATTACATAATCAGAGCACCAATATAAAAAGGTCTAACCAAGTAACACGAAGTTTTAAGGTAAGAAACTCTAATACACGCATGTCATATAAACAACGCCTGCACAAGTCAAGGTGGGCCATGTGAGCCATACAATTCTTCAACATTCCACGTGGAAGTGAGCTGTGTGTGAAGTGACAACAAAGGAGACCCTAAGATAAGATTATTTGGACAAATCACCGACTCACCGGATTACCTTGCTTGAAACTGGTTTTGTGAAGGTAATAAGGACACAGCTTGGAGTACTAATCGACCATTGTCTCGATGAGGCTCCAACTCCATGCGAGAAAGCGAAGGAAGAGGTGGTGGGAACGATCTTGATCTAGGCTTCGATAATTTCTTACTAGAACAAGCATTATGGGACTGCTTTCCCATCACTATACAGTCTCTACTTTCTTCCTTATTCTCAAAAGTTCCACACACCTTCTCATCTTGCTCTTGTTGTTGTTTCACAGTCTCCATAGGAGGGTACGATGAGAACCTGTAAGAGCCAGTCTCAGATAGCTCTAGGTCAATATTACAAGTACGTGAAATATCAGGAAGTGGGTCGCTCTCCGATCCCAGAGTTTCTGTACATAGTTGGAGACTCTTGTGGTTCATGGAGATCACTGATCTCTTAAGAGGTGGAAGTGGTTTGGGTGCAGCCTCTTTGTCTTTGGCCATTTCGGACATCATTATGCTCCATAAATCGAATTGTATTGCTTCTTCTTTTCTTCTTGAATTGAGCTCCATATCTCTACTTTCTCTTCACAATTCTGACGAAGAAGATGATGAACAAATCTGCTATAAAGAGACCGAAAGTTCTTTTACATAGGAGAGAAAAGAACCACTTTTTGAGTCACCTCAGTGAAAAGCGAAAGAGCAATAAAAACGTGATTTTAGACGAACAAAGCTAAAAGCACATAATACTATACCACCATACTTTTCATGGGCTCATAGTTATTCTTGATTCTTTACAATTTTTTTATCTCTGCAAATTTTTTTGACCTATGGTAGCACTACTGCCCTTGAATTTCACGCCATTGTTACAGCCTTTTTGAATTTTGTAATCACACTTTTCATAGGCTCATAGTGAGGCCCCCATGACATCTCCATATATGCATGATCCAACTACCCCATGGCCATAATCTCACCTAACCATTGGTACATATGCTGATTGCTGATATGCAAATAGGCACTGTACACTGTGTGCACTGCGAGAAATTTTTGGGACCTCCTGGAGGACCACTGATGTGGTCCTCCTAGGTCCTAACACCCAATTAAAAAATGCCACCTAACCATCTTTACTTACTCAGCTCCACATCACCATTGATGCTATTAACTTAACTACGGTTAGAAAATCAAATCAAGGTTAAAAACTCAGCTCTACTTACCCACAGCCGGATTTAACCCAAAATCAACTAAACAAATTAAAAAATTTTCTCAAACTCTATCTGCCTCTTTCTCAAAATCAAATGCCTAGAATCTTCAAATGTCTGCGGCAGCGAAATTCAGTGAGAAGGGCCAATCATTGGCCCTAACATCACAATCTTCCACCTCTTCTTCTATTACAAAAACCATTTGCTTTCGTGCAATTTGTAAATCTCATCAATCGTATTGGTTTGCGGTTAATATTTCCTTCGAAGTTGAAGAAGAGTTGGAGAGTAGGACAAAGGGAAGAGACCCAGATGAAGAAGACTTGATGGCCCGCTTTTGTGGACGTCGTCATCACCACTTCGATGGTGTGACTTATGGTAAGTTCCCAACCCTTGAATATGATATCCAACCTTGCTAAAAACACTCTGTGATTATGCGGGAGATGCGGAGCCCAGATGGGTGGCCCGTCGGATTTGTGTAGCAGAATCAAGAAATGTCCTCAGAAACCATCACCGGTGGCAACAACAACAGTAATCCAGAGCTTCACGAATTCCTTGTGACGAGTCCAGAGTTGTGAGGACCCGACAATGCTGAATACGATGTGTTTCAGTGACAACTCCTCTTCTTTGTCCTTCTTTTCCGTTTCGGAAAGGCTGGAGATGTCGAAAATGTCTTGAAGGACCACTGATGAGATGAAGGCATACAAGTGTTTTAAGTTCTTTTCAATTTTTAATGTGAGAAAGATTATGATTGTGAGTCATTTAGTTGCTGGGTTCCATGATTTTTGCATTTGAACATTGTTGTTGATGTTGCAAAGATTGATGTCCCAAAGTTTTAAATAAAGATTGTATTAGTGGTATTTGGTTGTGGGCAAGATTGTACTAGTGGTATTTGGTTGTAGGCTTGCTGCTAATTTGGAGGAATTGGTTCTGATGTGAATTGTTTATGTGGTTTTGGTATAGTTGTTCTGATGTGAATTGTAGCTTTTAGTTATTGTATTTGCAAATAATTTTTGTGTTTATAGATGAGGTTCATCTTTTTGTTTTGGTGTTTGGATCTCATTGTAAATTTTATTCATTTTGACAATAAAATTTCTCATTTGGTAGACTATTAGTGATGTTTTTTTGAGAGAAATGTTAGAAATTTTATTGACATAGAGCTATTGTATTACAAACACTTTGGCCATGAGCATCCTAGGTAGCACATGAAGGCCACAACAAGTTACATTACAGCCCAATGTTACATTTGCTAGGGCCAAAACAATGAAAGAAAAAACAGAGTCCAGCTTTGGGACCTAGGCAGCGAGTAGATGGGTTGAGAAACAAAAAAACCAGCACTTTTTTTTTTTAGTCAAATGGTAGCTGCATCTTCAGTTACATTCCCCCTTTTTTTTTTGCATTCTAGTTTGGTTTACTGAAGGATGAGCAAAGGAAAAAAAACAACCCAATTGTCCTAGAACATCTACCAGCTGCAGCAACATCTCCAATACATTTCCAGAAAAATAAAATTTTTAGACCATGTTTTCAACTAGGTTTGCCCAATATCTTCTTTGGAGAGAGAGAGAGAGAGAGAGAGAGAGAGAGAGAGAGAGAGAGAGAGAGAGAGAGTTGTGTTTGAGAAACTTTTTGAATCTATTTAGTTGATTTTGGGTTAAATCCAGCTATGGGTAAGTAAAGCTGAGTTTTTAACCTTAGTTTGATTTTCTAACCATAGTTAAGTTAATGGCATCAGTGATGATGTGGAGCTGAGTAAGAAAAGATGGTTAGGTGGCGTAACTGGCGTTTTTTAATTGAGTGGTCCTCCTGGAGGTTCCAATAATTTCTCGTGCACTGCCTCAAAATCTTCACCTAACTTGGCATCAGACCTAGATAGGAGGGACCAGTGCAAAGCATACAGTTACGCATACAGACATCACAAAAAAAAATGATGTTTGGGCTCATACATGACTTTCACCTGGCTCTACATGCTTATGTTCAACAAGGATAATGATCGTCACCATTTGTTTTGAAGTGGACAAAGTCAATTTCATGATAAAAATATGATAGTTGACATATTTACAAATGGATTTTTATTTATTTATTTATATATATTTTTAACAAAAAGTAAAGATGGTTACAGTATCTCATCTTTTGGAATAAGTTGTTATTTTTTATTTATTCAGGTCCTTTGCTTTGGAGTAACATTTTCACATTTTCAGATATTTGGGCCTTGAGGGCAGCTGAAAAGGTGATTCCTGTACAGATAAGCACATACTAAAATATTTTACCAAATAAATTAAGCAATATAACGCTAGTTAATGTTGTGCCATATGACTTATTTTTTCAAATTATTCAATGTTCTTAAAGCCTCAATTTTTTTTCTTAATATAACTTATTTTTTAAAACTAAATAAGCATTTTTTTAGGGGATGAAACTAAATAAGCTAATAAATTTAAGGAAATTTAAAAACACTATGCATTATAAGAATTATTTTATATTATGTTGTAAACTTACGTGCATACAGCTAGAACAAGAAGACAAATACAAGTACACTCAAACATTATACGCATTGTTGGCAAAAAAAGGGTCTCATCACACGGTTAACATAAAAGAAAAATTACGCCATACAACATAGATGCCTAACAAAAATAACGAGAAACAATCCATTCTATTTTATGGTTTAGATTAAATTTTACATATATACAAAGGTGTACAATAACAGTTTATATATAATTTGTTAAGTCTAGAAGATAAATTTTAAATTGAGAAATGGATGAAATGGAGAGGATTCTATTCCAAAAAATCATGAGGTAGGTGTGACGAAGAGGACAAACATGCTTCAAGGAAGAAGCTTGTTAGACTCGCAGCTGCCAAACTGAAGGGAGATCGAGGCCAAATTAAGGAAGACAGAGAAGCAAATGTAATGGAAGAAGAATGACTCAACAGAAGAAGAAAACAGTACTAGTTGCAGAATAAAGGAAAGGAAGGTAGAATAGAAACAATGAATCGAACAAGGAAGAAAGAAAAAAACGAAAAAAAAAAGGGAGAGTGTGAAAAGGTCATGTAATTCCCACACTCATCGGTTTTGTAGCGTGGAAAACGCAGTCAGATGAACACAAACGCATGGGAAGGAAAGTTACAACAAGTTAACAACGTGTATCTTCCAAAAAATGGCTAAATGGGTAGGTTTACGACAAGTAACAATGTGCATCTTCTAAAAATGGTTTAATTTTATACTTTTTTTTAGAGACACGTTTAATTTGATACTTAATTAGTATGTCATCCACGTTTTGATTTAGTGTGTGGCTTAATTTTGCTTATGCATCGTTTTTAAAACTTAGATATAAAAAGAAAGGTACACTTAATTTGCTCACTTTTAACAAAAGCAAAATGATTCTCGCTCACTTTTTTATGTTTGCTATGTACACAACGACGTTGTGTGTACAAGTACAATGATATATGTGATATTCACGTCTAAAACATGAATAAACTTGTGTTCGCATTTGAACTATCAAATTCGATAAGATTGCTACGGGTTGATATTTAAAATGGTAATTTAACATAACAAAACATTGTGATGTTTTACTGTTGAGTGTTTTCTTGTGGATGAAAAAAGGAAGTAAAGTAGTTGTTGTGAAGCACCTTTTCCTTTTTATTGTTCACGATGGGTTTGGATTTCATGATGGCTGGGTCGCAATGGGCTTTGTAACTGCGATGGGTCATCCTTGAATATCTTATGGGTGAAAAATGATTTGTGGGTGAGGCTCTATATTTGAGATTTTTTTTTTTTTTTTTTTTTTTTTTTTTTTAGCGTTGAATAAATACTTTATTGCTCAAAAAACTCAACCTGAAATAGGGGAGAAACAAAAAATCAAGCCTGGACCCATCTCCAACAATGGCTTGAGATACATCAGAAGGTAGATTGGAGATGAGAATCGGCCTAGACTAGTTTACAAGAGCTGTCCATTAGGCAAGCAAATGTACAGATACATTACCCTTCCTATGAACAAAAGAAAATTCAACATTTGAAAAGCAATTAGCAAAGTACAAAATATCTTCAAAAATAGATCTGATACTCCAATGCGGGGCTACATCTGACTTTTTTAGTGGCTCAATGACATTTCATGTCACGCCCCAAACCCGATACCCGGATTTGTGACCATGACCGGCATGCTAATATCAAGTTTAAACCTGATATTAACAAGAACCAACTTAACTTTTACAAAACTTTTCCAAAAGCTTCTCTTTTTATTTTCAGAACAATTTTGTTGTTTCTTTACTTCTTGATATCACTTTTCACTTGAAAGTCAGAGCATCTATACTGTACTCAAAATATAACTTAAACCACCAATCATTTAATTTCCACACTTTCACATAATACATCTCCTAGTATTTTAAGATACACAACTTTCTTTAGATCCTAAAATACAGGATACTACAAATCTAAACATCATATTGCTAATTTAGGATCTATACATATAAAACTAAACCAGCTCCTTCCAAAACTCGACTAAGGCTCCCTCTGTTCCAAAATAAAACCTGCTAACTGAAAGAGTGGAAGGGGTGAGCTACACAGCTCAGTAAAGGTAAGATATATGAGAATTTAATAAGGATGCATGTAACAAAATCATTTCATTCTATGAATATTCGAATAGGAGAACATCTTTCCATGCATAGTATTTTATATTATTCATAATAACAGCTTATACGCTCATCATAGAAAATAATTGTTCTCATTTTTCTTATCGGTTTAATATTACCAAAACCTTTCGGATTAAACTTCTTTCATTTCTTACAAAGTCGCCCTATATATATTCTCGTTACAAAATAATCATTTCAACTCAAATCAGATAATCGGCAACTTTGTATTCAACTAGAAACATCTTCACTAATAAGAAAACTTTTATTTATAAACTTCTTCTCATAGAATACCATAACTTTCATGATCATAAAACTTAACGTTTCATAAAAACAGATATCTGATAACTTTTTAACAAAACTTGTACTTTCATCAGAAACTTTACCTTTATAGCATAACAGAATTTCAGAAACTTTTATCTTTAATGAACAGCTTTCTTTTCATCAGAAACTTCTTATTTTCATGAGAGCTTTTAACTTTTCATAATGCATTTAAACAAAATAATTCTCTCATGATTAATAACATAACATAGCTGTTCATATCATATTGGTTAGTCCATGTCTGATAAGCTGTACAGAGAAGGCCTCATCACATTTGGAAAACCTCGTGTGCATGATATTGTCCCCTTTGAGAGGCCTGATGGCACATCTCCTCTAGGTTTTGTTCCTCCCCGCCGTCCGTACACATTGGGGAGAAGGCCTTAGTCAGATTAGAGTTACGGGCAACCCCATTTCCTCTACTTTAAATGGCCTAGAGTTACGGGTAGCCCCATTTCCTCTACTTTAAATGGCCAAACAGATAACATATTTCCATGGAAAGCCAGTAATTAACCCCTACTAGCCGAGTTCAGATTACCAGAGGACATAACCCGAAAACATTTCATACTTTACATCATACTGAAATTTCTTCTTTTGTATAACATTTCATAATCATAGCATTTCCATTCTTTTCATTAAACATCATGTTCGTGGAATCAATAATAGCATCAATATGCTTAAATCATATACATAAGTTTTTCGAAAGCTCACGAACATATCTTTGTCAGAATAATGATTACATGCCATATCTCTAATCAAAAACATTTTAATGCATAATATACTTTAAAATAACCTCATGACTTACCAAATGCCCATATAACTTATCCCTTACCTGAAAGCAGAGGAACTGAGAGCCTAAAGTCGAAGGAGCTTAGGCTTGGATACTGGTAACACCTAAACCATAATTCAAAACTTATTACTATCCATAATTACTTATCATAAACTTCACATTTATCTCAAAGCCTATCTCTTAGAATCAAGGAAGTCCTAATCCCACCTCAACGAGGTTCCCACAAACAAAAAATACATTCATCAACAACAAGTACAAAATCCTAGAGAAACCAACATTCTTATATTAATCCCATATCTCTAAAAGAGCCAACTTTGTTTCAAAAGGTGCTTTAAGGTCAGGGCAATAATGCATGCACAAATATAAAATCTTTTAAGCATGATCATGTAACTATATACATTCATATGATAACATACAACACGTCGGGCAAAACAGCTTCATACATACAACCGTCTCATGGTTTAGAACCCCTTCCTTTGAGTAATAAGCCTCAAAACAAGTTATACAAAATTAATCTATGATCGAGACATACCAAAAGACAAGCATATTAAATTATAGCTCAAAACATTCACCCTAACTTGATAATTAAATCCACAAAGTTAGACATGTCCCTTACTATTCACTGTTCTATTCCAGCAGCATAGGCTCCATTTGTAAAATACAAACGGGCTGCTCAAACACATCCAATTGTCATGAAATTTTACAGAACTACTCCCCTGTATGTTAATTATAAACCATAAAATTTTCGGAGTCAAAGAATAAACCAATAATTTACTAAAAATCACACAAGACAGTATACTCAAAACTGTCCTGACAGAAATTCATGCAACTTATAATTTAAACCATTATTTTTATGTTCATCCAAATGCTGTGAGATCAATTCAATAACAACCACAAGTGTCTTAGGTTTCATATGAATTATCCCTAGCATCCAAATTCACTATATACAATTTAATACATAATTTAACATGCATGAACACAGAATCTGTCACAGTGACAGCTTCAGTACATATTCTTATAAAATCATCAACAAATAGCAATAGGCCTTAATTTAATTTGGGTATTTTTATACATATAGTATACATATTAAAATACCCTAATAAGCATTCAATTGATCAAAATATCATCAAACCTTCAATCACTAAAACAGAATCTTAATTCAGCCTATAAAATCAGGATAGAAGATAAAGAAATAGAAATAAACAAATGAAGGTTTGATTACTTACCCACAAACTTGGAAGCTGAAATTTTAGTGTTAACCCTTTAATTTCTTATTTAGAGAGGAATATATTGTGTTGGTGAGAAAGGGAGGGCTGCCGTGTAGAAGCAACAGAAGAAGAGAGAAAGAAGAACAAAGAAAGAGGAAAAGGAGTAGAGAGAGAGAGGGGCTGGACTTCTGATCTGATGCAGCCAAGAAAATAAGAAAAGTGTGAAGACTTTTGGGGCAGCAAAATCAGATAAGAGAAGTGGAAAGTTGGGGTGGATACGTGTATGGCTAGGGAAAGAAATATCCCACCCACTTTCCAAATTTTTCTTGCATTCACACTTTTATATATATATATATATATATATATATAATATTTGCATTCACACTTACTTTGCTACCAAAATAATTCTTTACATTCACACTCACACCTTTCTACAAAATAATATCACTTTGCATATACATATATATATATATATATATACATATATATCCTTACCTTTATAAAATTGTATTCATCACATTAAAATAGCATATACGTTCTATAATATCTCATGCATCATACATAGTTGAAACACCAATAACTATATATATATATATATATATATATATATATATATCTCATAACTTAACCACTTAATATAGTTTTGTACATGCTAAATATATTTTATAATACAAATAGTCATTTCAATTATTTATAATCTTTACAAATTCTTATTCAATAACATTATAAAATAATATGTTCATTAAATACTTTGTAAGTAAGTGGCTTAAAATATTAATCATACTTAACCACTTAAACATATAGTTTAATTATAAAAATTGGATTGGGGTGTTACATTTCAGGCATCTCCCTCCAAGATTATATTCTTAAATCTTTTATTCATAGCACATCTCATGGCACACCAAGTTGCTCTCACTTCTCCCAGCAGGGAATTTCCACTCTCAAATTGCTCTGAACATGCCAATAGAAGGTTGCCAACTGTATCTCTTCCCACAACTGTAACTGTGGTTTTCTCTTCACGGATTGCAGCATCAAAATTTAGCTTGATCCAGTTCTTTGGAGGTGGAGACCAGACCACATCTTTGGATGGTCTCTCATTTTGCTCCTTCCAAGCTTCTTTATGCTCCATGAAGGCCCACTCTAGCTTTATTTCTAGCCATCCATAAATGATCACAGAGAATGGTAGCATAAAGCTAGAAGTCTTTGACAGATTCTTCATTCAACCCCAACATGGATTTTGGATTTAAAATAACCTTAATCCAATCCAAGATAGATAGAGAGGATAACTTACTCATATATAAAGGCCATGGGGCTAGTAACCAAAGCTGAACAGCCCAATCACACTGCAAAAACAAATGCTCAATAGTTTTAGGGGCATTATTACATAAAATACTATTCAAAGAAGAAATGGGAAATCGACTGTTAAGAACAAAACAAGTTGGAAGAACGTTCCAACACATTTTCCACAAAAAGTTTTTGAGTTTGGCATTTACTTTAAGCTTCCATAAATCCTTCCAATCTTTACTGAGCATGTGGGGGTGGCTTGGAGAATTCAGCCCCCTAATAGCATTATAAGCGGATTTCATTGAAAACTTGCTTGAAGGAGTAAGACACTAGAATACTTGGTCATTCATGGTTTGATGAGATAGATGGATATTTAGGATTTTACTTACTGTGGGAGGTTCAAATAAGGTTGAAAGTTTACATTTATCCTATTGTTTGGTATCTTGATCAATTAGATCTGCAACTAGGTGAACATCAATAGAAATACCGCTTTTTGCTTGGGGAATGAACCCTGGCTTATTAGGGACCCACAGGTCTTCAAAGATCCAAGTGTTAAGGTCATTGCCAATTTTATGGCACAACCCCTTACTAATAACCTTCCTGCACTCAAAGATACTTTGAGATGCCCAAGAAGCACCCTTCGGAATGGGCATTTTTATGAAGTTTTAGTCTGAACATATTTCTTCTTGAAAGCCATCACCTACATTTTATAGCTGCTATTGACCACATCCCAAGTCATTTTGGCCACCAAAGCTTTATTCATGTCTGCTGTTTTTTTAATGCCAAGTCCTTCGACATTTTTAGGTGTGCATATTGATTCCTAGTTTTGGAGACAGCAACATTTCTTACTGTCATCCATTGTACCCCACCAAAATCTTTGGTTAAGGGAATCAAGTTTTGAACAAACTTCATTTGGGAGGATTAGGGATGAAGCTTGGTAAGATGGAATGGAAGAAGCCACAGATGAGGTGAGTGTTGCTCGACTAGCTTGAGAGAGTGTTTTTATTTTTCACCCTTGCAACCTTTGCTTAACCTTCTCAATAATCTCTTCAGCTGCTACTTTTTTGTCTTTGTCAGAGGCTATTGGAATACCAAGACATTTCTCCTTCTTATTCGAAGCACTAATTCCAATAGAGTTTGCTAGCTGAGATTCCAGATAATGAGGAGTATTTCTGCTATAAATTATAACAGATTTAAAGAACTTTATCTTCTACCCCGACCAGCTTGAAAAAACATCCAGACAAATTAAATTTTATCATTTCTAAATTTTCCTCATTAGCTTGAGCAAAAATAAAAAGATCATTCGCTAATTGCAGATGAGTAATTGGAGTTAGATCTTTGGTTAGCTTAAAACCCTTTATCCCATTACACAAGGCTTCCCTCTCAATCAATCGAGCCAAAACCTCACCTGCTAATACAAAAAGGAAGGGAGAAAGAGGATCACGCTGCCTCACCCCTCTTTGAGGCCTAATGAACCCAAACAGACTTCCATTTATAAGGATGGAGAAGGATGTTGTAGAAACACATTGCATAACCCATTGTATCCAAGTATCAGGGAACCCAAAACAATGGAGGACTTTCTCAATAAAGCCCCATTCCAGGTGGTCATAAGCCTTTTCCATATCTATTTTTAAAGCCATCCGACATGTTTTACCCTTCTTTATCTTCATTGCATGGAGAATTTCTTGAGCCAAGAAGGTGTTTTCTTGGATTTTACAACCTAGAATGAAGGTTATCTGCTATGGAGAAATCAACTTGTTAAGGACTTGCTTGAGCCTATTTTCAAGGAGTTTAGAGATGATTATATAAAGCACATTGCAGAGGCTAATTTGCCTAAATTGGTTTATTGAAGTTGCATTGTTGCCCTTAGGCTAATCGGCCTAAATCTCATCCACTAATTGAGTATATGATTTGTGAGTGAAATATAAAAATGGTAGATTTGCTAAAGGTATGATGGTTGGTCCCAGGGTGGCTTAACAAATTTGGAAGCCTAAGGTGATATATTTAAATGGAGTCTTTTTGTTATCATTTAAATAATATTTAACTAGTATTTATTATCATAATTTTTTTATAGCAAAATCCATTTTTTTTATTTTTTTTTAATATGCTCTTTTTATTTTGAAAAAGTGCTAAAGCTATAAAAAATTTTGCTAAAAAAACTTACAAACAATATAATAATGAATGTGATTAGTGACACTTCAAGAAGATAATAAACAAGTATTTGAATAAATGATGTCAGGAATATTATAAACTTTAAAACATGAGGATTACAAAGATGTATCATCATCACAAAAAGTAATTCAAAAAATGTATTTAATGGGTTGTTGACGTTCACATATCATATTAATTGTCACATCAATTTGTAAATGTTTTCAAGTAAAATTCACTGCGCACCCTTAGTGCTGTGGTCACTCTACAAGTATAAATGCTTATGGGGTGTAGAGGGCAAGGGCCGGGGTTCAAGTCTCCAAGAGGGAGTTTCACACACATATACACTTGTAGAAATTTTATCTTGTATTTAATAAAAAAAGTAAAATTAATAATATTTCTAGCATTTTCCTATATGAATTATTTCTTGTGATTAGTGACACATATTTGTAAGATCCATATATTTAAATTTGTATTATCTCTAGTATTATTCAATTCTTTGGGACTTCTTAAAAGTAGATAAAAATATATAACTAATTTTTTTCCAATATCTCCAAAAAAATATATCAATTTTTGTCCCAAAATTTGGGGGCCTTCCTCTAGTAGGAGGCCCTAGGCAATGGCCTAAGTGACCTAGGCCTAGGGCTAGCCCTGATTGGTAGTGATTTGTGAATTGTTGTTGTGAAGGGGGAATTAATGTGCTAAAGAGATAAAAACATTTATTAATTTATTTTTTAGGGAAAAAAAGATTATGTATAAAATTATAAAGAGAATGGAGAAATGAATAGAGAATCTAATGCAAATTATGCAATGAATGTGTTAATAAGTTAGTTAAAAAAAAAGGAAGAGTTTTAAGGTCAATTTGAATTAAACTCAGTTGAGCCTTGTGTGAATGCTCTAAGTCAATCTTTGAGAAAGAAAATGATGATCAGAAAACCTAAATTAGGGAATTGGAGGAGGGTCATAGGCTGAGCAGTGGGCATAAGTGTGTTGAGAGCAACTTCTTTGATAGGGTTCTTAAACAATTTTTGTTTATTTTTATTTTTAATTCAGTATTAGAATTCTAAATTATCTAAATGGATAGGATTTTAGTCGGATTATGTATGAGTGTGGTACTTTTAATTCTTCTATATATAGAAGAATAAAACTAATGCTGCAATATTTATTAGTCAGTGTAAAAAAGGGTTTTTACATTGAATTTTTTTTTTTTTTTTGATCAATATACATTGAATTTTTTATAGAATCCAATCTCAAAATAAAAGTGTTACTGGCATACCTTTTATTCATCCACATCTTTTGTTTATATTGTCAGATTTTAAATTTAAATTGAAAGATTTGTCATCTAAATATAAAAATACCGTAAATAGTAAATACAAAAAATTTTCAAATAAGAATACAACTTAAAAAGATTCCACAATGGAGGTGTAAGGGACACATTGGAGAGGGAAGAGGCAATAATTTTTCCCATCACACCCAATCTTAAAAGAGTATGGGGGTATAATAAGAAAATGCAATCCAACAGTGGACTTGTTAAAATTCAAATCCAATAAAAAAAGATTAAGTAAGATTGTAGCCTAAGGCTATAACCTTACTTAATAAAATAAATATTACTACATATTTTGAAAATCTAACTGTCGAATTGCATGCTCTTTACACTCTTAATACATATGTTAAATTTTGCGTTAATCGGATGTTATTTACTATATGATCTATAAGCTTATATTTTATGCATAATTTTAAATTACAAAAACTTGCGATTTAAACAATTTATTAATGAAATAGCTATTGATCTTTAATTTTGTTAAAATTTTGCAAGCATGGGGATATAAGAAAAAAATGTAATATAACGGTGGATTTTATCAAAATTCAAATACAATAAAAAGATATTTAGTAAGATTACAGGTTAAGATTACAACTAATTTTGTAGCTAAATTTTATTATTCTGGTAATTGATGTGAGAGAGAGAAATTATTTTGGTGTTATTGAAAAAGATAAAGACACAGGTAGCCCTAATAATGGAATGTTCAACGTTGTGAAGGGACCAATTGGGTTGGGTTCATACTTCATATTAAAGAAAAACGTGGGAAGGATGATATTAATAATTGCTATGGACCCTAAAAAGTATTGTCTGTTTGTGATTGGAAATGACATAGGTCCTATAAGGACACGATTTGTAACGACCCGTAACAGTGTTGGGTTCGCATGTAAAAAGACCCAAACAATATTATTTGTAAAGCGTGGATTTGAAAGGCTAGGCCTCAGTCACAAGACGGTGGTTTTCCGTGGTGGTCATACCTAATTAAATCGTGTCCGCCCTAGGAGTTTTTCTCCTGGAGGCGGGTTGGGAGGCTCTGGTTTTTGGCCATTTTTCCCAGCCCCCCTTGTGGTGCATTAATCTTTACATTATATAGCCCTTCTTGGTTGATTTTAGCCCTCCACTTGTTGGTCAGGCAGGTGCCTACTTCTGTACCCGTCCCATCAGCTGTCCTTCCTTACTTTCTGTTAGTTGCGATGATCAAAGTCGCCCTGCCCAGGCGTCTTTTCTCATTAACATGGTCAGGACGCTGGCTAGTGCATTTAATGCGGAGGGGACGTGTTGACCTTGAACCAATTTTGCACCGTACCTCCACGTGGGCCCCATTCTACTCGCATCCCCTTCAATAGGTTGTTTGGGGGTAGCCTTCATCGAGACGTTGCTCTTCCCCTTGAAGTCCTGGAGTGCCGAGGATAGGGTCGTCCTCAGTTGTTCCCCTTGACACCTCGGCCTTTCTTCATTCGTCCTCGGCACACACCCTCCTCGGCATGAGCCCTGAGCCTTAATAGAACGTGGGCCGGATCAGAGGTTCCCCGACCCCATAGGTCCAATGCAATTTTTTTTTTTTTTTTGTTTTTTTTGTTTTTGGCTGAATAGATCCAATGCAATTATATTTTGAGAATTGTTTTTAGTAATACATCTTAGACATGGAGCTTATGTGAATCATAAAGAATGACGCACTGATGAACCTAAAAGGGAGCATACCCAAGACATTAGTGGAACTATATATGAGGGGATTAAATTAAAGGCCATGTAATTTTTTTTTTTTTAATTTTTGGTAAAGCAGTTCATATAAATTTTTGAGGAACAAAATAATCAAATA
This sequence comes from Quercus lobata, assembly GCF_001633185.2. Taxonomy (NCBI): domain Eukaryota; kingdom Viridiplantae; phylum Streptophyta; class Magnoliopsida; order Fagales; family Fagaceae; genus Quercus; species Quercus lobata. The sequence goes on along the minus strand of NC_044913.1, from coordinate 14,773,369 downwards.
GTTGTAAATTAACTTACATAAAAAAAAAAAAAAAAAAAAAAAAAAAAAAAAAAACACTTCATTAACTGTTGCACTAAAATCTTATTATCTTTCCCTTGTGTGTGTCACGTCAGCTAAAATCGTGTTTTCAGAATAAGAGTTTATAATTTCACAATTATAATTAAAAATGTGTGTTGAAAACATGATTTTACAAAGTGTGAAAATAAAAGTGTGAAACACCTATGAGCATTCATATTACTCTTTGTAAAATAGGAAAAACTTCACATTTTGCCCAACAAACCTCCAAAACTTTCTTCTCAAAAAAAAAAAAAAAAAAAAAAAAAAAAAAAAACCAAAGCCTTTCACATCAATCTCTGTATAATTGTGTAAAATCTATTCACAAATCACAACTACAATAACCATATAAATTTACTCTAAGATTTTTTATTTTGCAATTAATTTTTTTTATCATTTTTTTACTTATTTCGAGAACGAAGAAAGAGAGTGGGTGATAGTTTTTATATACGAAAAAAGAGAAATAATTAAAAAAGTCAAGAAAAAAAATAAAATAGAATTTAAATTAGATAATTTAAATGGATATTTTGAAAAATAGTTAGGTAAAATTAAAAAAAGAAAAAAGTTTTTATGTTAAAATAAAATTTTGCCTAATCTAACGTGAAATAATGTATTATTCTCCATGTCCACACTCCATTTACTTAGGAGTTTGTACAAAGCACATTTTTTCTTATTTTATTTGCTGAGTGGACCGTTCGAGCATAGAGAGGACATTAATGATTAATCAGTTTTTTTTTTTTTTTGAGAGACATTAATCAGCTGATTACCAATACCAATACCAATAAATAATACCATATCCTATTAAACAATTATTATTATTACAACTTTACAACCCAAAAAACACAAAGCACGAGTTTTATAGAATATCTTTCCCCCAAACAAAAAAAAAAAATAAATAAAGTTTTATAGAAGAGAATTTGCAGGTTTCTCAAAAAAATTTTGCAGAGAGAGATAGAGATGGATAGGCATAGGCTGGGACTGAGCACGAGATGGATAGCAACGGTGGCGAGCATATGGATCCAGTGCAGCTGCGGTTCATCCTACACCTTCTCCATCTACTCCTCCGTCCTCAAATCAACCCAAAACTACGACCAGTCAACGCTCGACACCGTCTCCGTCTTCAAAGACATAGGTGCCAACGCCGGCATCCTATCGGGCCTCCTCTACTCCTCCGTCACGCTCAATTCCTCCTCCTCTACCTTCCTCGGACCCTGGGTGGTCCACGTGGCCGGTGCGATCCAGTGCTTCCTAGGCTATTTTCTGATGTGGGCCTCCGTCGTTGGATTGATCCACCAGCCTCCGGTGCCGTTGATGTGCCTCTTCATGTTTCTCGCAGCTCATTCTCAGACTTTCTTCAACACCGCCAACGTTGTCAGTGGCTTAGAAAACTTTCCGAATTATGGTGGGACCATCGTTGGAATCATGAAGGTACGGTACTTACGCGTGTCTCTTGTCTTTCTTCAATTTTCACTTCCATCATCGGAGTAGCTCGTACAAAAATATCGTTGTTACTGTTTTTTACTATGTTTCCCGCTTTAACTTTTTACTTACACCTAGTTAAAATCGAGTTATCAAAATTTGGGAAAAATGATTGTTTAATCTTAATTTTTTTTAATTATGTAGCCAAATAGCCCCTATGTAGCAAAATAACATTGTTTTGCATATTTTTAAATACAAATTAACATGCTAATATCAAGTTCCTGTTCAAAATTATCAAAAAATTTAAGCGACAAAATATTCATGCAGGACTTGACATCAGCAATATCGAGTTTCAAAGTAAAGTATTTTCCTGCCTAGTTTAAAATGATGTTGGCTATATAGTTCAAAAATTAAGGCTAAAGTTTTATTTTTCCATTCACAATTTTACAATTATAATTGAAATTATGCTTTTAAAATATGATTTCACAAACTGTGTATAACAGTGTGTAACAAGTTGTATGCAACAATAGTTAGTGTTATATATGAATCTCAAAAATCTTCTTTGGATTTTTATTGCTACTAGTTGCAATTGTCAATTAAAGAAATTGACTGAAAAAATTATTTCAAATAAGAGTTTGGTTTATCTGCAGTACTTTTTTAACTGAAATCTCATTTTATTTTAATGAGAAACTATCAACTCACATACTAACTAAATAAATAATGGAAATTAAAACTCATTACTACAAGCAATTGTGTATTTAAAACAAAAAAGAGACATCCAATAAAAAAAGCATAGGAGGAAAGCCAACCCTTTCAAATAATTGGGACATTGTTCAACGCAATAATAAGAGAAAACACTGTACTTTTTTCTAGAAAACTTAGTCAGAATTAGGCAACTGTTGAGTAAAGTTAAGGATAAGTGTACGCAAAGCTGACTAATGGAAAGAAGTAACGCTTTTCTTTGCTTTGATCTTGATGATTCCCGGTACTTGGTGCGTGATCAATTGAAAGAAGTAATAACCACACAACAAATTGATGCATGATGTTGTATAAATCACAAGTTGCTACTGTAATAAATACTAAAATTTGTTAAATCTGCAACATTATTGAATAACACCTTTAGGTGAGAGATTAAATCATAAAAATTGAGATTTTAACAATCATCAAACATCATTCAATTATTATGTTGGTGGAAGTGAAATAAAATTTAGAACTTTCGTTGGTGAAAACATTTAGAAATTTCCTCTTGCTTGTGAATCTTGGAGAAGAGAAGAAATGGGAATCTTGGAAAAGTTACCTCTTTGGCCCACTACGCATCACCTAACCAAAGTACAGTTTGGAAGGAAATTTTCAGTAGATATATACAAAAGCTGAGACCAAGCTCATTGAAAATAGGCCGATGTTAGGCACAAGAAAACTTTTCACATTATGACAAAATTAGAGGCATATCACTTTTACTTTTTTTATTTTTGGGTAAACACATATCACTCTTACACACTCTCATCATTGATACTATTTTTATGAGCATCAATAACTGTATGACGCTTAAGCAATTGTAAAAAAATTTTGTGAAAATCTTTTGTACTTAATTGGCTTTTATTCTTCTTCTTTTAAGTTTACATAGGTTTGCAGCATTAGCTTGGGTGAGATATTTTATTGGGGCTTGTTTCTCCTCATGAAACTTAAATAACCAAAATTTATTTTCTTTTTTCCTTTATCTTGTGAACCAAACGAGTATGTAAGGTATATTGTGCCAAAAATGGATTTTGGTCGTTTTCTTTGGAAAATTGGAAAATAAGTTAAAATATCTCATGTTTGAGCTCAGCTCTACTCGCTAAACTTACTAGCCAATTTCTGAGCCATTTGGCTCTCATGACATTTGGTATAACTGCATTTCATATTATGTATAAGTATCCTGTTTTGAATGTCAAGAGAATGACATACTTTTCATTTTGCCTAGACACTTTGTTCTGACTTTTGACTCAAATTGTGTTTGTAACAATTCTGAATCAAAATGATTAAATTCTCCTTGTGAAGTTATTGATGAACAGAATATTCTGCTATTGGTTCATGAAACCTTTAATGCTTTAAAAATGAATGGTTAAATCTATAAGGTCAATTCTATACAAGTTACTTAAGCTAGTTATATTATATCTTTCTATCAATGCTCTTGTTTTGTGCATGGTATAGAATCATGAAAAATGTGTCATACTACATTCTTTCATGGACAGGGCTTTCTCGGTATCAGTGGAGCAATACTAATCCAAATGTATGACACACTATGCAAGGGCGAACCAAGCACATACCTTCTGATGCTTGCTTTGTTGCCTACACTTGTCTCTCTTGTGCTTATGTTTTTGGTGAGAATTTATAAAGCAACCACAGCTGATGACAAAAAGCACTTAAATGGTTTCTCTGCGGTAGCTCTAAGCATTGCTGGTTATCTCATGATTATCATAATTTTGGAAAACATATTCACTTTTCCATTATGGGCATGCATTTCTACATTCATTCTTCTTCTGATTCTAGTTGTATCACCTCTTGGAATTGCAATCAAGGCCCTGAGGGAGGACTCAAATAGATCATTACAAAAATATTCAATTGAGAATAATCCTTTAACAGACAATGCTGAGCAAATCACATCCCCTAAATTTTCTACAGCAGAGGATCCTATAGAGTATCATCAATTGCCAAGTGGTGACAGCAAAGTCAAGGGAACTTCTGATGACAAAATGCTTCTCAATGAAGAACAGTTGAATCTTTTGCAAGCCATGCGTACTGTAAATTTCTGGATGTTGTTTATTGCCATGATATGTGGAATGGGCTCTGGGCTGGCTACGATTAATAACATGAGCCAAATAGGGGAATCTCTAAATTACACAACTACAGAGATAAATAGCTTGGTTTCTTTATGGAGTATCTGGAATTTTCTTGGCCGTTTTGGAGCTGGATATGTATCAGATTATTTTCTGCACTCCAGAGGTTGGGCAAGGCCATTGCTGATGGCTTTTACTCTTGCCACAATGACTGCTGGCCACATAGTTATTGCATCTGGTTTTCCCGGAAATTTGTATGTTGGTTCAATCCTAGTGGGAATTTGTTATGGTTCTCAGTGGTCATTAATGCCCACCATCTCTTCTGAGATATATGGTGTTAGGCACATGGGTACTATTTTCAACACTATTGCCATAGCAAGTCCTGTGGGATCTTATATTTTCTCTGTGAGAGTAATTGGTTATTTTTATGACAAGGAGGCATCTGGTGAAGATGACTCATGTTCTGGTACTCACTGCTTTAGGTTATCTTTTTTTATCATGGCTTCTGTGGCTTTTTTGGGGTTCATTGTTGCTGTTGCATTGTTCTTTCGGACTAAGAGATTCTATCAGCTAGTTGTGCTTAGAAGGTTAAGGCATGCTTTAAAATGATGAGAAGTAAATATGAGAACTTTGTGTATGGTGAAAAGGAAATATTAGCTGAGGCCATAACCTTTGTGATTTTTTCTGGGTGTTATATATACGGTGGTTTATTTGATATCGGGTGAAATGGTATCTGTTTGTATGATAAAAGGAAAGTTTATGGAAAAACTTTTATTGTTGTATTTTGTCAGCTTATTGATATTTATTGTAGTTTCACATCATTCATCATCTTTTTAAAAAGTGGTCAAATTGTTACACCCACTGAATGATTTTTCTAGGACAAAGTTATTCTTTTCTTTTATCATAAGACTTTGCATAAGAGGGCTTCTATATAAAGTAAATTCTCAACATAAAAATCACCAGAAATCACTGAAATCCTATAAAAGAAATCGTGTCAGAGAACAAGTCGGTCTAGAATTGCAACATGCATGAAGTTCAATCTTCACCTCTATCAACCATTAAATTTTCAATGTTATTGAACTTATCAGCCTATTTTAATCTTTCGAACCGAAGGGGGAAAAGAAAAACTCTCATTCTCTCAGCTTCTTCTGTATGATTCACCTACAAAATTTAGATGAAAAGAGGAATAGCAGTACAGGAAAATCTTAGAGATTTCAGCTACTCTGCTTTAAAAAGGAATGTATTTGTAAAATTCTAGGTAACTGTTGCCGCTTGAAATGCCAAATCTTCTCTCTTTCAAGATTGGGCTACCGAATAGGGTACCCTCCCCACGCTCTATTCATAAATCCCTTCACCCAAGGAAAAACAGGATTTGATCAGAGATCTTTGATACTATTTAAATATCTTAATAACTAAACTAACAGACACTTTTAGTTCCATGGGAAACATCCGGGTGATGGTTTAATAGACTTGAAGAATGTATCATAAACCCAAAGGTTCCAAGCTCCACCCACCACACTAGTGATCAATGAGATTTCCAGAGTATCTCATGGACAAACTGGAATAGTTTGATCCAAAAGACTAGGACACCATTTCCTAAAAAAAAAAAAAAAACCCTTCAGATACTGCCTTCATTTCTTAGAAAACACACACACATCACATTCTGTAGGGTTCATAATTTATGTTCCTTTATAACATAGAAGGAAGGGCATATCATAGCTCAGGGCAACAACTTCTGTTCCAAAAACAGAGAGTTTCCACTTTCCTGCCTTGTGAGGTTGAATTACTTTTCATAAAGCTCTGGCCTATCACCCATGATGCTGATTTTTTTTTTTTTTTTTTTTGATTGACCACTTACATCACAGTGTATCAACCAGCAGTCTTGGAGGTCTGCATTAAATTGGAAGAACACTACCCTATGTATCAGTCTATCCAAATTGTGAATTGCACGAAGATTTTAGGCAGAATTAGTTTTGGCAAGTCTTCTCTCCATTGAGTTACCTGTCATTGTCAATGAAAACCCCCCGCAGTGTTTTTTTACATTATCACTATGTCTAACATACAGTGTCATTAATTTGAAACGCAATATATTAGGTATTAGGATCCACTCTATTTAAGTCAATTTTATTTTCAAGCAAAAGCAATAGTACTTTAAACAAATTTATTTCATGATTCAAATTAAATATTATAAATTTAAAGAAATTCTGGTGTCATGCCATCCAAAAAATATACTCAAGTCTTAACTATGAAATGGATTCTCTTCGTTTCAGATGAAAATTCTCTCTTAACCATAAAAAGGACACTCTTCATTTCAAGTGAAAGCATATGCCAACTCTCTGTATGGTCATACTCATACTGTGAGCATCAAGAATGAAGACATGAATTTGGTTGGAGTAGTAATGAAGATTTGATCACCTATTCTTCCAGAAATGGTCTAGGCCTCAAGGGTTGAACTGATTCACCGTTTACTTATGTATGTACTAGAAAAGAGCTCTATAAGATAATGTATCATATGTATAGCGTGGATCAATGAGTCCACACTGAAAATCCTCTTTTCTATTAAAAAAAAAAGAAAAAAAATATTATATATATTATTTCTTCAAACTTTGTTTTAATAAAGAGAGAATCTAGGCAAGTTGGGAGGAGCACACTGATATGATAAATTTGGGCCCAGTAAAATGCTTCCAATAATTGAGATTATAACTATGATCAACTACCAAATCAATTTTATGACATCATAAATCTCTTTGGTTGAGGACTTCTTTTGCTTTTCGAAGAAGACTAACTACTTAAAAAAAGAAAGAAAATACAAACAAACATTTATAAATTTATAATTATGTAAGAAATGTTGGAGTATGTGTGTTTTAAACTCTTAAACGTGCTTGTGTCCCACATTGGTAAGAGATGAGTTCTCATATATGTTTATAAATCATAGCACCACTTAAGTGATGGGTTGAAAGATAATGGGCTAAGGGTTAGAGTTAGGCTTGTCTCTATCTCTCTTGGATCTCCTATCTTTTCCTTTTAGCCCAATTTGGTTCTGCCCGTTGGGCATTAAACAAGCAGCTCGTTGGGGCATTTAATGTGCTACTCGTTGACATGCACAGTGACCGTTGCAGCCCATAAGCCCTCACATTAGTTGGTTTATAAAACCCTCTATTCCCCTCTTTATTCTCTTCAATTTTTTTCAACTACAAAGCCGCCTCTTCCCCTCTGTTTTGTTATGTTTTTTCTACTAATTTTCACTGAAAATTTCAGTATCAATTTTTAGTTTTAAGGAAAAGCAAATTAAGGTTGTTCTTAGTTTTTCTTACTTGTGTGATTAACTTGAAGAAATCACTATAATTTAATCTTGGGGGGTTGTTTGGTTAAGAGAGCCATTTACACTGAATTCTATTCTAGGTGACATGAATCAACCTTTAAAGACAACGCATTTTGCATGATTCTATAGTTTGTGAGATCTTTCTAACTATATCTATTTATTTTTGTCCTTGCTAATTTTTTAGGGTTTGTATTGTTGAATCAAACTTGTTCATTTTGCCTTCTTTTCCTACAAGAAACATAACACATTATATACAAAGGGACAAATGAATTGGCTATTGGAGAAATAAATATTCACCTAATGCAATACTATAGTAGCAAATATGTTATATAAAATAATCTTTAAAAAAAAAGTCGGCGGGCTTACTAATTTCTGGGGAAAATGCTAAAGTTTATGCTTTTTAAACATTTTTCTGATATGGCCAGTGCAGTGAGATTAATCCAACGGCCTCCGGTGCTGTTGATTATATTTCTTCGTGTCCGGTGCTGTTGATTATATTTCTTCGTGTTCTAGTGGGTTCATTCTCTGACTTTCTTTACAGCAAATGTAGTAAATGGCATGCACAAGTTCTCTCAATTTGGTGGTGGAACCAGAGTGTGCATTAATATAGTAAGAGACCATCTGTGAAGTTACTCAGAACTTTTTAATGTTTTTTTTTTTTTTTTTGTTTGAATAATACATGTGAATAATCTTAATGGGCTAGAGAAGATTGCAAATACTTTATTCTTAATATTATGTATCATACTGTAAGATATGCATGCAGTATTGTGCAATATACTAATATTTATTAATAAATATATTAATATTTATTAATAAACTTATAAGATATAATAAAAAATGTAGTAGAACATATTCAGATTGTAGCAAAAAAACAAAAGACAGTAAGAAGTTTGAATTGAATTGTTTCACTCTATGATTCAAAGTTTCCCATTCAAAAAATAATGGGATCCATCGTTTTTTTTTTTTTCAAATCCAGTAAACTATTTAAAAAAAAAAAATGCTTCTAAACAACCTAAGTTGGACCCAACTCGAGAATATTGTATGGAAGCCCACTTACAAACCCAAGTTAGAAATGCATGTTTATTAAGAAACTGAACCTACAACTAAGGGTGTGCATGAATTGGATTGGAGGGTTTTTTTTTTAACTCAACCCAACCTTGTCGAGTTGAGAAATTCCCAACCCAACCCTTTGCGTTGGTGGATTGTGCATATATGTTTTATACCTTGTAAAAAATTGGGCTTTATTTGTAAATCAATTAAACTAACAAAATTAAACAATATCATATATGCTTAAACAATATCCCAAATTTCCAAATTCATAAAAGCTAATCCTTAAAATACTAAAACCAATTAAACTAACAAAATTAAAATAAGGATAATAAAATAAAATTATATACATAGTGGGTCGAGTTCGGCCAGATAAGTTGAAAAAACTATTAACTCAAACCTGGCTCAAAATAAAATTCTAACTCAACTCAACCCACCAACCCACCAACTTGAGGTATCGGATTGGGTCAATTTTATTGAGTTGGTGGATTTAATACCAATAACACTTCACTCCAACCTTTTATAGCTCGATTGTGTTGATGAACAATCGTTTAAGATGAACATTTAAAGGACCTGACAACGTTTCTCCATCGTCGACTGGAGTAGGTCTAGTTCAAAGATTTGATTAGCTCAGTGACTTGGAAAGGAAAACGGGTAGACTTAGAGAGGTGTTAATGTTGTCCTTCAATTGTCCCATCTCAGGTTCCCTAAAAAGGCATGGGGTTGATTAACCTAACGTCCAAATTTAGATGAAGGTAAAATCACAATTACAGCACTTCCAATTATTTATTCTGCAAAAATTCTTCCTATTCATTTTTATTCGACTTAACATGTACCGCACCTCCAATCAAGCAGGCTTTTGTTCTAGTTGTAGGTCCTACTCCAATAGTCAAGTACCCTAGGGAGGTTCTTCCCAATTGAGAACTTAACTGGGACTTCCTCTCTAAAAATTTCTTGCCCCACAGTGAACTAACTATAATTAATTGAGTGCGATTAATGTGTGCACACATTAAGCCATCAATTTCTTAAAATATTTTCTCGAGAATTGAAAAAGTTATCAATACTTTTTCAATTCTTGAGAATTTTTTTTTAAAAATAATTAATTATTGTGTGTCCTTAGAGCACACGTTAACAAAATCCTAATTATTTTTTGTTTTGTTTTTAATAAACAATATTACTTTAAGAATAATGCTAAAAATACAAACTAATTTACTAAAAGAATTTACAACCTGTTAGAGCATTCACATTGGATCTTGCAAATGTCATATGTCGGTATGTTTAGTATCAAAGCCTCAAAAACCACCCATTACTCGAACTTGTAAACTCAAAAAAATTTACAATTATGCTAATACCATCCCAAATATATGATGGTACTGTATTGTATAATTTTTAATTAATTTATTCTCTCTCTCTCTCTCTCTCTCTCTCTCTCTCTCTCTCTCTCTCTCTCTCTCTCTCTCTCTCTCTGTGCAATCATGGCCTGTTTGTTGTGGATATCTGCGTGGCAAGGTCACGGTTTTTTTTTTTTTTAATAAGACAAAAGCTTTCTAAACTCAAGAAGAAAAACAAATAATAGAGTTAATAAATATCTACAAATTTTATAAGATAATTCTAGTGTCACAGAAGTCGCATTGCTCTACTTTATATAAATGCAGTGACAGCATAAAGTTGGACCCGCAAATTATTAATAATATTTCCGACAACCAAATGAAGCCTAATTCTAGCTCTAGATATCGTCTTAAACTAAAAGACACGCGAGAATGCCAACCACTGAAAAATCAGCAGGTGGGCTTACTGTGTACTTTTGATAATTAATGAGACGTTTGAGGTTACTTCTCTTCCCATTAACATAGTTCACTTGAAAATTCATGTGGGTGTGACACACGCGCACTGACAACATAATATAAGACCTAGTACTCACTCTCCGAGAATCCAAAAACATTGGGAAAAAAAAAAAAAATGGATAAGCTTAGAACTAGAACTAGTTTTACTAGCAGCAAATGGATTGCCACGGTGGCAAGCTTATGGATTCAGTGTAGCTGTGGCGTAGACACTTTCAGCATCTACTCCTCGGTTCTGAAATCAAGCCAAGGCTACGACCAATCAACGCTGGACACCGTGGCTGTGTTCAAGGACACTGGTGGCAACGCCGGGGTTCTAGCTGGGCTGCTCTACTCCGCCGTTACATAATAACTACTGGGGTGGTTTTGGTGGGCCATGGGTGGTGCACTTGGCTGGTGCGATTCAGAACTTCTTGGGGTTTTTTATGATGTGGGCTGCGGTGGTGGGGCTGATCAAACGGCCGCCGGTGGCGGTGATGGGTTTGTTTATATTCTTGTCAACTCATGCTTCGGCTTTCTTTACCACAGCTAATGTGGTCACCGGAGTCCAAAACTTCCCGCAATCCGGGGGGACCATTGTGGGCGTCATGAAGGTAGGTACATCAAATATTTTAGCCTTTAAAGGCAGTTCACGTGTGAATGTACTATTACAAAGCCTTTCACTATCCAGCTTTTAAAAGGGTATGATTCAAGGGTATATGTTTGAGTGCTTTGGGATATCAAATGTGAATGAATAAAGAAATAAAAAGGAAATAATTAATGTTAATCAAAATATTAATGTAATATTGAGGTCGATTAAGGTGTATATAAAAAATAGATGAATAAACTATAAAAAGTTTTATTTTATTATTTTGGGTTCATTTATTTAGTGAAAAGTGCGTGGAGCCTGATACATGATTTTAAAAATTGGTACGTTGAAAGAACCTAAAAAGGAATTGATTATCGATTTTCTGGTCGAACTGGAGTTTGACCGATGGTCAAATTAGTGATGGCATAAATAATTTATTTAATAATTATAAAAATAAATAAATAAATAATTTTAAAACTGGTCATTTTAACTAAAAAAATTAAATAATAGTAAATCATTAAACTTTAACCTACCACAATTCAACCAAAACAAAAACAAAACAACATATACAAGCACCCACCACCCACAAGCCAACTATAAAACATTTTAATTATTTTTTAACCTTTCAAATAACAAAAAGTAAGTACACTAAAAAATGGGTAGCAATATCATTGCCCATTTGATATATATATATTTTTTTCTCTACACATTCTACTAAGTGTACTAATGGGTAGTGTAGGGTCACAGTTCGGGGTCCAGGCCCAACAGTTATGGGGTTCTGGCCCAAGGAGCCCTAGACAATGAATTTGTAGAGAGTGGGTTACAGAACTAGGCCCTAACGAAGTGCATGCTAGTTAACTTTGGGCCATACAACAATCGAAAATAAGAAAATCTCATTCACGTCCATTAGATATACGGTCCGAGGAGACGTATGTGATGTATCTCTATCTTTGATCAAAGGTTATGGTTTTTTTCTTCTTCTTCTGTTCTAAGTTCCTCCTTTTTCTCGTCCTCTTCTTCATGGGGACTCCCCTCTCTTGTATTGCCCCTGGAAGTCATCAGAACCTTACACTTGTTGATCATCTGGACCTTCATTTGAGTGCCCGTCCCATCGGATATCTCCCCCATCTTTCTATGAGTTGTAGTAGCCAAGATAACATTGTTCGCAAGTCCTCTTCACATTAATGCGGCCAAAAAAGTAGCTGCCATGCATTTAATATGGCAGCTGTAGTCTCTCCATCGACATTCTACACTTTCTTCCCTCTCACAGGCTTGTGGGACTCATCCCTGCTACTAATACTCGTTGGAGCGAGTCTTTATTGCTGGCAGAGTGCATGTTTGAGTCATATTTGGTACGTCCGAGGAGATATTCTTCCTCGAACTGTCCTTTCAACAATTTTGGGTCCATAAGAATTGGGTCGGGAGCCCTTTTGGTGCCCACACCTTCTCCTCGGACGTGGTCGAATTCTATATAGGGCCCAAGGCCCATTGTGTGATCTGGGGACTTTACCCCTACAGGTAGCAATATCATTGCCCACTTGATATTTTTTTCCCTTCACACATTCTACACGTTAATATCCCAACTACCACACATTTTGAAATCCATACATTCACACAATTGGTTCAACAATAGTTCTGTAAATATAATTTTCCCATTTCACTTTTTGCTTTTCATCTCTCTCTCTCTCTCTCTCTCTCTCATATGTTCATGTGCAAGAGGCAAGAGCAACAAAAAAAAGCCTTAACTGAGCATACAGATCATTACAAATCTGCTTATCTTTGGGCTTCTTTGGTTCTTCCTCAACGCAAATATAATAAATCTTTTTTTTTTTTTTTAGCAAAAGGTAAGTAAAGTAAATCTGATGTTTTTGGGTCACTATGGGTGTCTTAGGCTTCACCACTTCATACTTGAGAGAGCATTTTCAAAATCAAAATCTCTGTTCTTAAATCTGAAACAAGATCTCTCTTTTTATTTTTTTTTATTTTTATTTATTTTTTGGGGTTAAAAAACACAACTACTAAAGTATTTATGAAGAAATGCTAAAACCGGTTTAACTGCACCGGTTTCCTGTTATGCTGGTTGAATGGGTGGTTTGCACTATTTGTCTGCTTTTTCTTTCATTTCCAGTTTTAACTAATAATTGGACCGGATTAAGGTCTAGATCCCGGTTGAACTAGCTGGTCCGGTTTTTAAAACTATGGCTTGATATGAATATTAAGACTAGGTCACATCTATGAATATCTAAAAATCGAAGCGTAACTTTTAATATTGTCACATTCCTATTGAATTACATCATCGACCATGTTACCATTTTATTTTATTTGTTCCTCTAAAATAATATTAAATATATGAATGTGTAAAGTCAATTAGTTAATATATTTAATATTATCAACCAATTAGAAGATCAAATCAATAACAAAAATGGTGATGTGGCCGATAATTCGATCCACTTCAGTCAAGTTTTGTCAATTTGGTCCAACTCGGTTCAATTTAGTCTATTTTGGTCCATTTTTGTTCAATTTGATCTAATTTGGTCCAGTTCGGTCATTTTGATCTCATTCAGTCCAATGCGGTCCATTTGGTCTACTTCATTCTAATTTGGTCCACTTTAGTTCGTTTCAATGCATTTACTTAAGAGTGAGAAATGATAGGTATGGGTAGAGAGTACCTATTCTAAATCCAAATTTATTAAAAAAACATAGATGACAAAAAGTAATATTATTATTTTTAGTTGTTTAATTTAATGATTTATGGTATTATCTTTCTTTATGTTCTTTTCCCCCCTAGGTGATGTTAGTATTTTAGTTTTTGAGTGAATTACACAATTTTAGTATTTTGACATGATATAATTTGAATTTGAAGACCAATTTCTAAGTTATATAGAAATTAGGAGATTAATGTAACTATGGTTTTCTTAAGCTTTTAAATAATTCACTTGAGCGCATGAAATTTTTTTTTCTATTAACATGTGAAGCTCATCTTGAAATGTATAAGTTATTTAACATACCACATCATAAATTCTATTATAAATAATTTTATTGTCCTCACAATTTTCTAACAAGAACGATATATACTTTCATACAAGCACTCAAAATAGTTAATATGAAAAAATAAAGCCGCATGAAGCAAGCTCTTTAAGTTAATGACTCAATTGTGTGGTTGCAAGATGTATCAAACTTTTTACTAAACAAAAATAATAATAATAATAAATGTCAACACAAAAAATTGTAACAATTCCATGCTTTGTATGAGCGTGTGACTAGATTATCAATAAAATACAAATAGCTTTCTCTTTAAAAAAAATTAAATTTAATGGAGAAATCTAATATACTACACTTAAAATAGTGTACCTAAGTTTTATCTTAATTGAAAAATCTAATATACATCACCTAATTGTATCTAAGTTTTAGTGGTGTGATTTCATTAACTCATTATGAATTCTTCTATGACTATTTTTGTTACAACTTTGATGATGTAGAGTTGCAGTACAAAAGTTATGTTTAGAGATTTCTCATTCGTTGTACTATATGGGTTGTTATTGCATATCTCTAGCCACCTTACGTGAGAGGAAGAGAATATACTCTCAGAATATACAATAATTTTTCATACTATCTTTCTTTGCCAGGGCTTTCTCGGTATAAGTGGAGCAATCATGGTCCAAGTGTACAACATATTCTGCGAGGGCAAGCCGAGCAATTTCATTTTAATGCTTGCTCTATTGCCTACGTTCGTCTCTATTATTCTTATGTTTTTTGTGAGAATATATGAAGCAAACATAGTTGATGACGTGAAGCAATTGAATGGTTTCCCTATTGTTGCTCTGATTATTGCTGGTTATCTCATGATTACACTAGTATTGAAAAATATTTTTAGTTTGCCATTATGGGCACACATTATTATGTTTATATTTATGTTGCTTCTACTTGCATCACCACTTGGAATTGCAATCAAAGCCCAGATGGAGGACTCCAAGAGACTTTCGCAAATGTTTTCTAGTGAAAGTAATCATTCAAAGGAGAACCCAGCCAAGGACACTCTAGCATATCATGAATTACCCGATGGAGAAGGTCAAGTTGTTAATGCTGCTTTAGATGACAAGATTCTTCCTTATGAAGAGAGCATGAATCTTTTGCAAGCCTTGCGTACCATTAACTTCTTCTTGTTGTTTTTGGCCATGGTATGTGGAATGGGCTCGGGGCTAGCTGTGATAAATAACTTCAGCCAAATAGGGAGATCTCTCAATTACACTGCTGAGGAGGTTGATAATTTGGTCAGTTTATGGAGTATATGGAATTTTGTTGGGCGTATTGGAGTTGGGTATTTATCTGATTATTTACTACACACAAGAGGCTGGACAAGGCCATTGTTGATGTCTATTTCTCTAGCAGCAATGACTACTGGCCACATTGTTTTTGCTTCTGGTTTGCCTGGAATATTATACATAGGTTCGATCCTAGTGGGCATTTGTTATGGTTCATTGTGGTCACTAATGCCCACGATCACTTCAGAGATATTTGGTGTTAGGCATATGGGTACTATTTTCAATGCTATTGGTTTAGCATGTCCTATTGGATCCTACATTTTCTCTGTGAGAGTTGTTGGGTACATTTATGACATGCAAGCAACTGGTGAAGATCATTCCTGCTTTGGTACTCACTGCTTTACGCTGTCTTTTCTAATCATGGCATCCCTAGCTCTCTTGGGGTGCCTTGCTGCTATTGCATTGTTCTTTCGTACTAGGCGATTCTATCAATTGGTTGTGATTAGAAGATTGAAGTACTGAAAACTGTTGTTTAAACAATGGTAACAAACAGGCCCTAATAACTCGGGCAATTATCTTTTTCACTCATTAGATATTATTATCTGGATAGTTATAACTTGTTATTTTTATGTGATTTTTCCTATAATTATATAAACTTTTATCGCTCAAATAACAAATCCAATTCATAGAACCCTATATTGAAATGAAAACTATTCAAACTTTTTCCAATCAAGCATGTTGGTCACAATTAATCGTGACAATTGGAATAATTATTTTATACAGGATGTTGAATCAGTTGATTGTAAGAGGGATTTGGACATAACATCTTGAAGAGATTTCAATTTAGAAGTTAATATGACATATAAGGTACACTAGGTAACCCAAGAAGGTTAAGGCATTCTTTAAAATGATGACCAGTAAATATGAGAAGTTTTGTGTAAAGGTAATATTAGCTAAGGCTATAACTTTTGTGATTAGTTCTGGGTGTTATATGATTGTTTATTTGTAATTGGGTAAATGATATCTCTGTTTTTTTAAAGGAAAAGGATAATTTAGGAAAGAGCCTTACTGATATTTATTATTAATAGTTTCAATTAATCATCATCATTTTTGGAATCGTGCTCAGTGTGAAAGTGGTCAAATTCCTATACCTACTAAATGATGGTTTATTTTTTGAAAGGCGAAAAGCACATTTTAGTCTCTACATTTTCAGGCGATTTTCATTCTAGTCCCTAAATTTTATTTTTACCGTTTTTAGTCCCTATCCTGAAAAACGCTTTTTATTTTGGTCTCTACCGTTACATCAAAAACAGAAATTGCATAGCTGGCAAACGGCGTGCACTATTGGCCTGACGTGACCATTAAAATAATAATAAAAAATGCCACGTCAGCATTTAAATTAAAAAATTAATTTATTAATTTTAACTAAATAAAAAAAAATTAAAAACAGAATTAAAAACTAAAAATCATATGAATTGAGATCTAAGTGTGTCTTGAATAAGAACAACAAGAATACAAACTCAAATCTAAGAACACAAACCCAGAAATTAAAAAAGCAAACAAAAAAAAGAAGAAGGTATTTTTCACTATTTATCCACCTGACACTTCTTCTATTAACTAAAACTAGAACCGGATAATAAAAAAACTCTCCTTCCCCGAAAACTCATCTCTCAAAAACGTTAGTCCCCAAAAACCATCTTCCCTAACACTATTGAAAAAACAATCATTAGCGTAAAAGAAAAACCCAAACTGAAAAACCCTTTTGAACCCATAGCTAACGCATCAATTTCTGGGTTTGGATCGTCGAATCCGTAGATCTCAGTCTCTCTATCTTTCCTCATTCTCAGATCGGAGCTTAGATTTTTTTTTTTAATTTATTTATTTATTTATTTATTTTGTGGAGAACCAAACGGTCCTCACTCTCAAATCGGCATGGAGCTTAGATCAGTGTGGATTGTGAGATATCTACATTGAGTGAAACGGAAAACAAATCAGTAAGTTGTGGTTTGGGTAAGTGATTGTTCTGATTTGGTATTTGTTGGGTGGTGGATTTCTGGGTTGATCTGAGCGTGATCGGAGCTGGGTGTGTGCTGTGATGTGTGCGTGGGTTTGGATCGGTGGGTTTCTAGGTTGATCTGGGCGTGACCGAAACTGGGTATGTGCTATGATGTGTGCGTGGGTTTGGATCGGCGGAGATCAGAGTGGGTTTGAACTAATGCTTTGATGGGTTTTTTTTTTTTTATTTTTATTTTTTTATTTTAAATTTCTGGGTTTGTGTTCTTGGATTTGAGCTTGTGTTCTTGTTATTCTTGTTCAAGACATACTTAGATCTTAATTCATATAATTTTTAGTTTTAAATTCTGTTTTTTAATTTTTTTTATTTAGTTAAAATTAATAAATTAATTTTTTTAATTTAAATGCTGAGGCATTTTTTATTATTATTTTAATGGCCACGTCAGGCCAATAGTGCATGCCGTTTGCTAGCTGTGTAATTTCCGTTACGTCGGTAACAGCAGAGACCAAAATAAAAATTGTTTTTCAGGATAGGGACTAAAAACAGTAAAAATAAAATTTAGGGACTAAAATGGAAATCGTCTGAAAATGTAGGCACTAAAATGTGTTTTTCGCCTTTTTGAAATGACTAAATGATGGTTTATGACAAAGCTATTCTTTTCTTTTATTATAATTTTTTTTGACATAAAGTAAGCTCTCAACATAAAAAATACCAACAATCTCCGAAATTCTATAGAAAATCGTGTCAGACAAGAAGTTAGTCTAAAATTGCAACATATGCATACGGATTCATGGAAGTTCAATCTTTGGCTGTATCAACCATTAAATTTCTCATGTTATAGAACTATTAACTCTTTGATTATCAGCCTATTTTAATATTTCAGACCAAAAGGGGAAAAGAAAAACACTTGAAACTCTCAGCATCTACTATCTAGGATACCTAGAAAATTTAATTAAAAAGAGGAACAGCTTACAAGGAAATCTTATAAATACTCTGATTTAAAAAGGAGTGCATTTGTAGGTAACTATTGATGTTTGAAATGCTTAATAAAGTAACAAAAAATTTCTCTCTCTAAAGATAGGGCTACCCAATAGGAAACCCTCCCTGTATCCAGAAATCCTTCAACCCAAGTTTGAAAAAAAAAAAAAAAGGTTTTGATCTCTGATCTTTGATACTATCTTAATATTTTAATAACTAAATATACCTTTCATTTCTTAGAAAACACACGAGTATCACTTTCTATGAGGTTCAGAATTTATGTTCCTTTATAACATACCAGGGCATATCATAGTTTAGGGCAACAGAATCTGTTCCAACAAAACTGGAGGAGTTTCCTGCTTTATGGTAAGGTTGAATTACATTTCTTGAGGCTTTGGAAATTGAAGTCTTCTCTCCATCAAGCCATCTGCCATCAAGGATTCAAGGTAGTGTCATTGATACTTTACATTGTCACTATGTCTAACATATAGTATAAAGGATTTAAGGTTGAAACATTTGACGATTCAAATTAAATATTAAAAATTTCAAAGAGCATTCAGCGTCATATTATTTAAGAAATAACTTTTAACTATGAAATGAATTATCTTCATTTCAAACAAAATAAATGCCAAATTCAGCTCCCAGTGAGAGAAAGGGGGAAGCATATGCCAACTCTGGTCATAAAGAAGCAAATTTCGTGGGTGGACTTTTATTTAAAATTTGATCCATAATTTTTCAAAAATATCAAGGTCTCAAGGGTTGGAATTCATCAAGCACTTTTTATTTATTTACAACTCTGGTCATAAAGAAGAAAACTTGGTTGGTGGACTTTTAATTAAGATTTGATCCATAATTTTTCAAAAATATCAAAGTCTCAAGGGTTGGAATTCATCAAGCATTTTTTATTTGTTTATTTATAATGATTCATGTCCGTATTGATGTATTAGATAAGAGTTCTATATGATATTCAGATATTATATGTTAACATTTTTTTTGTAATAAAGAAAGAATCAGTGGCAAGTTGGCAAGACTCTTTGAGGACACCAATATGATTATAAGTTGATAACTTTGGTCCAAGAAAAATGCCACCAATAATAAAGATTGTCACTATCATGATCATCAACTACCTACTTAAATTTATGATTTTAAAAATCTTTGAGGACTTTTTATTATTTATTTTTTTCTTAAGAATAGTATAAGTTTGGACTATTATTAAAAAAGTTATAACTTTGCCACAAATTCAATTAATGGCGCTCATAAATACGTACATTATATGCAAAGTGACAAATGGGATATGACCCCCTTCCATTGAATTTTTCAATTTGCTTGAATATTTATTTAGATGTATGATTGTATTTAAAGGAAAAAAAAAAAAAAAGCACGTGTCTCATACCGGATAAAAATGGAAGGGAATTCATTTATTATTGGCGTGCACTGTCAACATTTTGTTCTCCCCCTCTCTAATCCCTCTCCTCTCCTCTTATTCATTTAAATTTAGTTTATTATATATATTTTCTTTGATAATCATCATGTTTATGTAATTTGATAATTTCACAGTTGAAGTTTATCTTACTGTGCAGTAGATGTTTACTCTATTGTGTTAATCCTTTTTTTTAATCACTGTGTTAATCCTTTTACTTGACATTACTGACACTTTTCACTAGACTATAAGAAATATTCTAATCTTGTTACTATTGCTGGCTGAAAATGGCTGAAAATGCTTGCTTAGCAATGATGGACATTTTCTTACTTTTACTGGACATATTCATTTAAGTTTATTGAACCATTTGGATATTGCCAACTTAGCCATGCAGGACACATTTATTTGGATTTCATTGAATACATTTGATCACCATTGCTAGATGCCATTGTCCTAGCTTTATTAGAAACTTTACTTTCACTTCACTAAAATATTATCCTAGCTTTGCTGGATGAAAAATTAAGATTTTATTAAGCATGTTATTTTAATTTTGTCAAGCACACTGCTTTTGATCTGAATGTTTCTAATTGCATTAATATTATTTTGCTAGCACTTCTTGAGGTAAACTCATGTCATTTTTCACTTATTTTGACATGATTTACATGCAGATCTAAATCGACACTAATATAAGTCACCACAAAGCAAACTCCAATTCTTTTAAAATATTTTGCAACTAATCTTAATGTTCTCAATGTTGTTACTGAATGCTTTGGGTCATAATTATGAGAAAGTATACCTTATATCGAGTATATATAACATCTCTCTCACAGCAAGTAAGTCTTGCATATCAGTGGGTTTACTTGCTGTAAGAGAGATGATATATATATCGGATACGAGGTACAATTTTTTCATAATTACATCACCACTTAATTTCACTTATTAATTACATCACTTTATTGTTTAAAAAGAAGAGCACCGTACTAGCTAGCCAATTGGTCATCCATTGGCATGAGTTTCATACTTGACTATTCCTTAAACTTGATTCTAACTGTCGACATATCAAAGAATAACACGAGAGAGAGAGAGAGAGAGTAGTCCACTTGGTGGGGGCGATCCAAACCTTATTGAGGTGATATGGGCTTGTGCGGTGGAATTATTCCAACGGCCTTTGGTGCCGTTGATGTGTTTCTTCCTGTTCTTGTTAACTCATTCTGTGACTTTCTTTACTTAACTATAGCCAATGTAATTATTGTTGCGCACAACTTCCCTCAATTTGGTGGGACCATCATGGGCATAACGAAGCCACATCATTTTTCAAATAATAATAATAATAATAATAATAATAAAGGGTGTACATCAACATTTTTTTATACAAGGAACTTGCTTTCTAAGTTTGATAAGATTTTTTTACTTTTTATTAACTAGATATCTTGAAACATCTCATGAACCGATGATGTGGTGAATGGAGCATGAGACCTCTGGATTGATAGCATGTCCTTCAAATCCATTGAGTCCACCATTCAATTGTTCCTATATGTACATTAGTTCTTGACCTCTTGAATCGATAATCAATTTTTTAATACATAAAACCATTAGCACCTCTAAAATTATTAAAATGTTATCATTTTCATATAAATTTCATTCGTTTTTTTGTGTATTCTTTCTGTATGCTTCCATTAAAGGAGTTGCCATCTAGTGACCTAAAGTAACATTGTATTTAGGACACATAACAACACAATATGACAGAATTAGACCAAAAAACCGTATTGAATAGAAGTAAAAGTTATGAGATTAAAATGAATAAATCAGATGTTACAAGATTGAATTGACTTTGAGAAAAGTTAGATAGTGTAATTTGTAAGTATATGTTCAAAGCTTGTTAATAGAGAAATTAACAACCCTTGACAAGTCTCTTTAAGGAAGCAATCATGATAACTTGGTCCAAGTAAAACGCTAGCACTAATTGAGATTATCACTATAATGAATCAGGAGGAGGAAGAGATACGCTTGGACCCCTAACTTGAGAATGCAGGGGGAGCCCATTAACTCCAAACATGGTCAAGCCCAAATCTAAAGAGGCATGTTCGTACACTGAGAAATTGAACCTATAACACTCCCCTCCAACCTCACATATTGGTAATTGGAGACAGCCTATGCTAACTAACAACCCGTCAAGAAGGAGATGTAGATGACCTAACTACCTTTTTTCCATGGTTGGCTGAGTAAGTCTTCCTCGAGAGCTCCTAATTCGAAAATTACTGGCGCCGGCCATTAAAGGATTAGTTTGATGCAAGGATCCCTACTCTCAATTGCATTAATTGTAGTATTACATTTGATTAGTTCTACAGACTCAAAATTTTGATTAACCTAACATTCGGATTCAAAGAATGGTAAAATTATCATTTTGCCCTCAAAGGAAACCCTATAGATACTCAAGCATCATTCTAATAAAGGTATACAAAATCATAAGCCTTCACTCTTATATTACGCAAAAAAATCTAGCCATTGTCGTATGACTAAACCTTCTTAGTACATCCGATCAACCCCACAAGTTGGGCTTTGTGTAGTAATCATTAAATAAGTTAGGTCTTGCACCAGTCAAGCATCCTCGGATTTTCTTCCCATTTGAGTACTCAACTCAACTGTCACTTCCTCTCTAAGAATTCATTTTCCCACAAATAAACTAGTTATAACAATTTCTTTTAGTTTCTAATATTAAATTTCTTTACACAAAACATTGTAGTAGTAAATGGTTGCTGCGTTTTTCATAGGATTGATGGTTCATAAACAGTACCATGGGATCCTAAAAAATAAAATCACAAAACCAAACTAATTGCTGTACAAACGCTAAATTATTAAATTGTTTACGATATTCAAAACATCTTCCATCGAGGACTCCAGGGCCCAGGCTCCTGTTGTTTTTCGAAGAATCTAATCATGACTTTTATTAAAGCCAAAAATGGTGAAACACGATCAGGGTTGTTGTATTAAACGAGTGAAACACTCAAACACAAGCTCATGCGCGCGTGCAATAGTATAATATAATAAGAGCTACTCTCCGAGAACGAGAATTCAAAAACATAGGAAAGACTTTTTTTTTTTAAGACAAGAAAAAACATGTGGAGGCTTAGAATTAGCAGCAGCAAATGGATAGCCACGGTGGCAAGCATATGGGTTCTGTGTAGCTGTGGCGCAGACACTTTCAGCATCTACTCCTCAGTTCTGAAATCAAGCCAAGGTTACGACCAATCAACGCTTGACACCTTGGCATTCTTCAAGGACTTTGGCAGCAACTCAGGGACTTAGCTGGGCTTCTCTACTCAGCAGTAACAGTCGATAATAACCCTCGCATCTGGAGTCGTGGTGGGCCATGGGTGGTACATGTGGCCGGTGCGATCCAGAATTTCTTTGGGTATTTTATGATGTGGGCTTCTGTGGTGGGATTGATCCAACGGACACCGGTGGCGTTGATGTGTTTGTTTATATTCTTGCCTAACCATGCTGCGGTTTTCTTTGCCACAGCCAATTTGGTTACCGGAGTCCGAAACTTCCCTCAATCCAGTGGGACCATTGTGGGCATCTTAAAGGTAGGTGCTTCAATGTTCTTTGGCCACTCCCTTCTATTATTATTACTTGCCTTTCACTATCTAGCTTTTAAAAGAAGAATGTTAGTTTCACAAGTTTCCTAATAGCTGGTTACGTGGGAAATTATGAGCCGTAGAGATGTGGACTTTATGAACCCACTAAATTTTTTTTGGAGGGGGAAAATTGAAATTTTATTAATGAACGCTTATCAAATCGGCTTGTACAACTAAAAGTAATTGTAGTGGGACATCTTCTATCCACACTATAAAATTTGGAATGCTTTTTGCATGTTTAACCAGACCATGTGCTACTTGATTATCTTCTCTCCTAGTGTTAGAGTAAGATAATTCCTCAAAACTATTAGCTAAAGACTTGACATCATCTAACAACAAACCAAAAGGAGATAAACTGCCAGCGTCCTCCGTTAAGGCTTTTATCACTGCTAATGAGTCACCCTCTAGGATAGCTTGTTTAATGCCGATATCTGAAGCGAAAGAAAGAGCAGCAGCTGCTGCCATGGTTTCTATCTCACACCCACTGTATATCACTGGAATTTTCTTCGCACAGGATGCCAGAACCAAGCCTCCCTCGTTCCTTATAACCACGCCAATCCCAGACTTATTTTCATTCACAAACACCGCACCATTGAAGTTAATTTTTACTAACTCTACAGAGGGCGATCTCCAATGTTTTTCTTCGGCTCTAAATTTAGAGGTCACTAAATTTTTTCTATTATTCATAATTCGCCACATGACAAGATATGGTAAAAGTTGTGAAACTTTTTGTGGCATTAATATTTCTCTTTTAAAAAGTTATTATCTCCTTACACAACAAAATAATAATAATAATAATAATAATAATAATAATAATAATAATAATAATAATAATAATGAAAAGCTATTTAGAAGGGTAAATTGTATTTTTGTCTCTTAGCTAGAAATAGTGCTTACTAGTGTTCAAAACTTTTAAAACATAACAGCATTAGCATATAAATTAACATTTCAATTTTTTTTTAATTAAAATGATAGTTCATCAAGCTCAACAAACTAGCACGTGAAAATTTAACAAATAAATAGTAACTCAATACCTCTATTAAGTTATTGCTCGATCATCAAAAATACTAAATAATTTTTTTTTATATATATATTGTATTTGGTTGTGGATTTTGGGATTACAAATTTGAATGAACAAACATGTAGAAAGGAAATGGTATTTAATTGTAATAGTGATGTAGTATTGAGACGGATATAGATGTATGTGTAGAGCCTAGTGTAAATGCCCATACTGGTTGCATTTATTCATAAATACCAAGAGTTTTATCTTAATTGAAAAATATAATATAGAGCACCCAAGTAAGTAATTTTCATTAATTTAAATATGAATTGCTTTAGAAGCACAATTTTTATTACAATTTTAGTACGATAAATTGTGAATGATTGTTTATTATTTTTACAAATACTTACTATTTTTTTTTTCTGTACACTCACGGCCAATTACATCAAAATTTTGGATGAAAGGGCTTTCTCGGTATAAGTGGAGCAATTATGGTCCAAGCGTACAGCATATTCTGCAAGGGAAAGCCGAGCACTTTCATTCTCATGCTTGCTCTATTGCCTACATTCGTCTCTATTGTGCTTATGTCTTTTGTGAGAATCTATGAAGCAAATACAGTTGATGATGTGAAGCGATTGAATGGTTTCCCTATAGTTGCTCTGATCATTGCTGGTTATCTCATGATCATACTAATTTTGGAAAATATTTTTAGTTTGCCATTATGGGCGCACATTATTACGTTTATCTTTATGTTGCTTCTACTTGCATCACCACTTGGAATTGCAATCAAAGCCCAGAGGGAGGACTCCATGAGATTTTCACAAATGTTTTCTAGTGAAAGTAATCATTCAAAGGAGAACCAAGCTAAGGATAGTCTAGAATATCACGAACTGCCTGATGGAGAAGGTCAAGCTCATGATGCTTTAGATGACAAAATTCTGCCTTATGAAGATCAGGGCATGAATCTTTTGCAAGCCTTGCGTACCATAAAATTCTGGTTGTTGTTTATAGCCATGGTATGTGGAATGGGCTTTGGGGTAGCTGTAGTAAATAACCTCAGCCAAATAGGGAAATCTCTCAATTACACTGCTGTGGAGGTGAATAATTTGGTGACTTTATGGAGTATATGTAATTTTGTTGGGCGTATTGGAGTTGGGTATTTATCAGATTATTGCTACACACCAGAAGTTGGACAAGGCCATTGTTGATGGCTATTTCTCTAGCAGCAATGACTACTAGCCTCATTGTTTTTGCTTCCAATTTGCCTGGAATTTTATACATAGTTTCGATCCTAGTGAGTCTTTGTTATGGTTCACTGTGGTCACTAACGCCCACGATTACTTCAGAGATATTTGGCGTTAGGCACTCGGGTACGATTTTCAATGCTATTGGTTTAGCAGGTCCGGTTGGATCTTATATTTTCTCTGTGAGAGTTATTGGGTACATTTATGACACGTAAGTTGTTGGTGAAGATCATTCCTGCTTTGGTACTCACTGCTTTCCGCTATCTTTTCTAATCATGGCCTTTCTGGCTCTCTTGGGGTGTCTTGCTGCTATTGCATTGTTCTTTCGTACCAGGCAGTTCTATCAGTTGGTTGTGATTAGAAGATTAAAGCATTATTTAAGATAATGAGAAGAAATATATCAAATTTGTGTACAGAGAAAAGCTAATATCTTAGGCATTCATCGTTTTTGCTCCTTAGCATGTTATCTGGATACTTATATGGTTGAAGGGAAGGGGCGTGTGTGTTTTGTTTTGGTTTGGTTTGGTTTGATTTTTTTTTTTTTTTCCTAAGGTCTCAGTTGATTTCAGCATTCTTGTTATTTTTTATGTGATTTTTCCTATTATAATATTAATTTTTATCTCTTAAATAATAAATCTAACTCATAACACCCTATATTGGAATTCAAACTATGTATGACCCATTTGGACAAAATATTTTTTTGAAACTATTTGGACAAAATATTGTGGGAAGACTTCAATGAGAAGTTAATATGATACATATAAGGTACATCATGTAACCCAAAACCTTAAGCATGTGGATTTGGGCAATTATGTTATATTAATTCTTCAATTTCTTTACTTTTTTTGCGTGAAATTTTTATTTTCATGTGTATACCCAACAATCCTTCTTTTATGCATGAGTCATTGTGTCTTTGTGGACCATAAAATAGGCATGTGCATCTAACCTATCACCTTGAAGGCCGACAAAGCAACCCAACCCAATGTCTCTAGTTGGTTTTCGTAGGTTGAAATTTTGTTGAGTCTTGAGTTGAATTGGGTTTGGGTTGATAGTTTTTAACTCATGTGTACCCAATAATACCTCATTTATGTGTAAGTCATTGTCTCTTTGTAGGCCATAAACAGGTGTGTGTGCATCCAACCTATTGTCTTGACAAAACAACTTAATTAACCCAATATTACAAGTTGGTTTTTATGGGTTGGTGAGTTGCATTAGAATTTTTGTTTTGTGTATTAAAGTTGAATTGGGAGTGGGTTGATAGTTTTAACTCATATGGTCCAACTCGACTCACCATGTATATATAAGTTTTGGTGTGCATTTGAGTGGAGTTGTGGTGTGCTTTTGTGTTGGAATCTCTTTCTCTCACCCTTGTATATGTGTGTTTGTTTCTAAAAAAAAATAAAAATGTATATATAAGTTTATCTTATCACTTTATTTTAATTGTTTTTAGGCATATTATGTAAATTACAATAATTTATTAAAAAAGTAATTAAATAATTAATTTAAGTCCAATTTTTGAGGAAACCCTATAAATACTCAAGCATCACTCTAATAAAGGCATGCAAAATCATAAGTCTTTACTCTTATATTACGCAAAAATTCTAGCCATTGTTGTCTGGCTAAACCTTCATAGTACTTCCGCTCAACCCCACAAGTTGGGCTTGTTTAGTAATTAGCAAATAGGTTAGGTCCTATTGCACCAGTCAAGCATTGCCGGGGTCCTAGCTGGGCTCCTCTACTCCGCCGTAACAGTGAATAATAACCGCTACTGGGGTGGTGGGCCATGGATAATACCCGTGTCAGGCGCGATCCAGAATTTCTTTGGGTAATTTATGATGTGGACTTGTGTGGTGGGGTCGAACCAACGACAACCGATGGCGTTGATGTGTTGGTTTATATTCTAGTCTAACCATGCTATTGTTTTCTTTGCCACAGCCAATTTGGTTACGGTCCAAAACTTTCCTCAAATCAAGTAGGACCATTGTGGGCATCTTTAAGGTAGGTGCTTCGATATTCTTTGGGTACTGTCTTCTATTATTACTTGCCTTTCACTATCTAGCTTTTCAAAAGGTAATTATCTTCTTCAAAAAATATAAAAAAGGAAAAGCATTTTAGAGGAGTAAATTGTATTTTTATCTTTTAGAAATAGTCGTTACTAGTCTTTCAAAACTTTTTAAAACATTACAGCATTAGTATCTGAAGTTGAATTCCCTTTGATAATAGAATATAATCATCAGTAAGTTGAATTCTATCCTATCTTAAAAGAAAAAAAACACAATTAATAATAGCCTTAGAGTTAAAGGCAAGAAAAAACCATAGAAAAAAGTTGCAGGGATGATGGAGAGGGTACTGAGTAACAAATGGATGGCGACGGTGGCAAGCATGTGGATTCAGTGTAGCTGCGGTGTTTACACCTTCAGCGTCTACTCCTCTGTTCTGAAATCAAGCCAAGGCTACGACCAATCAACGCTCGAAACTATGGCCGTTTTCAGAGACATTGGATCAATCGGTGGTGTCCTAGCTGGGCTCCTCTACTCCGCCGTAACAAACGGTAGTAATCACTCTGGTTTCGGTGGGCCATGGGTGGTTCTCCTAGCCGGAGCAACCCAGAATTTCTTGGGCTATTTTCTAACGTGGGCTTCTGTCGTGGGATTAATCAAACGGCCTCCGGTGCCTTTGATGTGTCTCTTCATGTACTTGTCAAGTCAATCTATGCCGTTCTTTAACACAGCCAATACAGTTTCAGGTGTGCAAAACTTCCCTGATTATAGTGGGACCATTGTGGGCATAATGAAGGTACATTTCATATATGATATTTTTATAAAATGCATATATAAATTGAGTAAACATATGAACAATAAATTTGAGTCGCAATAAATATGATTTACATAACATCAATAACATTATATACAGAGAGAGTGGTTTATACTGAAACTATCGATGTAAAATTTTATTATTAACACGTGTATAATATTATACATTTTTTTTTTTTTGTTGCACATAAGAACAACATTGTATATATTTTGGGTATTTATGATATAAGTTTACACGGCTAGTATACTGTAATTAAGAAATTTCCAATATATTTATTGATTGAAGCATAAAGGTAAAAAATAAAAATGATTCTTGTCAATAATATATACTATTATACTCATTAGCAACTTAATAATATGATTGCTTAAACAAGGCATAAATATGACTTCTTTTAAGAACAAAAATAAGTATGGCTTTTTAATATATATATATATATATATATATATAAACCCTCTTGCTTGAGCTATGTATATATGCTATGCCTGTGATATTACTTTCTTTCCCAGGGATTTTCTGGGATTAGTGGAGCAATACTAATCCGTGCATATAACACATTCTACGAGGGCGAGCCGAGTAAATTCCTTCTAATGCTTGCTCTGTTGCCTACACTCATCTCCCTTGTGCTTATGCTCTTGGTAAAAATTTATAGAACAAACACAGGTGATGACAAGAGGCACTTGAATGGTTTCTTTGCTGTTGCTCTGATCATTGCTGGTTATCTCATGATTATAATAATTTTGGAAAATATCTTCACTTTACCATTATGGTCAGACAGAGTCATCTTTATACTACTTTTGCTTCTACTCGCATCACCTCTTGGAATTGCAATCAGAGCCCAGAATGAGGACTCCAAGAGAGTTCCAGAAACGCTTTCCTTTGACAGTAATCCATTAAGAGGACACCCTGAGTTACTGCGATCCTCCTCTGACTCTTCTGTACCCGAGGATATGGCATACCATGAACTGCCTAGTGTTGCTCTAGATGACAAAATTCTGTTTGATGAAGAAGGCATGAATCTTTTGCAAGCCATGTGCACTGTGAACTTTTGGTTGTTGTTTATTGCGGTGATATGTGGAATGGGCTCTACAATGGCTGTGATAAACAACTTGAGCCAAATGGGACAATCTCTCAATTACACTAGTGTGGAGGTGAATAATTTGGTCTCTTTATGGAGTATATGGGATTGTCTTGGCCGTGTTGGAGCTGGTTATTTATCAGATTATTTACTACACACAAGAGGCTGGGCAAGACC
This sequence comes from Quercus lobata, assembly GCF_001633185.2. Lineage (NCBI taxonomy): Eukaryota > Viridiplantae > Streptophyta > Magnoliopsida > Fagales > Fagaceae > Quercus > Quercus lobata. Next base: position 14,743,680 of record NC_044913.1, on the reverse strand, counting down.
ATTGTTGATGGCTATTACTCTAGCAACAATGATTATTGGCCTCATCGTTATTGTTTCTGGATTTCCTAGAATATTATATGTGGGTTCTATCCTAATAGGCATTTGTGATGGTTCTCTGTGGTCATTAATTCCCACAATTACTTCGGATATATTTGGTGTTAGGCATATGGGTACTATTTTCGGCGCTATTACCCTAGCATCTCCTGTTGGATTTTATATTTTCTCTGTCAAACTTATAGGCTATATTTACGATAAGGAGGCAGGTGGTGATGATCACTCGTGCTTTGGCACTCATTGCTTTACGTTATCTCTTTTAATCATGGCATCCTTGGCTCTTCTGGGGTTTCTTTTGGCCATTGCATTATTCATTCGTACTAAGAGGTTCTATTCGCTGAGGAGATTAAAGGACTCTGTAAAATGATGGAGTAAATAACTATATATGCAAACTTTGTGTATAAGGTCATGGCTGAGGCCATCCTTTTTTTTTTCTTGCATTACAGGTAGCTAGCTTGTTTTCAGACCATTTATTGTTGCTTTCATCCGTTTCATGTACATTACTCTTCCTATAAGATGAGTCCTTGGAGAATCCCTGGCATAAGAGAGGGTGATGTGAAAGAAATATGAAATGTCTTTTTCCTTACCCTAATCAATTCATAATTAACTTTGAATGTTATATTGTTAAAGCTTTTTATTTTTATTATTTTTAAATGAATAAATGGTGTCTCTATTCACAATACTACAGAAAGTTAAAAAAGAAGAACAAACAAAAATTATTAAAATTTATTGTAACAATCCTTTAAATGTTAGTGTCATCCTAGTAATTCCCAAGCAGGCCTTCATTGGTTGGCTGGTCATGTTGAATAGATTGTCAACCAAAGTAAGAATGCTTAATTGGGGCTTTAATGCAGATGCTAAATGCACCTCTTTTTTGATTGCTCTTTTTCTAGGAGATCATGTAGGACTCTCATGAGTTGGTGCATGGTGAAGCACCCTAACTTTTGTTAGGATGAGATAACGGCTTAGGGTGAGAGACATGCCAAAGGTAAGAGCCTTAGATCCAATGTATTCCCACTTAGCCTTATGGTCTGTTTCATATCACATTTGGCAGCAGAGAATGAAATATTTCATCAAGGGAGAATTTATGTTGAAGAAAATATCCTTCACTTGATCATGTGGGAATTTAGAAGGAAAATTGAAGGGAATGACTATTATGCTAATTCTATCTAAAACAGAATTTTGTGATGTGTATGGGGAATTTTGTGATGTTCTTTAGTTCCTTTCCCCTTTTGTGGCAAGTGATTGTCTCCCTTGTATATGACTTAGTTTTAGAGTTTATTGGTGTTCTAGTTTTGCTATTGGTGTTGTTAATCTTCTCGTTCATCAAAAAAGAATAAAGTCATACAAGTATCTTTCAAGACCCCAAAAAATAAATAAATAAATATATAACAGTCACAGGCCTTGTGGAGGCACTGCTCCGGTTTATCTAGAATCTAAGTTATTTTATTTTATTTTTCTCACTTGTTATAATTAAAAAAAAAAAAAAATTGATTACAATTTCTTGTCACGACCATGGAATTAAATGATATGGTCTGCGGGAATTTCTTTTCATCGGAATAAGAATCTACTTAAGTTGACTCCTAAACATAAATTTGTCCAGAGTTTGCAACATGCATATGAAACTAAAGATGGTTTGATACTTTGCCATTGATGATGGTTGTTTTTGGGTTTACCATCGAACGGTAAGAAAATGAAACTTAGTCTTTGGTTTTTTATTATAATAGGATTTGAATCTATAGCTTAATGATAACTATTCTTTATCATTGGTTTAAGAAATCATCAATTACTTTTTTCTAAAAAAAAAAAAAAAAACCAATTACTTTTTATTTTATGTAAAGGCAATTCGAAGTCAAATTCTTAATTAGAATAAGTTGAGCTAACAGATAACTGAAAACCTATATAAACATATTTAACTTAATTCTTGATACTTCTTTAGATTATGCATTTGTTGTATTTTCGGAAAAATCCAATAATAATTGTTGAAAAACATTGGTGCTTTGTAATAAATATTTAAATACAACATGTGTCAAGAGTTTATAATGGGCTTGGCCCATCTACTTAAGAAGTAAAAAGAATCTCCATGGATCGTTCCCACGAAATTCATGGTACACTTGATCTTCAAGAGCCTTATTCGAGGTCACAAGCATGGACAATCCACCAAGTGCCCTAATATAAACTCAAGAAATCTCCTAAACATATAAGGATAACAAAGATTTTTACCTCTGCATTAATGAGGAGTTCTCTACCTAACCTCTATTGTATTAAATACGTATAAGACAACTTGAATAGAACAAACACCCTCAAAAGTCCTGTTTTAGGATAGGAAATGGGGGGAAACCAATAAAGAATGAGAGAATATCCTAGAGAATCTGGCTGGGAACAAGCCAGCTAGGAGGATAAGGGAAGAGAATATGCCTATAAAAAGGGGGGGGGGGGGGGATTGGCAACTGTTTGAGGATAATATATATATATATATATATATATATATTTGAGAAAGAAAGGGGAAGAGAGAAAGAGAAAAGTAAGTAGGAGTGAGCAAGCCATACTTTTTGAAACCCAACACCACTGGAAAATGTTGTTTTCCCTCTAAAGTATGTTTATTTCGATATTAATACAATCTTGTTTCTATGAATTAGTTATTTGAGCTTCCCATTGTACAGTCTTCACCTTGAATTTTTACTAAATAAATGGTGTTTGTCAATCACCCTAGTATTTGCCACAGAATTTCTCTTTAAGATCTTTTTCTTTGGGTTGCTTTTGACCCCCACAATATATATTGAGCCAAATAGGACAATCTCTCAAATTTATAAGAATGAAAAAGATTATAGAAGACCTGGCTTGAGCTTGGAAATCACTTAGACAAACTCTTGTAAATGCTAATGATAACCCCCAAAAAGTGTCCTCTTCCTCCATTTGTGTCCCCAAACCGAAAATCTTCATGATCCAACATTGCAAGTAAAGCAACCAAAATGGAAAAAACTCATGAACATTCAAAAATTAATCCAATCAAATAAGCAAAAAATATGAGAAAGAAATCGATTTTGTCCCTTAACAGAGATAGTTTGTAATCCAATGTGAGAGAGAGAGAGGCCTATAGTTACTCTCTCTCTCTCTCTCTCTCTCTCTCTCTGTTGAAAATTTTTTTGCACAGCAAAATGCACCTTTTTAAAATTTTCCCTTGTCTCACCCAAATGCACCGTTTTGTCTCAACACTTGACTAAACCAAAACTAGTAGTTAAGTTTTTGCTCTTTTTATATAGTTAATAGAAATAGATAATATATTTATATTATATTATATTTTGAGTAAGACCTATTTACCCTTTTACCCAAATTAAAAAAATTAAGGGTATTTTATTAGCTAATAGAATGCACGGTATATTAAAAAAAAAAAAAAAAAAAAAAAAAAAACCCACTATAATACAAACATAGAAAACCAGTCTGTACTTAAAAAAAAAAAAAAAAAAAAAAAAAAAAAAAAAAAGAAAAGAAAAGAAAGAAAAAAATAGATAAAGATTAAAGAGTCTATAGACTCTAGCCATTATGGGTTGATGTGAATATTGTAAATACCATTTTAGTGCTTGTTCCGGTTTGCCCATTATATTGGAATATTTCAGTTCGGTCTATTTTAGCATATCATTTCTGAATTACCTTTATTAATCTAAAATATTCAAAATATTAATCTAATGCATAGTTTAAAACTTTAAAAGAAAAAAAAGAAGAAGAAAGAAATGGTATTTTTGTAAATAATCAACTATGCAATGGTCTGATTAACATGTTATGAACGTGTTTCATTGCCTGTTTCGATTTGTTCATTGGAACAGAATATTTTAGTACTAATTTATTTTATTGTACTATTTCGAAGTTACCACTATTTTATATATATATATATATATATATATATATATATTATTAGTCAAAACCTATATAATTTATTAAGTGGCTTAAGATTATTAGTTTATATTTTAATTACTATATGGATCTCAAACCAAATAATAGTAATAATAAATTAATAATGATTATAACAATATTTTTTTTAGAATAATTAAATAAACATTAGCATGTATTTTTTTTTTAGGTAAATAAACATTAACATGTACTGATGTACGTACCTACATAATGAGAAAATAAAAATAAAAATTTATTGGAGAAAAGATTTTTTTTATTTTTTTATTTTTTGCCGTTTTCAAAGCAAATCACGTGGGCTCCCGCTCCAGTACTAGAGGACAGCAAAGCAAAATGAAAAGTTGAAGTTTGAAATCAATCTAATAAGACTAGACTTTAAACTTTTAGGGTCTGTTTGGATGGAGGAGTGGAAAAGTGAGAGGATGGAAAATATTTAGTTTTCCCTCTTGGATGTTTGGTTGAAGGGGTGGAAAAGTGGGAGGGTAGAAAACTTTTTTGTTTGGTTGGAGAGAAAAAGGGAAGGATGAAAAATGTAATTTATATAAATTGACTATTATACCCTTGTTATATAATATATAAGAAATAAATTTATTTATACTTATTACATAATATTAAATTTATCACATCACATATATAAATTTATATTATTATTTTTCTTATTATAATGTAAAAATTAGATCAAGTCATATTTGAAAAAAAAAAAAAAAGTTCAGGTCACGGTGAAAAAAAAAAATGTTCAGGTCACGTGAAAAAAAAAAAAAAAAAAAAAAAGGAAGAACGTTTCAGTTCACAAAAAAAAAAAAAAAAAAGAAAAAAAAAAAAAGAGAACGTTTCAGGTCACAAAAAAAAAAAAAGGGAAGAACGTTTCAAAAAAAAAAAAAAAAAAAAAAAAAAAAAAAAAAAAAAAAAAGAGGAAGAAGGGAGGGCATTACCGTAAAACTGCACTAAGACAGTTTTCCCCCTTGCTTTTCCTCCCAATTTGGGAGGAAAAAATTTATGGGCCCAGGAAGAAAATTTTCTCCCTAGTTTTCCACTCTCTCTATTTTCTTCCCATTCCCAAACAGTAGAAAACTGAGTTTTCCACCCCATTTTCCCTCTTATATTTTCCATCCTCCCTATATTTCATCCATCCAAACACAGCCTTAAGGACAACAGAAAATAAAAGAGAAGAAGGCTGGATTCGGTATTTGCTTTATTTTTTGGATGAATCCAACCATGGAGTAGTTAGAAAAATACTGTCCCTAGGTACACGCAAATGACAAATAATATATATAAATACGCACATATTTCCCCCACCAAATAATGCAACACCAACAACAATTTTAAATTAAATTTAACGGTGCTCTACTGCTCCATATATATATATATATATATATATAGCTGATATAGTCAAGGCTGCAGAAAAAAACTCAGAGAGCCAAAAAAAAGAATGGAGAGGCTGAGGCTGAGACTGAGCAACAAATGGATGGCGGCGGTGGCAAGTATGTGGATCCAGTGTAGCAGCGGCGCGTACACCTTTGGCATCTACTCTTCAATCTTGAAATCTAGTCAAGGCTATGACCAATCAACGCTCGAAACTGTGGCTGTTTCCAGAGACATAGGCTCAAGCGCTGGGATCCTTGCTGGGGTTCTATACACCGCCGTCACGCACAGTAATAGTAACTCTGGTTTATGTGGGCCATGGTTGGTCCACCTGGTCGGAGCAATACAGAGTTTCTTGGGGTATTTTCTAACGTGGGCTTCTGTTGTTGGATTGATCCAACGGCCTCCGGTGCCTTTGATGTGTTTCTACATGATATTGGCAAGTCATTCCACGCCGTTCTTTAACACAGCCAATATAGTTTCTGGTGTGCAAAACTTCCCTGATTATAGTGGGACCATTGTGGGCATCATGAAGGTACATTTCTATGATTGGCTTAATTTTTTGGCTTTGTAGAGCTATTTTTACTACATTTTCGTTATTTAGCATCACAACCAAATATATTAGTTGAATAACACTAAAGTCTTTGAGACTGAGTTCTAAGTGGTGGCAAAGTTGAGGTGGATCTGTACTCTTCTATTCTCTAGATCGGTTTATCTCTTCTCTTCTTTGGTCCGAACTTGCTATTAGATCTATGCTTTGCTTTGGTTAGATTTGTTCTCTTTCTCTTCTATAATTTGATCTTGCTACCCAAGTTTTGCTTTCTTCTTTGTTTCCTTCTTATGTCTTATTCTCCAATACAGAACTCGAGTTCCACAATCAAAATCGAGTGTTACATACTTGAGATGCTATTTACATAATTATTATGTTTGATTTTCCTACTACATAATGAAATTGTTGACAAAATCATGCTAACTTTTTGATGTGACTAATTGTAATTATTGAAAAAAATAAGCGGTGGGTTCATTTGAAAGTAAAGACAATAGGATAAATTTGCCATATAAAATAGTTGTGAAATTAATTATGGTCCTAAAATTTTTGGTTTTAAAAGAGTCTCAATATTAGGAAGTAACAAAAACTAATGAGCTTATTAAATTGAAAGTAATTTGACTCTTTTAAAAAGTCATTTGAATCTTATTTTATTATTAATGAATTATGGCATGACAAATAATTTGATGAGTATCGTATTAATAATATAATAAAGAAATCTTTTAATTATGTTTTGTTTTCTATTTTGAAGTTAGATATACTACTTTGTAAGTTTCATTTTATAAAATTTATAGTATCATTTGCATTATTTGGACAAAAAAAAAGTTTCTAATTGTTAATAATTTTATTTAATTACTAAATAAAATAATCAAGGATGACTTCAATCTTCATGAAGATGACAATAAAATTTTCCTACAATTTAGGATGAAAATAACAAACTTAAAATTATCATAATCAAGTAATGAGATTGAAACCATCTTTTGAATCTTACTACAAAGTACAAACTCCCCAATGATTGAAGCCTTAACTAAGAGAATGTATCTCATACATTTGATATATAGAGATCTCATAAATAGTGGAATCCTTATACAACAACAACAACAACAACAATAATAAAAATTGTTAGAAAACAATATGTAATACATCATAGTGAGTAGGTTGTAAAGTTTTTGACTCATGACCCATCCATAACCTCCTGTTTGATTGAAGCATAAAGGCAAAAATGATTCTTGTCAACAATATATTGTGCAATTAAACTTGAGAAAGTCTAAGAATAGAATTTTTGTAATATAAATTTTGCCACACTTTTAATGTGATTTGTGGTGGTCATTTTCCAATAACCTTGGACCATTGAGCCTAGACCCCTAATTTACTTGTACTATGGATTGAGCTTTTCTCACAATGGGAAGTCTAAAGAAGTGATTGGTGGCATCACTGGTGGTGTTATGGTGATCCCTCAATACTAAACTATCTTAATTTCAGCTCAGCCGTGAAGGCTACCAAGTAGCCAAGCCCCCTCTCTCAAGTCCGAACGGGACTACCTTCTCCCTAGAATGTATCTTTCTCACTTCTCTTGTGTCTCTCTCCCCAATTTTGTTCCCTCCCCCTACTTCTCACCATTGCATTCTTATTTATACCCTTTTTTGAGTGGAGTAGTCATGATGAAGGGATATTTGTCATGTCAGCAAATCCCTTTGTATCGTGTCACTGGTCAGAGGGGACCCATCTCTTGTTGTTGAAATGACTCCCTAGTAACTTGTGCCTGATGTTGGTTTTATTGCTCAACGGGCGAACTCTCCTAAGACATTATCTCTTGTTCCCGGCATATCTTGGATACTTCTTTATATGCTCGACTAACTCCCAACTACTTGGCTATGTGGGCTCGAATTGGGTTGAGGTTCTCCCAATAGAAGTAGGACCTTACACAATTCAAGAAATGACCCACAGTTCTCGGCACACTACATGATTAATGGTAGAGAAAAAGTTATAGGTCAATGTAAAAGTGATTGTCTGTGAATCACAAATGGACCACATCAAAATAGTGAAAAAAAAATTATAGTACAGATATTGTGGTGTAGAAGAATTGATTAGACTTTATTTGTCATCATTTCTATTATAGCCTGATGCTTGACAATATGACTCCAGTTTTCTTCAAGCAAATATATATGTCACTACCTTTTTCTGATGTAATAATCAAATTAAGTGTCATTTGGAAATAGCTTATCTAACTTTTTGCTAGAAGTATGTTAAAGTATACTTATACTTTGAATTTTTTAAAAAAAAAATGAGAAAATGCAGAAAAATGAGGTTTTAAAAAACTATATATAAAAGCTAAAAAAGCTAAAAATTGAGCTTATAAATTGATACCAACAACAACTAAGTGGTGTATTTTTTATATGGAAGTCATGGTCTTCGTGAAACTTCTAATCCTAATTGATTGCTTAAAATATGCGTATATATATGACTTCTTTTATGAAAAAAAAAAAAAAACCATAACAAACAAACAAACAGCAAGGGGTCCTTTTGCAACCCTCATGCCTGAGCTATGCTATGTTGTAATGTTACTTTTTCTCTTTCCTAGGGATGTACTGCAATTAGTGGAGCAATAATAATTCAAGCATATGACACATTCTACAAGGGCGAGCCAAGCAAATTCCTTCTAATGCTCGCTCTGTGGCCGACGTTTGTCTCTCTTGTGCTTATGCTTTTGGTGAGAATTTATAAAGCCAACGCAAGTGATGATAAGAAGCACTTGAATGGTTTCTCTGCACTGACTCTAATCATTGCCGGTTATCTCATGATCATGGTAATTTTAGAGAAAAATTTCAGTTTACCTTTGTGGGCACGCATATTCAGCTTTATACTTCTTTTGCTTCTACTCGCATCACCTCTTGGAGTTGCAATCAAAGCCCAAAAGGAGGACTCCAAGAGATTTCTAGAAACGCCTTCCTTTGAGAGTAATATTTCAATGGAGAACCTCGAGTCAAGGTATTCCTCGTCTAAATCATTTGTAGCAAAGGATGTAGCATATCATGAAGTACCTAGAGGTGAGGATCAAGTTAATGACAAAATTATGTTTGATGAAGAGGGTATGAATCTTTTGCAAGCCATGTGCACTGTAAACTTCTGGTTGTTGTTTATTGCAATGGTATGTGGAATGGGCTCTACGCAGGCTGTGCTTAACAACTTGAGCCAAATAGGGCAGTCTCTCAATTATACAACTGTGGAGGTGAATAATTTCTTCTCTTTATGGAGCATATGGAATTGCCTTAGCCGTGTTGGAGTTGGGTATTTATCAGATTATTTACTACACACAAGAGGCTTGGCAAGACCATTGTTGATGACTGTTACTCTAGCAATGATAGTTGTTGGCCACATTGTTATTGCTTCTGGATTTCCTGGAGCATTATATGTGGGTTCGATCATAATGGGCATTTGTGATGGTTCACAGTGGTCATTAATGCCCACAATCACTTCAGATTTATTTGGTGTTAAGCATTTGGGTACCATTTTCAACACTATAGGAATAGCAAGTCCTATAGGATCATATATTTTCTCTGTCAGAGTTATTGGCTATATTTACGATAAGGAAGCAAATGGTGAAGATCACTCCTGCGTTGGTGCTCGCTGCTTTCTGTTATCTCTTTTTATCATGGCATCCTTGGCTTTCTTGGGATTTCTTTTTGTCATTGCATTGTTCCAACGTACTAAGAGGTTCTATATGCTCAGAAAATCAAAGCATTCTTTAAAACGATGAGATGTATATATGCAAACTTTGTGTACAAGGTCATGACCTCCCAATTAATTGATGTAAATTGATAGCATAAAGGTAATGAGCTACTCTCCGACATCACTATATTTTCTTTTCTAATGATCTAATCGAGAAATATATTTTTTTGGGGTCAAATTGTACCCAACTCTTCTAAGATTTTCTGGTATTACACTTTCTTTTCCTCTTATTTGGAATAACACACTTATTACCTCCTCTAAAATAAAAATTATTTACAGACTTCCATATAAAACTGTCCTGAATTTCCTATTAGAGGGATAAGAAATTGGAGAAGTCATTGTATATATATAGTTTGAATTTTAGAATAAATGAATATAATAAATGAAAATCTTAAAAGATATTAGCGTTTTTTTTTTTTTTTTTGAAAAGTTACTGCGTTAATGAAGCTTCTAAATTAATATTACATGATTGTCTATATGATCATGTCAAGACCTTAGATTTGTGATGGGTGCATTTTCCACAATTTCCTTATGTTGATTATAACATGTTTTGTTGTTGTCAATGTTCTTACCTGAGCAATGCCATGCGTCAACTGTCATTAACTCACTATAGTGTATCGTTCGAGTTAGCAGTGCTGTGAATTGAAAACCAATTAGAATTAGAGAACCAAACCCGTGTTTACTACAGTAAGTTTGTAACTGCAGCTAGACTTGATGTAAATGTCGTATTTTTGTTCTACAGCACACATGTGAAATAAAGTATATCACAATTTTTTCTGAAAGTTTCTAATTCAAAATACATTCATATGAAATGAAACTTGACACAATTCAAAATACAAGAAGATGATTCTCTCCACCACAATTAAAACATTATAAAACCAAAAAAATGTTAGCATTTAATCCATCCTCTCCAAGCAAAACTTGTTTTAGTTTACTCCTCTTGGAATTATTGCTGCGTGATATCTATTAGGTTATAGATTGAACCCAGTTAATTAATTTAATTACCCAAATTAATTAATTAGGTCAAATTACACGCAAATCGTGGAGGCACCAACAAATCACCAAATAAACTAATATGCAGTAGAAATTAAATGACACAGTGATTTGTTGACACTGGAGAGAACCACTCGTAAGGTAAAAACCCCACCGGATGAATTTCTGGTCACCACTCCTAATAATCCACTAATCAATAATCAAGCAATTACAAAAATAAGGAATCTTATCACTACCTTATACTATCCTAAAATACTAACCTATAGTTGAACCTTTATTCCAATCCCCAGTTGGACTTGATCTTGTAAAAGACTTCTTCGTATGCATGAACCCCAGTACGTGACTAACTTCCAGCAACTGATTGATTGTTGTTAGTTGCAAAGTTCTTCACTTCAAAGCACATTAATGATCAGGAAGCACTTAGTTACAAAACCCTAAGGCTCACAAAATGCAATAACTTTTCACAAAGTGTATGAGTTCTCTAATCTAAGTCTTTATATCTTTGATGACTTTTAAAATAAGTCTTTTATATGGTCTAGGATTGTAAAGAGAGAAACTCTAATCATCCAAGTCATCATGGGCCGAATTTTAGATTTGAGAATTCTGAAATTATTAATCTTGATAAATCAAGCTTGTATCGAGCTTCTTCATTAATCCTTAATAGATGCTAGTGTTGAGCTTTAATAAAACAACTTTTATTCACTTGTTTCTTGGATCAATTTTCATGTCTTTAATGATACCACTTGTAAAGTAAACTTCACACACTTGTTGATACATTAAATCCAACTTAGATCTACCCAATTACAAGTAAAGTGCGTTTTTTCAAAGAATAAGCCAATACATAGAAAATATGACCCTAACAATGTGGACGCAAGGGGTACTTTTTGGAGTCGCCATCTAGTTTTTGCAATAATCTAGGAACCATATATATAGCGTCTTTTCGAGGAAAGACCTTTGATCTTACTACCAGAGTATAGATTCGGAGTTTAGGTACGCTCTTGAGAAGGTGTTAGGCACCCAAGATCACCTAACCCTAAGGTTGGCCTCCCATCGTTGTGTCTTATGTCTTAACCCTATTAAAAACCAATTCAACATTTGCATCATAAACTCATATACACATTAACATGCATCTAGCATACAATCATGGCATCTTTATCCCTATATATATATATATATATATATATATATATATATCAACATAAAGCAAAAGAGAACCAAACCCAAACACATCTAAGAAACCCTAACATTCATCTAACATGTGAACACCCTATCATACATCTCAAGGCAAGGCAGCAAACCGAACATAGCAATCAGCATATCATGGCAAACACCAAATCATATAAAGTCTACATTTGGACATAAAACAAGCATTCAAACGACATACATCATCAAATGCATGTTCATACCTATGCATGGCTTACATTTACTTACCTTTCAACAACACATCACATATGGCATCATGAATGATCATGTGAATGCATGCTCATGGCATCACAAACAAGAAACAAACATAAAACCTTAATCTAAGCATGTTGAAGACAAACAAGCATGCAAGACAAAGATTCAGATACGTATAAACATTAAAAAAAAAAAAAAAAGGTTTAAAAGGAGATAAAACATGTGAAACAAGCAAAACAAATAACATAAGGAATTTGGATTAAGGTTTCTGGGCAAGCACCTGCGTACGCATGCTCATGACATGCATGCATGGGACTTGAGGGTGTATTGTGAAAAACTCCCCTTTGATTCACTATTTTCTAATAAATCTTAGGTTTTTCCCATGAGATTTTTGTGTGTTTTCAAAATGTACCATGTAAAGCTTTTTATAGTGGAGAAAATGGGGTTTAGAACGGCTCTCAGACAATGTAGAATTCATTCCAAACCTCAGCCTCTATTGTAAAAAACTTGCATTTCTTATGCTTCTAAAACCCAAGCTGCGTGCATAGGAATATGCCTACGTATGCAGGTCATTGCTCACATACGTGGGCCAAGGGCTACTCTAGTCATTTTATTTCCAAAAATATATTTTTGCTCATTTAAGAGGTTATATTTTTATTTTAGCACTCCTCAAGTCAATTTGATATCTGATTGGGCTCTAAACTGGCCTTGGGCTTTAGAGTTTGAGCATTTTTGGGGAACGGGGGCTCGAGTCATAAGAGGTACAAAATGCGATGTCTACAAACAACATCTAACAATAGATCTTGTGAAAAAAAGAGGATACCCATATTGTAAAAACATATTAGAATAACAAAATTTCAAACAGGCACTGACTACTCCCATGACAAAACTTCAAAAGCCTTTTATCACGCTACATTCAATCTAAAATAGAAAATAGAAAAAAAAAATTATAAAGAAAGAACCCATGATAACTCCCAAGTAAACATATTTATAGATGCTTGGCTATAATGTGCATGATGTTTCAAAATGTGGTTTTGTAATAGGTAGCTAGATAACCACATTAAAGTAGTTTCACACTTTAGATGACTTAACTACAAAGAAATAGTAACCTCAATCTCATCATCTGTTGTTATCCTGAAATTACTCCTATCCATCACCTGTATAGGAGGGAAATGTTGGAAAGTTTGAATAGGAACAAAACCATACGAACTCTAAACAAAATTTTTTGATAGGTAAAAATAATTTTATTGAAACAAGACTATCTTGTGAAAATAGTCACAAAGTAGCCTAATGAATTACAAATGGAAAACTATCTACATATGAATTGAATCTATGAAAGAATGAATAGAGTTATGGGCTCTAAAAATTAAAACTCCAAACAATAGACAATTTTAAGTTTTTATGATGTTTGAAATGGTTCATTAATGATACACATATAAAGGTAATATCATTTTTATTCAAATCATTCAATTCAATATATATATATATATATATATAAAAGCAGAGACCTCATGTTGGAGAGTATGAGGTTATGCCATGTGGCGCATTCCTTGAAGTTCTCTTTATTTAGTTTTCTACTTCAGCAAAGTTGGCATTTATATTAAGGTATTAGTTCATTGAATTAGCTAATAGAGTAAATGCATATATTAATCATCTATTGTTGTGTATTAATTATTTATATTAAATGAATTTATATGATTATTTTTATAACTCTATATAGAAAATAATTTTTAGTTGGAATAATAATAATAAATTTAGAATATAACATTCTTACTTATATTTAGTTGCTTTGACAACAATTGTCACAAAAGCCATAAAAAAATTAAATATTTGTGAATTCACTAAAATTAATTTTAATTCTTTAAATTTCCTAACTCCTTTGTGCGCGCACGCGCGTGTGTGTGTGGAACTAACATTGTAGCATATATTCTATATAATTAGAAAGATTACTAATATAATAAATATGTTTATTTTGTTATATTAATTATTTTAAGCAAAATGAAATTTTAATATCATTTTTCTAAGATTTATATAGAGAAACAATTGGTTTTTTTATGTGAGAACAAATTGATTTGAAATATGGCATTTTTACTCAAATTTAGTTGTTTTTGCAACAATTGAAACCATGTCCAACAAAAAGGGGAAAACTTTTTTAGTAACACATAATCAAGAATGTAAAAAAAATAAAATAAAAATAAATAATAATAATAATTTGAAGGATATATGCATTTTTTAGTAGGCATGAAACATGTCTATCTATATTAGCTACTATATCATGCAATTTTCAATTTGTAAACACATATATATAGTATGATAAAATCACTATACTACTCTTAGTGTATTTCTATTTTTTCTATATATAATATAACTAAATATTACAATTTTTTACAATGAAATTCATTGAAATATCTTTTTTATACATCAATAGTTGAGGGGTGGAGATCTGAATCCTGAATGTTTCTATTGGAAATTAAGGTGCCAATCAGTTAAGTTATAAGATTTTTGGTAACACTTATCGAAATATTGAAAAAAAACTAATAATAAGTTGCACCGCACATCATGTGAAAACTCAACTAGTTATAAAGAATAGTAGTTTCAAACAGAATACAAATAAGTAGACACCTTAAGGATTTCACAAGAAGTTGCAGTAAACATGACACCGGAAATAAGTATGACACAAATTTTTTTTCAAAAACATCAATTTTTTTAAGAGTTAGGTTATGTTGCTCCAATTTCTAGATCCCATGAATTGGATCAAATAAGGTGTATAATTGTTGCAACATTATAAATCCAATCAAGGGTTTTGTAAATGGAAATATTAATTAACAAGGCCTTAGAAAAATGACAATAAATCATATCTCAAACTGCAGAAGAAATATATATAAAACATTTTATTCTCTTCCTTTCCCTAATCTAGATCAGGAATTGTGCAAAATTAAAACAAAATCAAACAATTCAACAATCTGTTCAAGATCAAGGAATTGTTACCATTAATAATAAACATTTTATAAAGAACCAAAGAAATAAGCAATTCTAAAGTCCCACATCGCCTAGGAAAGTGCATAAAAATATGCTTATAAGGAATGATATTCCTTCGCTATGTAAAAGCGTGGAATATTCATGGAAGTATTAAACACAGTGTTGTGTTACAACCATGGCAATATAAAAACATCACCAGCCATGGCAATATAAAAACATCAGCATACGATACAAGTCAAGGTGCAATGGCAAAAGCCCCACACCAACCATGGCAATATAAAAACATCACCAGCCATGGCAATATAAAAACATCAGTAATTCCCAATTAAAATCAGTGTCCTAAAAACCACAATTCCAGCTTCCTAAAAACCAAGACCATTACACAATTCACAATAGCTTCAGCACAGCCGGCCTCAGCTTCCTAAAAACCAATTCGACCATTACACAATTCACAATAACTTCAGCACAGCCGGCCTCAGCAACCAGCCAGGCCACAATGTCTGAAATAGAGAGAAGTAATATTTCCGAACGTGAACTTCAAAATCATGAAACATACCGGTAGTGTTTTCATTTTCTTCTTCAATATCATAGTTTTTATTTATTTATTTATGAATTCAATATCGTAGTTAATTGGCTCATAATTCCCTCAAAAACTTCTTCAATATCATAGTTTTTTTTTTTTAATTTATGAATTCAATATCGTAGTTGATTGGCTCATAATTCCCTCAAAAACTTTTTTCTGTTCATGATATAGTTGGTGCACTAATATATATAGTACCATTGTTTTTTTTTTTTAATTGAATTGTACTAATTGAATTCAATATCGTAGTAAAATGCTTTTGTTTGTTGTTAAATATGTTTTTAAGGCTTTGGAATTGCCAGTTTGGATCTTTTTTGATCTTTTGATTTTACGATATTATTTTTTGAACTTTTGCCGTTTGTCAGTCGATTGTTCTTTGTGGTATTGGGTTACAAGTTACAACATGAACCGTGTGAAGGGGGCAAAAATGGCCCATTAGCATTAATTTTTGAAATATTTAGCAACAGAGCACTGTTTCGGAAATAATTAGGGAAATACCACTTTTTCCGAAAACGCCGCTATAGGGCCTGAAAATGTCACTATAGGGCTTAAAAAACGCCACTATAGGGCCCCTTGAACCTGTTATGGGGACTTATAAAAAATTTTTGCAGGAAAACGCCGCTATATGGCCCAAAAACGTCACTATAGGGCTTAAAAACGCCACTATAGGGCCCCTTGAACCTGTTATGAGACTTAATAAAAAAAATTTGCAGGAAAACGTCGCTATAGGGCCCAAAAACGTCACTATAGGGCTTAAAAACGCCACTATAGGGCCCCTTGAACCTGTTATGGGACTTATAAAAAAATTTTGCAGGAAAACGCCGCTATAGGACCCGAAAAAGTGGTATTTCCCTAATTATTTCCGAAACAGTGCTCTGTTGCTAAATATTTCAAAAATTAATGCTAATGGGCCATTTTGGCCGTGTGAAGGGAGGAAAGTATTCTCTTTAAAAATATAAATATAGATATTTATATATTTACCAATGAATTATTACCTTGTGGTATTTAGGACTATTAGTGTATAATAGAAAAATGCTTAGAAGTAACACAATTTTGCCTAAAAATGGCTCATATCAATTTGTGTATAATTGTGTTAATTTACAAAATTACTATCGTGATTGTGTAAATTTACACTGACACTGTTCACTTTGTATATAGTTGTTTATTCTTTTTTATGTATCTCGATGATAAAAGAAGATAATGGATGTTACTTATTGTGTGTAAAGAGAGAAAAATAATTTTAAAAATTAAGAAAAATTGATATTTTAATATAATTTAATGTAAAATAAATAATTTGACGTGGAATTTTAAAAAGTGAATATGTGAAAAAAAAAAAAATGAAGAAGAAGTAGATTCTTATCCTTAAATTTTGCAAGTAACGTGAATGATAATTTGACTCTAATAGAAATACTATATAATTAACAATAACTATATATATATAGTGAAATTAGAATATATATATATAAATTTAAAATTTTAATCATTCAATTTTAATAATAATAAAATAAATATTTTTATTATCAAAATAGTATTATAAATATTATAGAAAATTCCTACTATTTATAAATACAGTCATAATCTGATGTATAAATAATATGACTCTGAAAGTGCTTTTTGTTTTTTTTTTTTTTTTTTGGTTTGCAAACTTGGCATTGTTGTCTGTGTCATTGTCAACCTTCAATTTTTTTTTAAAAAAAAAATAATATTGATTGGTATGGCAATGGCATCCGCATCGGTCGGCGGCGGATAGAAGCGTTGTGAGCTTTAGGATTTCAGAGGCTCGACTTGGATCCAAACCCCCCTTTGGGCATAAATATTAAATAGCTCGCATTCACATTGATTTTCTTTATTTATTTATTTTTCCAATTTACAAATTTGATTGTTACTTGGATCTTTTTTTTTAATTATTATTTAATAATTGATATTCTTTTTTCATTCTTAACCAGCTTTAACTCAGATGAAGCTGTGAGCACAACAATCAGATTGAAAGCTTTTATTTCGAAAGCTTTTTATGGCCTATTGAACAGGTTTGGGTTCTTGGTTTTATCTCTCTATTCCTTTGTTTTTCATTTTTTTTTTTCAAGATGATTGGATCATTTTTTGTTTAATAATTGATTTTTTAACTTTTGTTTTCTACGATTTTCAGCTTAAAAACGGCTGCGATTAAAGTGGTGGAACTCATTTTTGAAGCACTTGTTTACCTACTGAACAGGTTTGTGTTCTCCTTTTTTTTTCAATTTTTCAAATTTGATTGTTATTTGCCTTTTTGTTTTCTACAAGTTTCAACTTAAATTCGGGCTCTTAATTTATTGAAGGTTTCAATTTTGGAAGCTTTTTATCACCTATTGAACAGATTTGGGTTCTTGTATAAATATGTTCTTATAGGGGCTAGCTTCTGGATATGCATAATTTGGGATTATTTAGATAGGTCAGATAAAGCATATTAGGTCTATTATGTTTATCAATATGTAATTGTTAAAATTATTGGTTGAAATTGATTTTTTGAAAATTTTTTTTTTTTGGGGGGAGGGGGGGGGGGGGGGGGGGGGGGGGTGGGGGCTGTCCATTCTCATTTGGGATTTGTTTTATGTAAGTTGAGTTTCTTAACTATTGCTCAATTCATGATATGTTTTAGCTATAGAGTTACTCTTTTTTCTTTAATGGGTTTGATGCAGTCATTGAAGATTAATTTGTTACTACTTCAAAGTTCTTCTAAGGATCTGTGTGTGAAATTCAATTAAAGTAAAAATCATTTGTTTTTGAAGGTTTAGTTATATGTGTCCTTTGGTTAAAACGGTTTCAATATGGGTTTTGATTAACATGTTATGGTCAATTTTGTATTCAAAGGCAAAACTGCAATGAATACTAATTCTTGAACTTTGTCCTTCATTGGCCACATTAAACTCCCAAGATGACTGTAGTGATAGAATTGATCTCCATACCCAAGGAAGAGTATGCTCAATTCCTAGCTCAGCAAAAGGGAGTTGCTTCTTCCTTTGCTTCCACTTTAGCCCAATCAGGTAGTGCATCCTATTGTATTTTATGTCACACTTCTGATCCATGGGTCATTAGAGTCTAATAAAATAAAATGTGAGATATTTAAGATCTCCTAAAAAATTCTAGACTCAACTAAAGTTACAAAACTACCAAAATATCTTTAATTCATAGGGATTGCTGAAATTACAATTTTGCTCCTAAATACAAAATTGATAATAACTTACTAAATAAAATCCCATATTAAAAACTGTTTTAACCCAAAGACACAACTAGACATTTAACATCACATGACTTTTACTTCAACTAGACTTCAAGCATGGCCACTCAAAATAAATCTTGAATATGTGAATTTGTAAAGTAGTAACATTTAAATGTTCCATGGCTGCATCAGATATGTTGGTTTGGAACTGCTGTGTTGCCTATCTAATTTCTGGGTTGTTCTGAGGAGTGTGGGTTATTGCCTTTTGGGAATTTGTGGACTGAGTGTCAGGCATTGTTTCGGTTGCTATTTATTTTTAGTATTGCTCACTGGTGCTGTGTCTTATTCTCTTGTTTACTTTCTTTGTCTTAATTGGGTGCTTATTGGAATCCAAGGAAGGTATACAGCCCAATTTCTTATTCCCCTTTGATATGCTCTCTATTACTTTGATTCGTCTTAAGGGGAGTTATTATGTGCAATGGGCCCAGGCTGTTGAGGTTTTTCTTTTGATAGTAAGAAGTTTACTTATCTAAATGATGATCTCCCTCCTAATATGGATCAGGAGTTGTTTGTAGGAAAATATGGAATCCAAAATAAGTTGTAGCTAAGTTTTTTTTTGTCCACTACCAAACTTGTGCAGGAACAAGCCTATGAGCTAAATTCTGGTGTCAATTCTGAGTGCTATTAATTTCTATCTTTTTCTTCTTCTACACAACCGCAAGTTAAGCCCTTACGCTTACCTATGAAAACCATAAAGCCTCACATAATTTCTCTATCAAATAGTCATAATTTCCTCTTTCAAGGGTAAGGGGGTGTGACAGTATGCATTTTTTGCTTGGTTGTTTTTGAGCTCTTTGAAGATTTAAGAAAAGAGTTGTCTATTACCATTGTTAGGGCATATTCTGATTAGTATAAAATTAGCAGGAAGGAAAGGGGAAAAGGCATTTTTCTGTACTGGCATGGTTGTATGTTTTCTTTTAAGTTTTTCAAGCTTCCCTGATATTTAAGGCCAATGATAGATGAGCTTTGTGCATCCAATGAAAACATAGTGTGAATGAGATGGAAAAATGAGGAAGATGAGATGGGTTTTATTCCTTTGCCAGTTGGGTTTCTTGTTATGCTTGTTAATTTAGAATAGTCAATGCTTGAGATTTTGACTAGAGTTTATGCCCCTGATGTTGAACTCCTAGTTTTTGTTTTTGTTTAAAATAGTTTATTAACAATTTCCCTAAGGGCATCCGTTAAATGACCATTTACTTTGAATACCAAGTATCTTGTAGTTTAGTGACATTGACTAGTCTCCTTTATGAGGAAAACCAGAGTTCAAAT
Organism: Quercus lobata; assembly: GCF_001633185.2. NCBI lineage: Eukaryota > Viridiplantae > Streptophyta > Magnoliopsida > Fagales > Fagaceae > Quercus > Quercus lobata. The sequence goes on along the minus strand of NC_044913.1, from coordinate 14,723,607 downwards.
TTGCCTCCATACTTTTTCTACTTTTTGTTTATTATGGATATTGTGTAAATTCTTAAAAAAAAAAAAAAAAAAATTATGGATGTTACGTAAAACCATGGATATAAAATAAGTGTTAAAGAAAATATTCTCTCCTAGAATAGATTCTTTTTGTTCTCTCACATTTACTTATTGTTGGTGTCTTGTTTATCTCTTGGCATTACACTGCACTCGTGTTGGTGGACTTGGTCTTCATTTCTTTCTTTCTTTCTTTCTTATTTCTTTTTCTTTTTGGTGAAGAAACTAAAGTGGACTTTGTGAGATTTTAATTTTACTATGTTTGGAGGAAAAAGTAATATTAAAGACTATTTTTTTTTTTTTTGGGTGCAGTGATGAAACTTGAAGTTTCTTTGAAGCCTTTCATGAGTTTCTTACCTTTCTCCTTCTATTTTTGGCTTCCTTAATTGGTTTACACTTTCAAGCTTTGGGCAAATCACCACTTGACTCGCATTTTGCCATCATCTTGCTTCTTATCATGGCTACAATTGCCTATGGCATTGCATATCTGGAGAACAAACTACAGCCTCAAGACACCGAGCACCACTCAATACGCAGGCTCATATGCTTGCTCTGTGGAATCGTTGCATTTCAGCTAGCTCTCGCAATACTCATTTGCCCGTATTGGTTATTCATGGTTAATTTATGGCCAATCCTAATTGTGGGGGTACTACGTCATTCATACCAACAAATCTACCACGCAGCTAATGTGGTACTAAAAGCAGGACCTAGCTTGTTTCAAAAGATTTATCAGTTCTTTTATCAGATATATGAGTGGCTCCTACAGATATTCAAATCAATTTCTCTGGCCGCTTCTCAAGCATTTTCTTCAAAGGAACAAGAAGACAATCAGATGGCATAAATTGTTTAACGAAAAAAAAAATGCCACTTATGACTCTATCCAAAGGTTCATTGTGCTATATTCAGCATATGTATTGTAACAGTACTAAATATCCAAAGGTTAATTTGCATTTTTGCAAAAAAAAAAAAAAAAAAAAAAATTATATATAAATATATATATATATATATATATATATATATCACTAGCTAATTTTTAAGGTTTTAACGTTTTATGGAAAGCAAGATTTCTTTCTTTCTTTCTTTATTTACTTATTTTATTATGATTTTTTGGTTACAACGTCAAAAATACTGAACAGTTAGAGGATTTGTAGGACGCTACATCTGACCCAACCATGGCAATATCACAAACAAAAAAGGGAGTAGAAGAAGTTGCCAAAGCTAGGGTCCCAAATTTGATGCTTACAAATCATTCGAAATTTGATAAAATGTGCAATTTGATTGAAATTTTTTATTCTCAATTTTTTTTAAGCAGCAAAGAAAGTTTATTTGGATTTTAATTGTGCACTGATCTTGATGTGCAACATCCACATTATGCAGCACAATTTGATAATTTTATATAAATAAAAACAGGGGATTTGAATGGTATTCGGTGCATTAAAGATGAAGATCAAAGAATGTTAGTCAATGCAGGGCAAATAAAAAAGAGATGGAAAAGTTATTTTGATAACCTTTTTAATGGAAATGGTATGAAAGATGGAGTGATTTGGGTAGACCAATGGAGGATAGAAATTGCAGATTTGTTCAAAGAATTAGGATGATTGGTTTCTCAAAAAAAGAATTAGGATGATTGAAATAAAGAATGCACTAAAGAAGACGAAAATGGGAAAAGTCGTGGGCCTGGATAGAATCCCCTTTGAAGTTTGAAGTGCTTAAGTGATGTGGGTGTATACTAGTTGAAAACGCCTAGTGAGTAGAAATGTACTTTAATACCTATTTACAAGAATAAGGGGATAATCAAAACTATACAAATTACCATGGAATTAAACTTATAAGTCACATTATGAAACTTTAGAAAAGAGTGATTGAAAATAGGTTAAGATGGGAAACAACAATATCGGAGAATTAATTATGCCAAGACGATCCACCATAGAAGCTTCTTACTTATATGACTAATGGAAAAATATAGAGACTTTTGAAGATCTTCATATGGTTTTCATTGATCTTGACAAAGCATATGTCAGGGTCCCTAGAGAGGTTATCTAGTGGGTTTTGGAGAAGAAAAAAGTTCCTCTAAAGTATATTAAGTTGATTAAGGATATTTATAATAAAGTTGTAACTAGTGGGAGAACAAGTTTATGAATCGCAAGTGTGTTTCTATCACTATAGATTTGCATCAAGGATTAACATTATGCCCATATATCTTTGCACTTGTGATGGATGAGCTCACTAAATCAATTCAAGAGGCAGTCCCATTGTGTATACTATTTTGCAAATTAATGATATAGTTTTAAGTGGATAAAACTAGAAGTGAAGAAGTGCATCAAGAGATACTAAAGATTGAGGTCTTTCGATATCTTGGACCAATATTTCATAAGATTGAAGAGGATGCGAATCATAGCATAAGAGCGGGGTGGATGGAGTGGAGAATTGCATTAGGAGTACTATGTGACCATAGATTAAGTTAAAGGCAAAAAATTAGAAGACTGCTATATGACCAGCTATGCTCTATCTTACCAATAGTTGGCTGGTTATCCATAAAATGAGTGTAGCAAAAATGAGAATGTTAAGATGAATAAGCAGGAGTATGTGGAAAGATACAATTCGAAATGAGGAAATTTGATTAAATATTATGGTCTTATGCAACTCATTGGATTATAAGAATTTACAAGAGAAAGCTTTAACTTTTGTCTAGAAGTGGAACCACTTCTATGCTTACATAGGTGAAGCTACTTCTTATGTCCATGTTGCATAAACATTTCACTATATTATTGAATTCCATTACAAGTATAAGACGCATCCTCCACAACGTAACAATCAGAACTAATCACACACTAAAAGTTTGTTGTTTCCCTTTAAACCTCTTTTGATTGAATTTATTCAAGATTAAGTTCCCATTATTGTTGATTCTATTCAAAGAGTTATAATCATATTGTGAAGACAATGTCTAGTCTTGTACAATGCATGACATCCATCATGTAATCTACTGCAATAGCATACTTGAGTCATGCTAAATAGCTATTTTCCTTCCAGTATTCATTCTTATCTTTATTCTCTAATAAAAATCTTCTCGCTATAATAAGATTGGCGTAGTTCATAATCGCTGCTATGTTTCTTCTTCTTGATTCTCACTAATTTACAAAATTTCCTATCATTTTTTGAAGGAAAACTACAAATCTTAAACTGCTTATAGAAATTTGAATTTCTTGAAAAATGGGTAATAAGAATTTAAATTTTCTATCAAATTTGATGAAAATCCTAATGGTATGGGACAAAGTGCTTATAGTAGGACATTATTCGGTTTTGAAATATAATGACCTTACAACTTCAGTATAGTTAAAGAGGGAAAGTACAATTAACCTTTAAATCAATATCTACAAACACTATTTCATGATACTGTTAAAAAAGTAAAGAAACTAAATAAGAAATGAATAAGTAGGTTCAAGATATCTCCCAATGCACTGAAAATTTTTTCAAGAGAAAGCAAAAGCAATCACCTTTAAATCAATATTTACAAACATTATTTCATGATACTATTATATGAAGGGCATAAGCAGTAAGCCTGAACCCAAATATTCTTATATGCCTGTTTCTATATACCCATAATATATTAATTCAAAATAAAGCTTATTTCAACATCAAACTTAGCAAAGTACACCAAATCAAGTTTAAAGCATAATTTTAACAATTGTAGTAGAAATATCAGCTACAAATTAAGAGGTAATCAAGACATGTGCATATCTCTAATTTTAACAATGATTATATGGATTAAACAAACATAGTAAGGATAAAATATATACATACACACACACACACACACACACACACACACACACACATTGAATCATTAAAAACACTATTATTTCCATGGACGTAATTCACTCGGCCATTAAGTTCAAACCCAGAGGATGTTTAATGGGCCTTTTGGACTTTTGGTTATATATAGGAATTGGTAACCATCACTATGGAAAAAAAATATAGTCTTCCAAACTTAAGATTGTCACCATTCTCATCTCTTTAAAAAAAGAAAAAGAAATGCATGATTGTGTTTGTTTTTATCTATTTTAAAAACATCATTGACAAATACCCAAAACCAATTAACCCAAGTACTCTAAATAAAAGCAAAACAAATGTGACACAAATATCCTAAAGAAAGCAGATTCTAACCAATACCTTTATCAAAACAAAATCTAACCTAGAAATAGAAATCAAAGATTTAAAATCAATCTGACCAGAATACCCAAATTCTCTCTACCCAACTGATTCATCTCTCGATTTGAGTTTTTATTTAACATTTGATGAAAATTTATCCCTCAAATGGTACAACTGACGAAAATGTACAATGTCTCGCTTTCTAATCGTAAATGTGGTTGAAAGTTAGATAAGTTTTTTGTTTCCTCCATTGCAACACAACCTTAATTGTAGGGCAAAGTTTTTGCTTTTATATATAGTATCAAATATTAGATTAGATATGATATATGAGACATATATATATATATATATATATATATACATCAATCACCATCTGAATCTACAATAACTTCCTTTTGATAAAAAAGCACAAAATAATCAAATGCAGACATGTGCTATATTTATAAAAGAATACCAACGTAAAAAGAAAAAGCAACACCTGCTTAAACCTTTCCTTAGTCTAATCAAATGCAAACTTGTGCTATATTATTATTATTTTTTATTTTTTAAGGAATTCCTACCAAAGTACATGACACAGTGTAAGAATTAAAGGCAATAAACTTGATGGCATCAGAAAAAGGAAATGAACATGGAATCAGAACCAAAGTTGTTATAGATTACGAATACTTGATGCTGTAGTGAAGCTGAATTGGGTTTGATCATAGCTAATCAATTCTCAAGCAGCACCGAATTCCATAACAGAAAAATGAAATATCACCTTGCCAGCATGGATATGACAATTTTATAGAACCTAGGGATAATGCCATTCATCACCATGTAACTAAAGCCTAGTTCACTCACACCACATGGATCCACAGCTAAAATGTTGATGCTATTCTTAAAATGTTTCTCCCACAGTAATAGCTTACTGGCATCAAAGGCATCTATGTAGTGCGAGAATAATACAAACCCTAAAAGAAAAGCATGCTAATTGCAAACTACATTAAGTCGAAATCCAAGTTCAAAGTTAAGCATATAACTTGCAGCATGGTTAGAGCTTAAAAGTAGAGTGGAGAAACATACCATCACCACCACACACACGTATGCACACACACACACACCCACCAAAAAAAAAAGAAGTAAAAAGTAAAAGAAAAACAAAGCCAGCAACTTATAATTAGATCTAAATAACTTTTCCTAAAGATAAGGAATAAAATCAACACACTTCTCAGTTTAACAATGCACAATATATACACATCTATGATATATATCCTAATTCCTGCAAGACTCAATTTATTCACATATAACAAAGGAAATAGGTGTAAGATGTACGCGGGCTTGATTTCTGTAAGCAGTCATCTAAAATGAGTTGCCATCTTCTTCCATACTAAATTGTACACAATCACTGATATTAATTTTTAGGATTATTAATTACAGATGCACTGAATTAAGAATCCTAGCATTGAAAAGAAAAAGAATAAAAACATAAACATATATATATATAATTCAAATTTAATTTCAAAACAGCACCTTCTATACAAACTTAAACAAAAGAAACAAAAATATAGTGGAAAAGTTACTAAGGTTTATAGTACCATAGACCAAAGTCAAGGAAATAAAAGCTGTGTGCAAAACTGCATATAACTTCTTCTTCTTTTTCTTTTTCTTTTTCTTTTTTTAATTATAACTGTGTACAAATAAGTGAATAACTTGATCTTCAATCTAATATTTCTTAACACAAACATAAGACACAATGGTAATCAACAGTAAACAGTTCACCAATTGATTTTTTTTTTTTACACCTTCCCTCCATCCTTTTAATAGTCACTGCAACTGCCATATGATCTACTGCTCTGACACATCTCTTCTCTGCAACATTATTTTGTAAAATCTGAAAGTTTAGAGTGTATAGCAATTTATAATGTTTTCTAAGTGAAATTATGGTTTTCTGGTTTTCTGTATTGCAATCTGTTATGATTCTAGTTTCATAACATAATTGAGAGCATTAACATACCATACAGAAATGATACATGTTTTTTTTTATAATGATGTCCACAAAGAACACAATTGAAGGATGATTCTTTCATAGACCAATCTAATTACAATTCTAATATCATAACATGATTGAGAGCACTAATAAAACATACACCGATATATATATATATGCAAGGATATCCAAGTGACTATAACATGATCCATAACATGAATTGTTGAAACATTTCTATACAGTTTAGGGTCCTCAAGCCCATGGGCCTTGGGCCCCGACCCTGTAGTGCAGCCCATAACTCCTAACCCTTTGTATGAGACGGGGCTCTAGGCCCATCAGGCCATAGACAATAGCCTCATGCCACGATGCCTGACCTGAAGACCATTGGGGCAGTGTCCTGAACCTGGACGCACTTTGAGGCCCAAGTCAAGCCTCTCTCGGTCAACTGCAACTTGAACAGCAGTGTTGGTGCTCAGCGGTAACATTTCTCGGCTGCTCGATATTGCCTTGGGGAATATCACTGCCGAACAGTCCCCTTGAAATGGGAACCAATTCCAATGCCACTATTACCACTACCAGCGAAACATATACTTAGGGACGATAGAATTGGACCCCCATTTGCACTAATGAGGGAGAGTAATCATAACATCTCCACTTATCCTAGCCTATAAATAGGGGAATCAAATGAGGAATGGGGGGAGGGGGGGGCAATTCTGGAGAGAATAGGGAGAGAAGAGAGCAACCATTCTAAGAAAGAAAGATAGTGATTTTGTGAGGTAAAGAGAAGGGTTTGTGGAAACAAGAGTGTCCCTGGGCTTCCGGGCATAAGGATCACCCTTAGTAGGAAACCCAAAGCCCACAATACAAATAGATTGTGAGCCCAAGTAGAGGTTGAGCCCAATAGCTATATCTTGGGTACGCACAATTTCATTAGTTAATATAAAGACATAATACATAAGCTAAGACATAGGCAGCAAGAACATTAAAAAATCTTATCAAATTAATATGAAATTGAAGTATTCTAAACATAATATACAAAGTTTGAGAAAAATGATTTGGTAATTTTTCTGTTATTTGAATCTTAAAACTTTCTCCTGTGTTAAAGCCAAAAATAGTTCTAATTATAAGATATTACATTAAGGAATCATGAATGAAAAGAAAAGATACCAAGTGTCAAATTTGAAGATAACTACTATAAAAATAAAAATTAAAAATTAAAAATAAAAAACAAAAGAGTCGGCAATGAAGTTGGATATAGACAATTAAACATCTTACACTTCTAAAGTGATTGAGCAGAGGAGGCATCTAATATAAAATTTCTTCATAGATTCACACTGGCTTTTATAAAGTGACCATTCAAAAACAACCGACCCAGGAAAATTAAATTTTAAAATAAAACTTTGGTGTGGTTTTGATTATTAAAGAATTGTGTGTTGAGTGACAAAACAAATCTTCATCTTAATCTGAATGGGAAAGCAAATTCAAAATAAAAGTGACCCAAATGGGCAAAATTGATTCTAGATACTTAAAACCAATTTAAGCCAAGTCAGATACCCTAAACAAAACAACTTCTAGCCAAAATCCCTCAAACCCAAATCTAACCCATCTGTTTAAACTAATTAAACAAAACTACTCCTAATCGAAAAACCTAAATCATAACAGCATCCCTCAAACAGATCCATGTTCCTACATTTATTAATATGATCTGTTTTTATCATCTTATAAATCAAAAAAAAAAAAAAAAAAAAAAAAAAAAAAAAAAAACCTAGATAAGGAAAAAGCCCAATTGCCATTTTTTATTCCTACCCTGTTCGTGTGGCTTATATTTTTTTGTAGAATAATATATTGCTCTATTTTTAACCGGACACCATAAATAGATACCCACACATCAATTTAACCAAATACCCAAAACAAAAGCAAATCTAACTCAAATACCTTTGATAAGTCAAGAATGTATTGAACCCTTGTGATGAATTAATTGATTAATTAGTCAATTTATTAATTAATAAATTTAATATACAAAATGTGTGGCAGCACAAAAAAATCACCAATAAACTAAGTATGCAGCGGAAAATAAATTGACACAGTGATTTGTTTACGAATGGGGAAAACCAACACGGCCAAAACCCCACCGGGTGATTTTAAGGTCACCACTCCCAAGAATCCACTATTATCAAAACAAGCGGTTACAAGTAAAGAAATTCCAGTACCTTATACCAACCTACAGTTGAACCCTTACCCCAATACCCAATTGGACTTGTTCTGTAGTGACAATCTCTCATTGTAATGCATGGCTCTCAGTATGTAACTAACCAATTGCGCGGATCTTAGTACACGACTTCATTCACCAACTAGAAAAGGTAGTTGGCTGCAAAGTTCTTCATTCATCACACGATGAAGATCAAGAAGCTCCTTGGTTACAAAACCCTACGGTGCACAAACACAACAGCTTCTTCACAAGAAAGATAAACTAGAGCAAATTCTGTCTTCGGTCACAATTTTCTTGAACAAATTTTGCTCAACACTTATGCAACTTGTTCCACCTTTGATGGTCTTTAAAATAATCATTTTATATGTATAGGGTTGTGAAAAAAAAAAGCCCAAACATACAATCACGGATTGGAGTCAAAACAAACTTGAAACTCTGTTTTTCATAAACCTCGACAGATACCTATCTGTCGAGCTGCTGTCAAGCCACTGGCTAGAACAGCTTTTCAAGGCTCAATAGATAGCTAGCTGTCGAGCTTTAATGAACAGAACTTTCTACACTTGAATCTTAGACAGACTTTCATGGCTTTAACACTTGAATTTGAAACGAGATTTCTTGAAGCATTAAACACATCCTAAATCTATCCAAATATAAGTAAAATGCGTTTTGTCAAAGGATTAGCCAATTACATAAAATAGTGACATATGTTCCTAACAAGTGAATCACATATATCCTAACAACCTTAATAAAAAAATATCACCCAGAAAGTTAAAAAAAGAATCCAGCTAAATTATAAAAAACTGATCATAATTAATGCACAAATTGAAAAGTAAAGAGAAAACTAACCGGTAGAGAAATTGAAAGACGTTCTCCAATTGCAAACTATGGATACATGGGCAATGGAAGTTTTTATTTTTTTTATTTTTTTTCCTTTTAATTGGGCTGGTTGGGATTGAGGCTTTACTTCCAACCGCTTGATATTTTAAGTGGGGTTTTTCCTGATGGTATATGGGTGGAGGCTGGGATGATGGAAAGAGAACTCAATGGTTATGGTTTTTGATTTTAAGAAAGACAGAGAGAACTGCTGAATTTGTCAAAGGAAAAGGAGAATTGGAATGGAAGAGATTGTGTGTCTGTAGTTCTGGTGGTTGGAGTATGGCGAGGGGACTGGCGGAGGCAAGATCGCCTATCTCTTTTTCTGTTTCTTTCACCGTGTCTTCATCACCTCTCTCTCTTCCTGTTTCTTTCTCCGTGTCTTCATAGCCTCTCTCTCGATTTGATCGCCTCTCTATTTCTATTTATGTGTACTCTTTAATTTTAACCGGTTATTTTTTTGTTATTTATAATGAGAGGATTTTAAATGGTGTTGTAGCATTACCAAACAATGTAATTTATCGCTTTTTAACTTAAACATGGCTGAATTTTAGATAGTCACTTTTCCTACATGACAGCACCTCTTTAATTGTTAGAAAGACTTCTGCTTTTATATATAGTATTAGATATTGATGATTGATGGGAAGTGTCAGTATAAGTCATCGGGATGACGATGTCAGAATTTCATGAAATTTGGAGGGTTTAAGGGAAACGATCTTCTGATTATGACTCGAAAATAGTGATTTTGCTATCTTTAGTAATATTTGTTTTCCTTTATAATTTTTAGTTTAAAAGTCAAAATAAAGTCTTGTTTGTTTTGGGAAGTCTCTTAGAAAGAATAGTTTCAATTTCTACAATTATCTCAATTTTGCTATTTTTAGTAAAAATTACTATTTTGCCACCTAATTATGTGATTAGCGTGATGTTATGGTTTCTGGGCGTTTTCCTAGCCGCCCTAAGTTTTTCTTTTTACTATTTATAGCCTTTAGGGCTCAGATTAATAAAAATTCAGACTTTGTCTATTTTTTTCTCTGCTGAATTCCAAAACTCTATTATCTTGTGGATTTAAGGGACCCCTTATGGGTAGATTCGAGGTTTTCATTCAAAAACTAGAGTGTTTTTTTTTTTTTTTTTGGCGAAAAACACATTTTAGTCCCTACATTTTCAGGAGATTCCCATTTTAGTCCCTACATTTTATTTTTACCGCTTTTAATCCCTATCCTGAAAAACGATTCCCATTTTGGTCCTTGCCGTTAGATCAGAAACGGATATTGCTGACATGGCAAACGGCATTGATAAATAATAATAAACTAATGTCCGCACGGCCTATCTTGCCACTGTTAGTTACTCCCTGCCCTTAGTAGTCACATGTCCCTCACATGACAGTCCCTAACCCAAATAAAACCCCAAATCACGCCAACCACACCTGACCACACATGATGGCAAACTTGCAGAATCCCTAATCTCTTACCTTACCCGTTTCTCATCACAAGACCATAGATTTGCACAAAAAAACCACAAATCGGCAAGCACAAAAAACCACAAATCAGCAAGCATAATCACAGATAGCTTCATAGTGTTTGTGCTGAGCAGATTGCGAAGGTTGTATTTCTCTCCAACTCTCTCTCTCTCTCTTTCTCTCTCTCTCTCTCTCTCTCTCTCTCTCTCTCTCTCTCTCTCTGTGTTATGAATGCCATTTTTAAGTGCTGGGTAATCGTTCTGGGTCTAAATCTCAGCTGTTGGGTTTTGAGAATTTGGGAATTTTGAGATGTTGTGTTTTGTTATTGCTCTGGAATTTCAATCTATCTCTATTTCTCTCCCTTTATAGCTTTTGTAGTGGACATAATACTAACTGTGATAGTGGAATATTTTTGGGATTTGCATTATTTGGTTGTTGTGTGTTGCTTTTGGTATTTGCAGCTCTGTTTGTTTTACTTTTTGTTTTACTTTTGTTTATCAGGGACCACAATACTGACTGTATTTTTGTTGGCAATTGCATTGTTTGTCTATATTGTGTGTCACTATTGTTTATTAGGGACCACTATATTGACCTTGATAAACCATGGAATCTTTGTGTTGGTATTTGCATTGATTGTCTGTATTGTGTCTTGCTTTTCAAGAAGTGGCTGGGTCCATGTGATCCCTTTGTCGGTATTGTATGCTTTATTTATTAGCCTAATAAAGTATTATTAATTTCAAAAAGTGGATATCTGTTTTCATTCTGTTTTCTTCCCGTGACTTGCATGCAGGATGGATGAGCTTTTTACTCTGCATGTCCACCATGGTGGGCATTTCATATAGGACCCTCAAGTGTATGTGGGAGGGACAATTGATATAGTGGATAATTGTGACCCAGATAAGTGGTCAAAAGTAGAAATTGAGAGTATCTATAGGGAGTTTGGCTATACTAAAGTGGATAAGCTATGGTTTAAAATGCCTGGTGTGAACCCAAAGCAGTCAAATTTCCATCAGGTAGTTGATGATGATGCTGCTATGTTCATGACTAACTTGGTGAAGGGATATGGAGAAATTCATGTCTTTGTGGAGCATCTAGTGCATGAACCACTTGAGTTGCCAGTGGAGGATTTTGATCCCTTAACTGCTAGACTACCTGGTAGTGAACTAGAAGGTGTAGATACTAAGGCCTTAGAGGTTCTTGTTAGTGACAGTGTGCTTCAAAGTGATCACTATTATGAGTATGCTGAGTATGATGATAAAAAGTACATACCTGATTTTTCACAATTTGGAGGCCATGATTATCTTGAATTTACTAATGTTGACCATGGTGAGCCACATGAGGTAGATGCTAAGCAGGTTTGTGCTAGGAGGGCTGGCAAAGCTCCAGTTGTTGATGACCAAGTTGAGGAGAGTAGTGAGGGTAGTGAGGATGATTGGAGTGACTTAGAAGAAGAGCCAGAAATGCAACCAATGAACATTGGTGAAGATAGTACTGATAGTTGGGACAATCAAGCTAAAGATGATGAGGTTGAACTAGGACAAATGGGTGGTGGTGTCATGAATTCTGACTATGAGAGTAAGGAGCTGCTTAGCCTTGATGAATCATCATCAAGTAGTGAGGATGGTGATGATTCAAGTGATGATGACATCCCTATTGCTGAGGTTGACAATTCTATTAGGAGGAGCAAATACCTAATCTTTAGGCTAGTAGCCAAAGCTGAGCACCTTAAGTTTGAAAAGAATATGTTGTTCATCTTAACTAAACAATTTAAAGATGCTATAACTGATTATGCAGTCCATGGTGGATGGGGTATAAAATTTGTGAAAAATGACTTGGTGAGAGTGAGAGCTCGATGCCAGCCAGGGTGCAAGTTTGTTGCCTACCTTGCAAAGGTGCCAAGGGAGAAGAGTTTTAAATTGAAAACACTAAACATGGAACACACATGCAGCAAAAGTTATAGAAATCCAAGGTGCATAGCGTCATGCATTAGAAAGAAGTTAGTGAAGAGGGTTAGGAGATAGCCTGACATAAAGCCTGACTCTTCATATAATATTGAGATGTGACTGAGATGTCAATGAGATAAAGCATAAAGATCTACCTCATTTTGATTTGTCAATTACATATCATTTTGGCTTTGAATATCAAGCTCCTGGTGTGCTAACTCAAACTATCAGCTCCTTTTATTTTGCAACCAATCAGCTCCTTTTATTTGAGTGATGCTAAATATATTACAAAATTTACTTCATAAGTTTTAAAAACTAATGTTTATGCAGTCAACTCCATTTTCTTGCTTGGCATACTCAAATTGCAGTGTCAAATTGTTGTCTAAAACAGGATGCTGTCTCAAATTGCACAGTTAATATCAAATTGCTGTCTCCATTCAAAATTTACAGTTGATGCACAATTAATATCACAAACAAGCCTTTTATCTTTGTATGAAACTAAAAATTTTGTTATAACCCTTTTAAGGCACTGTTCAAACTGCTTTGATGTTGAGTGCACACAAGGTACAAACACTTCACAACAATGTAATAAATTGGTACACAAATCATAGATTAATTAAAATGACCATGTTCCATTGCTAAAGTCTCAGATTACAGAGATAATTACACCAAAATTCAGGCCTTTTTCCACTAATACATACCAACACATATCAACACAAATTATGGCATTTTTCCACTAATACCTACCCACCTAATGACCCATTTTCCCCCCCACCTATTTAGCCAACCAAAAGAAACATCAAACAGAGTAGCATCCCACTTATCACCAGAGACATCCCCAGGCAAATGAGCAACCTCTTCTCTCTCTTCCTATAGCCTACAATGGCAGCTTCAAGGGTCAAAATCTATTGCCTCTACTCTAGAATCAGCACCTTGCCACGCTCGCAGATTTCATCATCACGCCACTGAAAAAATTTACATTTGCATCCAACCTGACACCCAAGGGCCAAATAAAACTCATTATATCTTCAACCAAAATCATGAAAAACAACAACAAATAGTACTAGCAAATACTACTTTACCAGAAACTAAAATAGTATTAGCACAATGTTCCAACACTTGTATTAGCAAAATACAAGAAAACCAATTTATATTAATTGTCAGCAACAAGCTGAGGTTTTTTTTTATTATTTTATTTATTTATTTATTTAAGAAAAGAAATTCTGGGTTCCCAAGACAAGAAAACCAACTTGGGTTTTCTCTAGGAATTAGCAAAAAAATTTGGTTGTCAAATATTATGAAGCTGTGTTGGTTTAAGATCAAAATGACGGTCTAGCACATCATTTAAGTTGGGCATGCAACATGAATAGGGAAAGATTACATCTTAGCAAGACAATAATGAAAACTAAGAGAAATAAAAGGGCTGTAAATGAAAGAGAGAGGGGTTAGACTTAGACTAAAGGGATTGCAAGCTTGAAATGAAAATGAAGAAGGAAAAGCGAAAGGCTAAAGGGAAATGAAATTGGAACCTAAAGTGCTTCCAAAGTTAAAAACCCAGAAACTATATAGAAATTTAAAAACTTTACAAAGAGAGATACTACCTTACCTAGTAATTTGGACACCCATAGAACCTTTTTCCAGGGTTGTCAAGTGTCCACGAAACGACCAAAACGGGTTTCTCCGAGCAGAAGCATCGGGTTAGGCCCATTTTCCTCAAGCTTCCACTCGATGACATCGAGCTTGAATCCATGGAAAGCAGTTGATTTGAAGATGTTTTTGGGCTGTGTGGTGAGCGAGGAGCAATTGATTTGAAGATGTTTTTGAGTTCGTGACTGGTGAGGGACTTCAATCTGTGTGGTGACTAATGAGCGAGGAGCTGAGGAAATTTGGGGGTTAGGGATTTCTATTTGGTGTGATTTGGGGTTTTATTTGGGTTAGGGATTGTCATGTGAGGAACACGTGACTACTAAGGGCGGGGAGTAACTAACAGTGGCAAGATAGGCCACGTGGACATTAGTTTATTATTATTTATCAATGATGTTTGCCACGTCAGCAATATCCATTTCTGATGTAACGACAGGGAACAAAATGGGAATTGTTTTTCAGGATAGGGACTAAAAGCGGTAAAAATAAAATGTAGGGACTAAAATGGGAATCGCCTGAAAATGTAGGGACTAAAATGTGATTTTCACCTCTTTTTTTTTTCCATTCATAAAGCAACGTATTTATTTTCTTGTAGTTTCCGTGACATCATGTTCTTTTAAGGAGTATATCATACACGACCAATAAAAATCAAAGTAAATGGACTGTGTTTGTTGAATAAAAATTTTTAGAACATAAAACTTTATTTGTGATTAAAATAAGCAGCAAAACAACAACCATAGTCCTCTTTCTAACAGTCGCCAAAATAATAAATTATGTCAAAGCAAGAGCCAGGAAGACAGGCTTAGGCATTATCACCAAAAAAAAAAAAAGAAAAAAAAAAAAAGAAAAGAAGACAGGCTTAGATAAACACAATATATAATATTACTACCAAGGATATACATTGGTGTTGGTAAGTAAAAACCAAGTTTTTAGAATTTAAAAAATATATATTTTTATTAATCTATCAAGAAAAAGAAAAAAGTTCTTTGAAAATTTCCAAAGACAAAGTTGGTAGGGTTCCTAGCAACCTGGTTCATGGTGGCATCACCAACCAAGCATTGAGCAGGAGTGAATGCAACATAGGAGGGAGTAGTCCTGTTACCCTAATCATTCATTATTATTTCTACTCTTTCATTTTGCCAAACTGCCATGCACGAGTACGTCATTCCTAGATCGATCCCTATTGCTAGCTGAACCCTCTCCTTTGTTTGATTTATTTTTTAAAAACAAATTCAAACTTTGGAACAGATAAGATACTTTTGAAATAGATGAATTAGTAATATGAGACATTTAAAAAAAAAAAAAAATTTAAGATAGAAAGCTTTATTGATTCATAATTGAGATACATAGATGCATCATGGGCTATATATAAAGAAAAAAAAAACACTAAGGCACTGACGCACAGTATCTATAGAGACCTTGTAAATAATTAGCTATAGTTGTTGCAACAAAATTCCCTAAGAATAGCTAAACGTGATTATCCAGTAGAATAAATGATATGTCCACAACATTTTTACACTAAATCTTAAGTGACAGGTTGTTACTAGTTGTTATTATTGGGTTAAAAAAATAATCTCAGTGCTAAATTCAAATTTGAACCAATAACAACTAACCACCCATGATTTGTTGTAAAAATGTTGTAAACGTAGTATTTCTTATCCAGTAGAGACCAATTAACTTAAAGAGAGATGCTACATCCACAACATTTTTACAACATTTTTACATCAAATCATAAGTAGTTAGTTGTTATTAGTTCAAATTTGAATCTAACACTAAAATTACTTTTTAGCGCCAATAATAACAACCAGTACAACCTATTACTTAAAATTTGTTGTAAAAATATTATGAAAATATTGTGAATATATCATTTCTCTAACTTAAAACATCTTTTGCATTCGAGGAGGAGTAATGTTTCATCCACAAAATGTTTTACAACATTTTTATTAGTTCTTCTCTTGACCCACCACTAACTTCGCATTTTTATTTACTAAAAATTATTTGGAAAATGCTAAAATCACATTAGCTGTTTGTAAAAATGATATAAAATAGTTTGTGTCTGAATCACTACTCTTGGGAAAGAGAATAAAATCACATCCAAATCTTACATAGAGATCATATACACAACGAGAAGTGTTACATCTACAATATTTTCACAACAAATCATAGGTGGTAAGTTATTATTAGTTTACATTTAATAACCTATAACAACCTGTCACTTATAATTTATTATGAAAGTGTTGTGAAAACATTGTGAACATAGCATTTCTCATACACAACAGATTGAACAACTTGGCATTGCAATCTATTAAGTAATTCAAAGAACCAAAAAAAAGCAATAGAAACAAGATCCCCAAGCTCACACACACTTTCTCCATGAAAGGATAAAATTTGGTTGTAGGAACATAACCAAGAGTTTATCCTAAGGGGGCCAAATCATGAAAAAAATTCATAGTTTTAAGAATTAGAATTATACCAAAAAAAAAAAAAAAAAAAAAACAACCACAACAACAACAACAACCACCTTAAGGTGGTCGATACCATACTGGCAACGACTAGTATGTACCGGCCCAGTATGTATACTAGTATCGAAACGCCAACATTTCATACCGATTTAAATACCGGCCATGTACCAGCTGATTTTGAGCATTACCGGCCAATACAGAAAAAACTTTTTTCATTTTTAGTTTTGTAATTTTTGAATTTTTGTAAAGGCAAAATTGCAACTTATTTGCATTAACTTATTAATATTATTTGTTTCTTAGTATGTAATGAACAATTAAGTTTTTTTTTTTTTTTTTATATTGTGTTTTTTTTTTTCTTTTAATTGATGCTAAAGTCTAAAGTCTAAAACCATGAATAATATGTTCTGAGTTGAGGTAATGTTTTATGGTAAACTTTTATATTTATTATAATATATATTTATAAATATAAAAAATAATGGTAAACTCGAAACGGTATACCGGTATTAACCGATACAAAAATATATCATTTTACTAGTCAAACTGGTACAACCTCCGATACGAGATTGACTCCCTTGCAACCACCACCAAGGGTCTTGTAGTTGAATTGGCATCTCCCTAGTTTCCATGTACAAAGTGCTTGAGAGTCTATCCTTTGTTACCAAAATATAAAAAATAAATAAAAGATATGATAGGATATTTTGTACATTTCAACTTAATCTCAATATTCTTTTAAATCCAAAAATTCATTTATGATTCATTTTTCATTAAATTTCAATTTTTTGGGGGATTTCTTTAAGTTTAGATCAAATTAATTGATTCTTTTTATAGAAAGATTAGAAAGGATTTTATAATTTTAAACTTTAAAATGCTACCATACATACCGCAAAATAACTAATTATAAATGATAAGGTGGTACAACAGACTCTATTGACTATCATTATTTTGTTGAAAGTGTCTGGCACAAATTTGTTATTCTTGGAATTAAACCCTTTAGGTTGATACTGCTTTAGGTTGATACCGCTTAGTAATAGGCCACTTATACAGGAATTAGCTAATCATTTTGATACATCTTTAATTTTTTTAATAGATACAATATTATTTGAATGTACGACTCACTCTATGGTGATTACACTTAATCATCAATTAAAAAAATAACTCATTATTATTTTTTGTAAGCACAATTTGAAGTCAGATTTCTTACTCGAATTAATTGAACTAACAGGAACCCAAGAAAACATTTTTAACTCGATTCTTGATATTTCAAAGTTCCTCGGATTATGGACTTTCTTTATTTTCCAAAAATATCCGATCATGGACTAATTCGAAAAACATTGTCACTTTGAAAGAGATTTTTTTATATAACTTTGTAGAAATAGTACACGAGTTGGAGTTCATAAAATACATACTTTATATACACAAAGACAAATGATTTTTTTTTTTTTTTTGAGAAAACAAGACAAATGATATTGGTATGGAAGAACATCCTTCCACCCAATAATCCAACACTAAACATACACACATTGACTTGGCTACCCTTATAAGCTAATACTACCATTTTGGGGGATTATAACCTATCTAGATAGATAAAGGCAAGAAAAAAAAAATCTAAGGTTGCGTTTATATATTTGAATGTAAATTTCTCGAAATATTGGAAGTATGTCTTATAAATTGCTAAATTTTATGGATTTAAAACTTATTTCAAATTCAAGGATCTAACATTCTTGGTAGATTTATCAAATCAAAATTTTTGACACTTTTTAAACTATCCAAAAGAAAAGTATTTAAATTTTAATCACCCGAATTTAAATTTATGTGTCCAAACCCTGTCATCCAAACAGAGAAAAGAGAAAAACGATGGAGATGTTGAGCAACAAATGGGTGGCGACGGTGGGCATGTGGATTCAGTGTAGTAGCGGTGTATACACCTTCAGCGTCTACTCCTCTGTTCTAAAATCAAGCCAAGGCTACGACCAATCAACGCTTGAAACCGTGGCAGTTTTTAGAGACATAGGCTCATCTGCTGGGGTACTATCTGGGTTACAATACACCGCCGTAACACACAATAATAATTACTCTGGGTATTTTCGTGGGCCATGGCTGGTCCACCTGGCGGGAGCAATCCAGGGCTTCTTTGGGTATTTTCTAATGTGGGCTGCTGTCGTTGGATTAATCGAACGGCCTAGGTTGCCAGTGATGTGTCTGTTCATGTAGTTGTCCACTCACTCTATTACTTTCTTTAACACAGCCAATATTGTTTCTGGCGTGCAAAACTTCCCTCAATTTAGTGGGACCGTTGTGGGCATCATGAAGGCAATACATACAAATCTTTCAATTATTCTATGATTGCCCATATGATGTTAAAAAATTGAGTAAACATTTTTAATTTGATTAGTCATTAGGAACATAATAAATAATTTTTTAAATTATGTTTTTGCTTCTTTGTTTTTTAAGTTAGATATACCATTTTGTAAGATTTATGTAAATAAAAAAAAAAAAATCTAGTATCTCTTGCATTATTTGTAAAGAAAAATAATTAGTCTATAATTACTAAATAAAATAATTAGGGGATGGATTTTTCTTCTTCTTCTTCTTCTTTTTCCCTTATAATCATTAGGGGATGACTTTAAATCTTCAGCCAAATCACTATCAAACTTTCCTATAATTTATGATTAAACTAATGAAATTAGAATTATCACAATCAAGTTATGAGATTGAAAATTTGAACCATCTTTTGAATCTTTCCATGACTAAAGTCTCAAATTAAATTTTAAAAAAAAAATATTTCCTATATCAAATATATATATATATATATATATATATATATATCTCACAATTTGTGGGATCCTTACACCTATGTTTATGTGGCCCATATATTATGAACACTTGATGCATGAGAAAATTTTTGCTTATTTAGCTCTTGAATTTAATGCTGATACTCACCAAAAAATATAAATCACAACTTTATTAGTTAAAATAGAGAAGTAATATCTCAGCCTTTAGCCAAACCATTCCACTCCCTACCCAAAATTGTTGAAATTTTAGATCATAACCTCCTAATTGATTGAAGCAAAAAGGAAAAAATGATTCTTGGCAACAATTTACTATACTATTAGACTTTATTAGTCATACGTGTTATGACCCGATTCTTGACAATATCGCTACATTTTTCTGTTGTAATGATCAAGCTAAGAGGTATATTTTTTTTTATGTGGAAAGTCATGGCCTTCATGAAACTTCTAAATGAGTTCTAATTCTAAAATGATTGCTTAAACTAGACAGAAATATGACTTTTTACCAACAAAAAAAAGTTTGACTTCTTTTTGTAATCCCTCTTGCTTAAGCTTAGCTATGCTATGCCTGTAATATTACCTTCTGTCTTTGCCAGGGATGTTCTGGTATTAGTGGAGCAATACTAATTCAAGTATATGACACATTCTACAAGGGCAAGCCAAGCACATTCCTTCTAATGCTTGCTATTTTGCCTACATTCATCCAACTTGTGCTCATGCTTTTGGTGAAAATTTATAAAACAAACACAGGCGATGACAAGAAGCACTTGAATTGTTTCTCTGCAGTTGTTCTGATCATTGCTGGTTATCTCATGATTATAATAATTTTGGGGAACATCTTCAGTTTACCTTTATGGGCACACATTTTCACCTTTATACTTCTTTTGCTTCTACTTGCATCACCTCTTGGAATTGCAATCCAAGCCCAGAAGGATGATTCCAAGGGATTACTAGAGACGTTTTCCTTTTAGAGTAATCCTTCAATGGAGAACACTGAGTCAATGGGCGCCTCATCTGAGACTTTGTTAGCAAAGGATCTAGCATATCATGAACTACATAGTGGAGAGGATCAAGTTAATGTTGCTTTAGATGACAAAATTCTGTTTGATGAAGAGGGTATGAATCTTTTGCAGGCTATGCGCACTGTAAACTTCTGGTTGTTTTTCATAGCAATGGTATGTGGAATGGGCTCTACGCAGACTGTGATAAACAACTTGAGCCAAATCGGACAATCTCTCAATTGCACTAGTGTGGAGGTAAATAATTTGGTCTCTTTATGGAATATATGGAATTGTCTTGGTCGTGTTGGAGTTGGGTATTTATCATATTATTTACTACACACAAGAGGCTGGGCAAGACCATTGTTCATAGCTATTACTCTAGCAACAACGATGATTGGCCACCTTGTTATTGCTTCTGGATTTCCTGGAATGTTATATGTGGGTTCAATTCTAATGGGCATTTGTGATGGTTCAATTCTAATGGGCATTTGTGATGGTTCACAGTGGTCATTAATGCCTACAATTACTTCAGACATATTTGGGGTTAGGCATATGGGTACTATTTTCAACACTATAGCCATAGCATGTCCCATTGGATCTTATATTTTCTCTGTTAGGGTTATTGGCTATATTTACGATAAGGAAGCCGGTGGTGAAGATCACTCCTGCTTTGGTACTTGCTTTATGTTATCTTTTTTTATCATGGCATCCTTGGCTTTCTTACGATTTCTTTTTGCCATTGCATTGTTCCAACGTACTAAGAGATTCTATATGCTCAGAAGATTAAAGCATTCTTTAAAATGATGAGAATTGAATATGCAAACTTTGTGTACAAGGCAATTGGATTGCTTGTGTCAATTTAAATTAATTATCAGCAAATTAATGCCAACATATGATTGGTTTTCAGATATTTTTTGTAATTTTTATTTAGAAACACTTGGTAAATTTTCATTAGTTCCAAAATAATGACAATGAAACCACCGCACACCTTTGTTGTAGTAGTCACTCTATAAGTATAAATGCTTGTGAGGTGTGAGGGGACAAAAGCGAAGGTTCAAGTCTCCAGGAGAAAGTTTCACACACATATACGCTTAGATTAAGCTAGAGTAGAAATTCTATCTTGTATAAAAAAATAATAATAATAATGACAGTGAAGCCTATTATATAGCACATGATACTTTTTAAATGATTGTTTTGGACATACTACATGGACTTTAGTGATTGGTGAAAATTTTTCACTCTACAATCACTTTATAATGATTACTCTTTATTATCAATTTGAACTCAAATTCCTTATTCAAATTAGTTAAGCTAATTAGTACTTATAGAAACGTCTTTAACTCAATTCTTGATATTTCAAGTTCTTTTGGATTATGGACATGCTTTATTTTCTTAAGAATCCAATCATGAACTAATTAGAAAAAAAATCCAAATTTGGTAAGGATAAAGGGTGTAAAACCAATGTTTTACACCATCCAACAAGATATTGCTATATCAATTTTTAACTTAAAAATCAATACATTTTACCATATATAATAACATCTCAATAAACACTCAAGTTAAGTTGAATTTCCAAATAGCAATTAGAATTGATTAGGCATGGTTATGCCTATTCTTTAACAAATCTGAATTTGGTAAAAATGTGGTGTAAAACTCATGTTTTACACAATCCAATAAAAGATTGTCACATCAACTTTTTACTTAAAATTCAATACATTATACCACACATAATAATATCTCAATAAACTCACAATTAAATTGGATTTTCAAATGGATGTTAAAATTAATTGAGTGTGGTTATGCGTATTCTATAATGTGTAATATGATGATGTGCCATGTTAGAATTAGTTTGGTAAAACTTGGGTTTTACACCACATCCTTATAGAATTTAATCTCTTCTTTAACATGTACTATAATGATGTGACATGTTAGGATTAGAAGGTGTCAAACTTAAGTTTTACACCACATCCTTTTAGAATTTAATATCTTAGGAAAAAAAATGTTGCTTTGTAAGAAATACAAATACTACACATGATGGAGTTCATAAAATACATACTTTATATATAGACTCAAAGACAAATGACATACGTCTTGAAAAAGAATATCCTCCCAACCACCCAATGATGTAACATAACACTAAGAGCACTAGTATTGGGGTGTAACATCCTCCAATTGTTCTTTTACAACCCAAGACACCTAAAACTCGCATCATCTAAGTTTGTATACTTAAAAAAATTTGCAACCTTGCTACAGTAAGGTTGCATATATGCAACCTTAGAGCACTAACATCCGGAGATGCAAAAAAATATCTATTTTACCAAGTCATTTTACAACTTATCCAACATTCCAGTTTTTATTTTTACATACAATCCAATAAAATAATATAAACTACCTAATAAAATAATAAAAAGTATTGTTTCTCTCTCTTTTTCTCTTCACACACAACCACAAGATTAATTTTTTTTTTTCCTTTACAACCTATGAACAGTAAGCATTAGCATTTGGGGGGTGTTTGTAAGCTTTAGCATTTGGGGGTGTAAACACCCCCCCCCCCTTCCCCTCCCCCAGTTGCTATTTTAGGAACCAACTCTCTCAAACTGAGCTTCACCCGGGTGTGGGTCGCTAAACAAATTTTTAGAAAGCGTGAATAGTAAGGTTGTATATATAAAACCTACTATTTATGGTTGCTAAACATAAAAGTAAATATAAAAGTACATGAAAGTACAAAAAAATGAAAGAGAGATGAGACAGACGTGAGAGAATGAGTTGATAGGGTAGTTTAAGTTATTTTATTAGGTTGTATGTAAAAATAAAATCGAGATGTTGGGTGCATTGTTGGATGGGTTAGTAAAATAGATAAAGTAATAATATTTGAGGATGTAAAATAGGCATTTTTTTTACATCCCCCATTGCTAGTGCTCAAGGTTGCATATGTGCAACCTTACTATTTATAGGTTATAAATTTTTTAAATTTACAAACCCAGATGGAGTGGGCTTTGGGTGTTTTGAGTTGTAAAATAGCAAGTGGGGGGTGTCTTGAATTTTTTCTACAACAAAACTAGATCTGTATTTTTCGTTAAAATACAGATCTAAATTTTTTCTTCAACAAAACCAAATCTTTATTTTTCTTTTAAATACAGATCTGAATTTTTTCTTTTAACAAAACCGTATCTATATTTTTCATTGAAATACAAATATGAATTTTTTTTTTCAAAAAACCTACATATGTATTTTTCGTTAAAACATAGACTGAATTTTTTCTCTTAAACAAAACCAGATCTGTATTTTTCATTACAACAAAGATCTATTTTTTTTTTTTTTAATGAAACCAAATTCGTGTTTTCCATAAAAACTTAGGTTATGTTTAGTAACAGTTTTTGTTTTTTATTTTCAAAAACTTGTTTTTGGGAATATAAAGAAAAAATAATTTTCTTGTATTTTTGAAATCAAAAATACGTTTGGTTAGTTGAAAATAAATAATAAATAATAAATAGTTTTTTGAAAAAAAAAAATTAGAAAATACTAAAATATGTTGTTACTAGGATTTGAAATCTAATACTAGCTCATTAAATGAGACAAATTCATTAACTCAAATGCAGGTTTTCATTGACTTTTAAAAATTAGAAACTGAAAACAGTCTTTTACATGTTTTCAGTTTCTTTCACAAATTGAGTTTTGAGAACAATTTTTGTATTCTATCTATTTTGGGTTGCCAAACAAGTTTTTCAATCTCTAAAATAGAAAATTGTTTTTGGAAATAGAAAATAAGGGGAAAAAAATAGTTAACAAACATACCCTTACACTATCATAACAAATTTGTTTTCTTTCCATTTATAAATATAAAAACTAGATCTGAATTTTTTTTTAATATAAAAAATTCATTCTTTTCATCATAGAAACTCAGGTCTAGAATTTTTACCAAGCAATCTCATCAAACTCTCTGTTCTTTTTTAAAAAATAAAAAATAAAAATTGCAGATCTAGGACTCTTAAATAGTAGATTGGCCTTAGATTTAGAATTTAACATGGCATTGGTTGCACTTTAATTAATATCATACAAAGGGTACTAAAATGATCATCTTTGAGTGTAGAAGACCGGATTTTTTCTGGGCAAAATGGGTGTCTAACACCTTCCTATTCTGTAGCCTAGACCCCAAACTTTAGATCTTAGGTTCGTAGAGATAGTGTCTTATTTTCTTTTGATAGATTGTAAATAGGAAACGAAGCCTTGCAATTTTTTTACTAAATTGTAACTAGGAAACAAATCTTTGTATTCATTTATTCTATCAATGAAACTTGGAATTATTCAGTTATGTATTTTACATAGTTTTTTTTCTTATTTTTTGTAACAAAAAATAAGTGGCGACTCCACTTAATCTCAAAATGAGAGCATCAAAAAAGTCCCAGTCTCTCACATAACCACATCAAATAGTTGTGAAAATCAATATGAAATTGATTGTGGTCCTACAAAATTTTGGGTTTAAAAGAGTCTTGCCAATATTAGAAAGTAACAAGAAATGATAAACCCGTTTAATTGAAAGTGACTTGAACCGTTTTAAAAAGTGTATCAATTACACGGAAAGAGGTCTTTATGAACTTCTTAATTTTTTTTCCTCGGATGAGAAAAAGGATAAGATATGATAACATGTATCTGTGTCAAAAGTCTTATTACTTAACATACATCAAAAGTTCAAATCCCTTTCTCACAATTAGTTAATTATAAGAAAGACTATAGATATACCTGTAGGTGAGTAGGTTCCACCTTGGAAGCTTGTGGCTTTATAATTTTTTTTTTTTTTTTTTGATGAATAGGCTCTCTAATTATGTCATTTAAATAATTCAAGTTAATAAATTGCGTAAACATTTCTTTTTTGAATGGGAGTGTAGAGAGGGAAAATTCCCGACCTATCACAAGCTGACACGTCACATTACCAAGTCCACAAAATACAGCCAATTACAGAACACCATGTATTGCTGCTAGGTTTTGCTACCACTATTCAGAAGCCAACAGAAATTTGCCAAGTGTCATGCAAGAGCCAATCACGCATCAGCGCACATGTAAGCGATGACTCAAGCAGCCTCGCACGTGTAAGCGATGACTCAAGCAGCCTCGCACGTGTAAGCGATGACTCAAGCAACCTCGCACGTGTAAGCGATGACTTAAGCGGACCAATCAAGCTGTGACATGTGTCACCAATCAAGCTCCGCCACGTGTCGCTCACCCACCCCAAAACTCCTATAAATAGAAGCCTTCCTGAGACATTTAGAGGACCAGGATTCAGAAGGGAGAAAGCTCTGTGAAGATCAAGCCTCAAAGCCTTCAAGAACTTCAAGAACTTCAACCCCAAAATTGGAGAACATTCGAAGCAGAATCATCCAGATCATCTGCCTAGATCCTAAAGTTTGCGGGAATCAAGCTCAAAGGTCTGAAAACATCAACAAATCACAAATCAGTGAAGTTCTACGGATTCAAGCCTCCAAAGCCCCGAAGAACTTCCACCACAAATCTTCAAATACAAAGAACATTCAAAGCAGAATCATCCAAACTATCTGCCTAGATTTCAAAGTTCACTGGAATCAAGCTCAAAAGCCTCCAGAAACCTCAAACAACCACAAATCATTGAAGCTCAACGGATTCAAGCCTCTAAAGCTCCGAAGAACTTCCACCACAAACCTTCGAAGACGAAGAACGCAGGAAGAACACGAAGAACGCGAAGAACAAAGAATTTCTAACAAGCTCATAGCCAGAGATTCATTGTAATTCTATTCCAAAGATCTTCGATCCATTCCTCAACCAAATTGAAGGATATCTTGTGTTCAAAACAAAATCACATCATCACAAATCCAATCAACAAATCTTTTAAGGAGATCGAATCAGAGGATCACTCTTTTGTAATCACAGAGAATTGTACCACACAATCATCAATACAAATTCGCATTTGCAAAACTATTTCACTTGTTCGACTTTATTTCCAGCTGAGAAATTTAGTCGCTTACAAATTCTGGCACGCCCAGTGGGACCTCTCTGCCTCTCATCTCATTCTCCTTCAGCGAAAGAAATCTTCATCATCTTGCAGCCTACTTCAATGGCTTCTAGCAAGAACATTCAAGCTTCAACAATAGCTGCTTCAACTAAACTTGGTACGGCTACCACCAACAACTGCATTGGTGCAATCAATTGTAGCCAACCCAAAGCAAACAATCAACTTCAATATCAAACAACCAAGGAAGCCAAGGTCCGGGCAATCATCTCCTTAGACCCTCTTACAAGAAACAAGGTCATCAACAAGGACGTCTCCACCTTGGAACACCTCAAGTATGGGGGCAAATCCCCTTCTTCCTACACAAGAAGTTGGTCGCACGATTTCTCTCCCATCAAAGGGAACCCAAAAGATGAGATTCCACGTGCTCACATCAAATCACTTTCCTCTCCATCATCTTGGGAAGTTGTGTCAGTCATGATGACTAACACCTCTACCATGGAAGAAAAGATGGCCGAAATGGAACAAAGGGTTGTCCTTCTCACAAAAGCACTTGAAGATAAGGACCTCCAAATTGCAACTTTGATGAACAAACTTGAAGTGCAAGATCTTGGTGAATCAATCCATGGTCATAAATTCACATCTGCAAAGGATGACGAAGGGAGAGAAATTGAAAACACTCCCCGGCGAGAACAATCTACTTCGGTTGCTTCGTTGTCAGTCCAACAATTACAAGACATGATAACAAATACCATCCGAGCACAATATGGAGGTTCTTCTACAAGTTCTCTCACATATTCAAAACCCTACACAAAGCGCATCGACAACATGAGAATGCCAAATGGGTATCAACCTCCCAAGTTCTTGCAGTTCGATGGCAAAGGAAATCCTAAGCAACACATTGCTCACTTTGTAGAAACTTGTGAGAATGCAGGGACTCAAGGAAGCCTCCTTGTAAAGCAATTTGTTCGTTCACTCAAAGGAAATGCCTTTGATTGGTATACAGACTTAGAACCTGAGTCAATTGACAGTTGGGAGCAACTCGAAAGAGAGTTTCTCAACCGATTCTACAGCACACGGCGTACGGTAGGCATGATGGAGCTTACCAATACTAAACAGTGGCAGGATGAGCCCGTCATTGATTATATCAATCGGTGGCGTTCTTTGAGTCTAGATTGCAAAGATAGACTTACTGAAATATCTGCTATAGAGATGTGCATCCAAGGCATGCATTGGGGACTTCTTTACATCCTTCAAGGGATAAAGCCCCGAACATTTGAAGAGTTAGCAACTCGTGCCCATGACATGGAGTTGAGCATTGCTAGCCGCGGAAGTACAAACCCTCCCATACTTGAGGAAAGCATAAAGGAAGTAAAGAGGAATGACAAGAATGCAAAAGTCAGCCTCAAAGACCCAATGGTTGTTAACACTGCCGAAGTCGAGGTTCCAAGAAGAGGAGCAAATGCAAATGAAAAACGGCTTGAAGGGTGGCAAAAGAATGAAGTGCGTCGCCTGACCTTTAAGGAACGTGAGCAAAAAGTATATCCGTTCCCCGATGAAGATGTGCCAAACATCTTAGAACAACTATTGCAATTGAAGCTAATTGAATTTCCAGAATGCAGGCGACCAGAAGACATGGGGAAAGTTGATGACCCTAACTACTGCAAATATCATCGCATCATTGGCCACCCAATACAAAAATGCTTCGTCTTCAAAGAACAAATCATGAAGCTTGCCAAAGAAAACAAGATTGATCTAAACTTCAATGAAGTTGTTGGGTCAAACCATGTGACCGTTGCTTGTGATGTACTTCCAACTCTCAGGCAGGGGGCAAACACCATTGGAGCTCACAAGTTGATCTACAATGATGATGGCATAAGGATCGGCCCCATCAATGGGAAGTTCCTTAAACACTTCTACACTTGAAAATCAAGAATTGCTCCTCGGTAAGAGCTTAAACTACCCACTGTAGCGCTGCAAGAGTACATGATGTCTTCCCATTACCCTTTAAAGCGTACCAATAAGGAGAAATTAATCCCACTCCATGTCAACAATTGCGAGTGTGGCGTAGCGGTTGGACGCCCGTGTCACCCTTGAGGCCATCTCGGGTTCGATCAGTGGTGATACCCACTATTACACACTGCGCCCCCTTTTTTTGCAAAAACACATAAGAAAAACAAACAAAAAAAAAATAAAAAAAAAGATCATAAAAAAAAAAAAAAAAAAAGATCATAAAAAAAAAAAAAAAAAAACAAAAAAAAAAATAAAAAAAAAGATCATAAAAAAAAAGGATCATAAAAAAAAAAAGATCATCAAAAAAGAAAAAGAAAAAGGAAATCATCAAAAAAAAATCTGTTGAACTACGTGATGACTTGATCCTTCTCCAGGGTACGTAGGCAGCTTAGTACTTGTTGCTAAGTTCAGTCACATGAAAAGAAGAAGTATGGCCAGTCTAACTTGAAGAGTTTTTCAACAGTCATCAATGTGCTTTTAAGGTCCTTTCGGTTGGCAAGGCATTCCTCATTTTCTGTGGCCATCCTTCTACATCTCTGAGGTATACTTTGCATCATTTATCTCCTGGGGGCATCTCCTTGTACCTTCCATCTCTAGGCTGCATCGTCTCTTTTCTAGGTTGTGCCACTTCATAACTCTGAAATTAGAACCACATCATCTCCCTTCTGAGTGGTGTTGTTTCACATCATGTCTCTGAAATCTGAATGACGTCAATTTCTTCCGGAATGATGGTAGATTATATATCTAAAGTCGGTGTGTCATCATCTCCCTTCTGAGTGGTGCAGCTTCATATCATGTCTCCAAAAATTGGACAATGTCACCTTCCTCCGGCATCTGAAGTTGATGTTGCATCTTCTCTCCTCCAAGGGCATGTCCATGCAATGTCAAAGTCTTGGCGGCATTCTTCTTGAAACTTCAAAGTCTTGGCATCTCCTTGCATTTTCAACATCTTGTTGGCATCTCTGAAATCTTGATGTCTGGCTACAGTGCTCTACGCCCTTGATGTCTGAGTGATGTTGCCTCTGAAAATTGCTTTATATGAATGTTGGCACAGCTTCGGCGAATAAAGTGTTGACATAACTTCAATGGCAATGTGGAGTGTTGACATGGCTTCATGAATATTGGCATGACTTCTATGCAAATGAAGTTTTGTCATGGCTTCATGGCAAAGATGAACGTTGGCACGACTTCGGCAAAAATGGAGTGTTGATGTGGCTTCATGGCTTTGGCACGAATGAAGTGTTGGCGTAGCTTCATGGCAAAGATGAACGTTGGCACGACTTTGACGAAAATGGAGTGTTGACGTGGCTTCATGGCTTTAGCAAAAATGAAGTGTTGTCATTGCTTCATGGCAAAAATGAACGTTGGCATGACTTCGACGAAAATGGAGTGTTGACGTGGCTTCATGGCTTTAGCAAAAATGAAGTGTTGTCATTGCTTCATGGCAAAAATGAACGTTGGCACGACTTCGACGAAAATGGAGTGTTGACGTGGTTTTATGGCTTTAGCACAAATGAAGTGTTGTCATTGCTTCATGGCAAAAATGAACGTTGGCACGACTTTGACGAAAATGGAGTGTTGACGTGGCTTCTTGGCTTTAGCAAAAATGAAGTGTTGTCATTGCTTCATGGCAAAAATGAACGTTGGCACGACTTCGACGAAAATGGAGTGTTGACGTGGCTTTATGGCTTTGGCACAAATGAAGTGTTGTCGTGGTTTCATGGCAAAAATGAATGTTGGCACGGCTTCAGCGAAAATGGAGTGTTGACATGACTTCATGGCCTCGGCGCAAATGAAGTGTTGACGTAGCTTCATGGCATGGATGAATGTTGTCACGACTTCAGTGCAAATGATGGTATGACTTCAATACAAGTGCAGGTGCGAATGGAGTGTTGTGATGGCTTCATGACAAAAATGAAGTGTTGTCGTGGCTTCATGGCAAAAATGAAGTGTTGTCGTGGCTTCATGGTAAAAATGAAGTGTTGTCGTGGCTTCATGGTAAAAATGAACATTGGCATGGCTTCAGCGAAAATGGAGTGTTGACGTAGCTTCAATGGCAAAGCTGCAATGTTGGCATGGCCTCGGTATAAATAAAGTGTTGACGTGGTTTCATGGCAAAGATGAATGTTGTCACGGATTCGACATGGATGAAGTATATATGTGGCCTCAATGCAAATAAAATGTCGAGGCAACTTTATGACAAAGATGAATGTTGGCACGAATGAAGTGTTGACGTTGCTTCATGACAAAGTTGAATGTTGGCACGACTTCAATACAAGGACAGATGCTGGCTCGGCTTCGTGATAAAAACTCTTGATATGGCTACGTTACAAAGACTTTTGAAATGGCTGTGTTGAAAAGACAAGTGTTGGTGTAGCTTAATTGCCAAGGAAAGCATGCTACATAACAAAAACAAGCAACAACAAAGATCTTATCAGAAGAAAATCTCATGATACGTCAAAAAAAAAAAAAAAAATCAAAGAGAGAGCTTCATTTCCAATATCTAGCCTGTAAAAAAAAAAAAAAAAAAAAATTCAAATCAGTATGAATAAAGCAAGTCATAAAGAAAAAAAAATATATATATATATATACATATATATGTAAATATTAAAAAAAAAAAAAAAAGAGAAGAAGAGAAAGGCATAATTTCTCTAAGTTTAGAGAATTATGCTACCCACCAGAGATGCTGCTTGTATAACTCAATGCATACTACGCTGGCTTTATATAGAAAACTTCTGAGAGACAAGACAAAAAAAGGAAAAAGAAAAAGTACGCAAGTCATTAAATGCTGCGACTGAACAATTGGAGCTCAAAGTCGGATTTTGCAAGCTCAAATGCACTCAAAGTCCAGGAAAGCTGCACCGAATTTTGAAAATAAAAGATGGCATTTAATGCAGAGAAACAAAAAATGAAGGCTCTGCACCTACCTTTTGACCCTCAAGTCTAAACGCAGTCACCCTCCTGACAGAGCAGCCAGTGTGCAATGGACTAAAAAGTCTAAAATGACAACAAGTCCAACAATGCGGTTCCCCATTCCAGATTTCTACAATTTCTGACAAGATTTTACAAAAAATCAACCCACAGAAATCTTCTATGGACTTTGATGAACAACACTCAGAAAGATTTGCAGCAACGGATCCATCACAAAATGAGACCAAAAGGCCATAGTTCAACAAAAACACGCGGCTTTCACACTCGAATCTGTGCAAATCCAGACACTATTTCAGGAAACTAAGCATACCACTCGATCCAGCATGCCCCGATCTATAAAACCCAAAAATTTCAAGCTCAAAAACGGCTTCACGCGCCTCCACGCACCGCCACAGATTAGAAACAATCCGCGGCCAAATCCTTCAAATCTGTGCAAATCTACCCATGATTTTAAAAAACTGACTAGACCATGATGTTCTACGGCCTCCAATCTGCAAAACCTGAAAATTTCAGGTCCAAAAACCTCTCCACGTGCCGCCACGCGCCACCAGGACGTCCGGCGAACGTTTCTTCAATCTCACGCGTCGGGAGGTTCTCTCACGCGCTTACACGCGCGCACGCGCCACACGTGTAAGCGCCAGCGCAGTGACGTCATCCATGACGTCACCTCCACACCTGCTGACCCGTTGGTCCGATTCGACCCGGAAGACCCGGTTTGACCTGGATCCGAACCCCCTGAAAAAGAAAAAAAAAAAAAAAAAAAAAAAAAAAAAAAAAAAACCTTGACAAAAATTTCATAACAGACCTGTCCCACTCAATTTTTCGAGTACATTCCGATTTTGGGACCCATTTCTTCATTCGAGGCTCGAAAATTGTGCAAACATCCAATTTCCAAAAAGTTGACTTTTGTGCAAATGTTGACCAAGCGTCAAAATTTTTAAGATAGACCTATCTTACTCAATTTTTCGTGTACATTCCAAATTTGGAGTCCGTTTCATCATTTGAGACTCGAAAATTGTACAAATGGCTCAAATTCCAAGACAATTGACTTTGATGCTGAAATCAACCTAAAGTCAAAATTTTCAAGTCACACTTGCCTTTCTCAATTTTTCGTGTACATTCCAAATTTGGGGTCTGTTTCTTCATTTGAGAATCCAAAATTGCTCAAATGGTGTGATTCTACAACTGTTGGCTTTGAAGTGAACTTTGGCCAAGAATCTAGACATTCGAGCAAAACTTATCCTGTTCGGACTTTCTCAAAGATTCTGATTTTGAGATCCACTTATTTTGGATTTGGTGATCACCAATCAAACCCATATCTTTGAAGTATTGACGATGTCCAAAACTTAAATTCCTGAGATCAAAATTTGAGATTCATCCATTTAATTGGGATCTCCTCAGGGTTATTCTCCAGACTTCATCAAAACTTCTCTCTCCAAATATAAATGAACTCTCACAAGTGTGTCAGAACTTAAGGTTACACTGGGTCATTAATTCAACCTAACATTCTCATTCGGTGCCTACCATTCCCACCTACCATTTCCACCTACCGTTCCCATCTACCATTCTCACCAAAAATTCTCAACTACCATTCTCAACTACCTACCTACCATTCTTCATCTCTCTACTATAAATAGGAGGGCCGGGTTCATCAAAAACTCATCCAAAAAAAAAACCCTGAATCATGAAATGAAGATTTGCCTCTTTCAGATTTTCAAATCCTCCTTTTCACAACCATTTCTCACTATGATCTTATCATTCTCAACACCTAGCAACCGATTTTGCTTCATAATCGGTTTGAGATCAACCCTCCCATGGTTCGGTCGAAACCCTATTTACAACATCATTGCAGTTTTGAGATCCAAACAAACTTTATTTCTCCACTTAACGACCACCTTTGTCCATAAAATTACTCGTAACAAGGTCTGCATTTTGGTTCCATGTTTCCTTGGACTTGGTTGGCCAGGAAATCCAAGTCCAGCAGAAGCACCCGTTCCTAACCTCAGGGCTCCTGTAGTCTCTTTCCAATTGCTTGGTCTTCCAGCAGGAGCAGTAGTTCGGAACAAGCAGCAACTTGGCTGGTTTCTAGGGCCAGAATCACAAGTTAGCTCCATCTTTCATTTTTCTGTGCTTTTCCAACGAGTGGCAGTAGGTGAAGATGGTAAAAAAGTGTTGGGGTATCCTACAAATTGTTTTCCATCAACACTTAAAACAACCTCCAAGGCGCCAGCTCATCAGAATTCAGCCTTTGGTGCCGATAAATGGTCATCAAAGCTTTATTCCATGTCCCCACTACTACGGGACCCAAAGGTCATCATTGCTGGTACCTTAAAACTCATTTTCTGAAATTACTCCAACTTAAAATCAGCTTGAAGAATTTCAGAAGGTACTCTTCTGAAATTACTTCAACATAACATCCGTTGGCAGGGTCCCATGACACAGGCGCATTCAATTACTTACTGTCGGACCCCATGCAACACACAGTCAGTCCCATATTCAAAGGTGTACTTCCCATAAACACCTACACCAGAAGGGTCCCAGCATACAGGGCCAGCACCATGGTGGTGTATGCTTTGCTCATTTGCTTTGCTCCATCTCCATCTTCTGCATGATCTTCTGAAATAACTTCACCAGAAGTTCTTAGGAATACGAGGTTAGCTCCATGACCCTGCATGTTGTATCCAGCCACCATTCTCTCATCTTCCCCATCTTCAACATCTTGTGATCGCCGCCAACGATCCAAAATACTCTTCTGAAAGTACTTCAACTTAATCTCATGCTTCTAAAAGCTCCACCACCTTCAACAGCTCCACCACCTTCAACAACTCCACTACCTTCAACTACTTCACTTAAAGAGTCAAGTACCAAAAATCCATTTTTTTCGAAACTCATTCCCACACCACACTCCGAGACCGTGTGTGTAAACGAGTCTCGAGGGGGCATTTGTAGAGAGGGAAAATTCCCGACCTATCACAAGCTGACACGTCACATTACCAAGTCCACAAAATACAGCCAATTACAGAACACCATGTATTGCTGCTAGGTTTTGCTACCACTATTCAGAAGCCAACAGAAATTTGCCAAGTGTCATGCAAGAGCCAATCACGCATCAGCGCACATGTAAGCGATGACTCAAGCAGCCTCGCACGTGTAAGCGATGACTCAAGCAGCCTCGCACGTGTAAGCGATGACTCAAGCAACCTCGCACGTGTAAGCGATGACTTAAGCGGACCAATCAAGCTGTGACATGTGTCACCAATCAAGCTCTGCCACGTGTCACTCACCCACCCCAAAACTCCTATAAATAGAAGCCTTCCTGAGACATTTAGAGGACCAGGATTCAGAAGGGAGAAAGCTCTGTGAAGATCAAGCCTCAAAGCCTTCAAGAACTTCAAGAACTTCAACCCCAAAATTGGAGAACATTCGAAGCAGAATCATCCAGATCATCTGCCTAGATCCTAAAGTTTGCGGGAATCAAGCTCAAAGGTCTGAAAACATCAACAAATCACAAATCAGTGAAGTTCTACAGATTCAAGCCTCCAAAGCCCCGAAGAACTTCCACCACAAATCTTCAAATACAAAGAACATTCAAAGCAGAATCATCCAAACTATCTGCCTAGATTTCAAAGTTCACTGGAATCAAGCTCAAAAGCCTCCAGAAACCTCAAACAACCACAAATCATTGAAGCTCAACGGATTCAAGCCTCTAAAGCTCCGAAGAACTTCCACCACAAACCTTCGAAGACGAAGAACGCAGGAAGAACACGAAGAACGCGAAGAACAAAGAATTTCTAACAAGCTCATAGCCAGAGATTCATTGTAATTCTATTCCAAAGATCTTCGATCCATTCCTCAACCAAATTGAAGGATATCTTGTGTTCAAAACAAAATCACATCATCACAAATCCAATCAACAAATCTTTTAAGGAGATCGAATCAGAGGATCACTCTTTTGTAATCACAGAGAATTGTACCACACAATCATCAATACAAATTCGCATTTGCAAAACTATTTCACTTGTTCGACTTTATTTCCACCCGAGAAATTTAGTCGCTTACAGGGAGTATATAATGTTATTTGTTATCTAGTGTCTTTCTAATTGTACTTGTAACGACGAAAAAGCAATAAATCAACTTGGTGGAAAATAAACACTACAACAAAATGTATTTTCAGTGACGAAAAAATTCGTCACTAAAAGTCTAGTTTTTCGTCACTAAGGACCTTTAGTGACAAAATTGGACTTTTAGTGACGAAACTCATTTCGTCACTGTAGCCCCGTCACTAAAAGTCTTGATGATGAAAAATTTCGTCACTAAAAGTCTGATTCGATTTTTAAAAAAAAAAAACTTTTAGTGATGAAAACGTTTCGTCACTAAATGTTTTCCTCACTAAAAACACTATTCAGTGACGAAAATATTTCGTCACTGAAAACACTTTAGTTTACTAAATAATATTTAGTGACGAATAATTTCGTCACTAAAACTATGTTCGGGTACATATAGTGACAAAAAATTCATCACTAAAACTATTTTTAAGAAAATCCAGGAACATATAGTGACGAAAATTTTCGTCACTAAAACCATTTCTTACAAAATTTTGTTATATTTAGTGACAAAATTTTCGTCACTGAAACAATTTTTTGTTGCTATATTTGTGACGAAAAAATTTGTCACTAAAACTTATTTTCTGTTTTTATTTTTTTCATGGCTTTGATATTAACCCGTAGCCTATCATTACATTATTAAAACCTCACATTTGAATAACACATTTATTTCAACAACACATTTATGAAAAAAGATCCATATATTCCATAAGTAAAAAATAAAACAAGTATCCAATTCAAACTCCTTTCACACAAGTATACAATAATTGTTTGCAACACATACAATAATTCAAGATGTTTTATAACAATACAAAAAGTATAGCATAGTATAATTTGAACTAAAGGAAGATGTCCTCATGCCTCTTGCTTAGCTCGTGCCTCTTGGTCCCTAGCTCGCTCCTCTTGGTACAATTGAAGCGTTCTAAAACTTCATGTACTATTGGAATCACTGCTTGATCATAAAGATCTCTTTGTTGAGTTGAGGGACCAAAAACCTACATATTACTACAAACAAAATCTTAGCATCTAGCATCAAATATGAAACTAGATTCTCAAAACTAACATTGTTTAACATTTCTGACATACACGTTCAAGTTTTTTTTTTTTTTTTTTTTTGCTAACATTAAGCGGGGGAGGGAGATTCAAAGTCAAGTTCTCCTGCCTCTATAGAGAATTGGACAATGTGCCAATGCCGCTAAGTACAAGGTTCTTGGTGACATATACATTCAAATTATAGGACTCCCTTATACTTTCCATTTCAGTGTTCGGATGTAAAGGTGTACATGGTGGCACATCATTTAATATTCTATTCCTACTACACCAAGGAATGAATACTTATTTTAGAGGACAAGACACCATGCACACCATTAAATGGACATTTTCCATTTCAAAGACAAATGAAGAAACCCTTTTCCTGGAAAAAAAAATTACTTAACAAGAACACGCTTCTTTACCTACTCATTTTACCCTTTTCTATCCAAGTTTTATGTATATAGCCCTCACATTAGATCACCTTGAAATAATGTGAAACCAAAGAATCCCCATAAACAACTAATTAATCTTTGAACCTTAATTCTTGAAAGCAACAACCAAACAATTATAAGTAAATATTGAACCACACTTTGAAACAAACAACCAAATGCCAAAATATCAAAATCTAAGTAAAACCCAATACCCCATTTGGGAAAATCTACTCATCACACTTTAACCCTTCTCAAAAAGTTCATACAATTTTCACAAATCTCAAAAATCCACTTCCCATATCATATATATACAAACTAATTGAAATGAATGGAAGTAGTACCTAATCTACTCATCACACTTTAACCCTCCTCAAAAGGTTCATACAATTTTCACCAATCTCAAAAATCCAACACAACCCACCTTATAACACCATGCAAGCCACCCGCTTGCTCCAACACAATAACCCACCACAAAATCAATCACAAACATCACAAATATAAAGTGTTTACAAGTATTGAAATCAATTAAAGTAATATTCATCACATCTAATCAACAAAGTCCATCCACATTTGCAAGAAATTAAAAACACTCCCAATATAAATTTAAATCACCTTATAACATCATGCAAGCCACCCGCTTGCTCCAACACAACATACCACCACAAATCCAATTTCCAACATCACAAGTATAGAGTTTTACAAGTTTTTAACTAGAATTTACTTACTTTGCTCAAGCTAAGTTTACAACTTTCAGAAAAAATCCAAAGTTACTGCAAACAATGTGTATTTAGTCTGCAAAAGAAAAGTTAAATTTATAAGTACAAAAGTTAAAGAAAAGTTAAACAAGCAGATAAGACAATAATTAGAACTGCTAATGAAGAAAGATTTTCAATTAAATCAATCAAGCAACACAATACAACAAACAAGTAATCTTTCCCTTATTTTGGAAAATCACAATACAAAAAGGGAATTTCTTGTGATGTTAAAGAAAATTACTAACCCAACTAAAATCCCATGAAGATTGCCTTCTGTACCACAATTTGTGATGTATCCCCAGTACTCATCCTTCTCGATTTCCCATAGATGAGCAAACCAATCTAAAACGCCAACTTCAAACTGTCTTAAATGGACACCATAGTTGCTCTCAATAAAAGGGTCACCTAGATTGTTAATGGAGAAATGCTGCAACTGCACTAGAGCACCATAGTTGAAGTCCAAATTATATGCATAACCTGTAGCAAGAGAATATTATTATAGCATTTCAGGTAAGAACCAGACATAAATCGGGTGTTAGGATCCATAGAGAACCCAAGTTCGGACTATGCAATACACGTCAATTGTTTTCAGCTGTTCACTCTCTCTCAATCTAATAAGTAATACATAGTACACACAATGCCTTAGATTTAGTAATACCATAACTAACTTGTAGGAAAATGAATAAGGAATTCAAATTATGTTGATTAAAAGCAACAATTTTCTATAATAGAAAACAAGAAATTCCATGTTTATATTAGCAAATTACCTAAATGGTGCTTGGTCCTTTCGAGAAGGGTCTTTCGATAGCGAGCAAGGATGCTAGCCATGAAGGCATCTTTATCGCCGGTGAAATCGTCATTGGCACGTTCCGCCCCAACACGATCTCTCTGTCGCTTAATCTTTCCCAACGGCGACGCTTAATCGTCGCCATCAGCGCCAATGGCGATCGGCATCGATTGCCAACAGTGACACTCAAGTGTCACGATTGGCATCAATCGCCAACGGCAACGCTCAAGCGTCGCGATCGGCATCGATCACCAACGGCGACGCTCAAGCGTTGGCGATCAACGCCGATCGCGACGCTTGAGCATCACCGTTGGCGTTCGAAGCTAAGCGTTGGCGATCGACGCCGATCGCGACGCTTCAACGCTGGTGATCGACGCCGATCACGACGCTTCAGTGCTGGCGATCGACGCCAATCGCGACGCTTGAGTGTCGCAATCGATGTGGGTTGGAGTCGTCGTCGTCGCCATTGAGCTTCATCGGCGACGACTGAGCTCAACAGCGATGGTGGTTTGTGGTTTGTGTTTTTTTTTTTTTTTTTTTTTTTTGTTGACCGAAATGGCTCTGGGTTGAAATGTTTCGTGGCTCTGGGTTTCTTTTTGGTGTGCTGGGTATTGTAATTAGTCTTATAAGTCTTTAGTGACGAATTCCAATTTCGTCACTAAAGACCGGGCTTTGTTCAGATTTTTAGAGACGAAAATCATATTTTGTCACTAAATCATACTTTTAGTGATGAATTGTGATTTCGTCACTAAAATCATATAAGTGCAAAACTATTATTACTTTTAGTGACGAATATTTTTCGTCGCTAATTCTTCTTTATAGTGACGAAAGGATTTTCGTCACTAATACTATCCATAGTAATAACTACAATAACGAAATATTTCGTCACTAAAAATTTCAACTTTTAGCGACGAAATATTTCGTCACTATAAATTAATTAAACTCGCGCCAAAGTTTCCCTCCACTAGCGCCCATTTTTCAAATCACAATAGCGACGAAATTTATTTTTCGTCACTAAATTTTATAATGTTTTCCATTATTAGTGACGAAATTCATATTTCGTCACTAAAGCTATATTTTTAGTGATAAAAAATATTTCCTCACTAATTTTCGTCACTGAAAATACATTTTATTGTAGTGAAATGAAGATTTCACTGTTTGATATCACAATAAATTTGTTTGGAGAAGGGAAGTCAAATTTGTTTATGATTTCCAATGCAAAAACTAAGAAGGTCTATGTCGGCATAGAATTGAATGAGAAATGGTTCTTCTTCTATTAATACACAGTTTAAGAACTTATTAAGAAAAAATACAAGTATTGGTTCTCGAGTCTAGTCTGAGGTTGTGGTTATAGATGGATAAATTCTTTTCTTTCTTTTTTCACTCTCCCCCTCACCTGGATCTTCTTTTTGCTTTTATATCTAGCTACAATCTATCTGAATCTTACACTTAGAGGGCTAAGATTGCATTCCTAAAACTCTTGTCTCATCCAGAATATACTAGCATGGTTTACACTATAATCTTAGTTGTGCCACCACTATTCATGGTCATTTCCTCATTAATGCAGTCAAAGGAGTGGTTGTCTTATATTTAATGTGGAGGGGATGGCTTCTATACCCTTCTTCCTTCATCTTTATCGTATTCTGTGCCAAGTCTACTTTCTTTTCTTTTTGATGTTTTAACTTTATGTCATTTACATAACTAGTGCTCGTCCCCGAAGTCCGAGATGCGTCCTCAGAAATAACCTTAACTGCCCATTTAAATTAGATTTGGGATCCTCGTCCCCCACAATACTTATTTTATTATATTATAAATGAATTATGACATTATAATTAATTTGACTGGTATCATATAAAATAATAAATAATTTTTTTAATTATGTTTTGTTTTTTATTTTAAAAGTTAAACACACTAGTTTGTAAGATTTATGTTGTAAAAGTTGTAGTATCACTTGCATCATTTGTAAATAAAAATAAAATGAGCCTATAATGTTTAATAATTTTACTTAATTACTAAATAAAATAATCAAGTTTAGGGATGACTTAAATATTCACCAAAATCACTATAAAATTTTTCCTATAATTTACAATAAAACTTTTTATCATTAAACTAATAAAAGCAACAAACTTAAGATTATCATAATCAAGTTATATAAATAAAAATCATGTTATGAAATTGAGACCATCTTTTGAATCTTACCACAAACTCCCAAATGATCAAAGTCTAAACTAAGAGAAGATATCTCATATATTCGATATATAGATGTCTCATATAGTGGAATCCTTACACCTACATAACCCATATATTATGAGCATTTGAAGCATGAGATATTTTTTCCTTAGCGAGATAGCTCTTCACTTCAATCCTACTACTCAGACTATAAAATATAAACCATAAGTCTCCTGGTTTAAAAAAATAAAAATAAAAAACAAAACTTGTTGGAAAACAATAACATCATAGTGAAGAGTTTGTAAAGTTTTTGACTCATGATCCGCCCATAACCTCCTGCTAACTACATACTGTACTATTAAACTAGGGAAACTTTAAAAACATAAATTTTGTCACAATTTAAAACTTATGGGTTTATGTAAAAGTGATTTTCTATCCATCACAAATTGACCACATCAAAATAGTAGTGACAAAAATTATGGCACATAAGTTGTGGTATTAAAGAATTGATTCTTGACAGTATCACTATATTATTCTTCAAGCAAACATAGATCGCTACATTTTTTTTTTTTTGGTTTAATGATCAAACTAAGTTTAAGTGGCGTATATTTTACGTGGAAAGTCATGGTCTTCTTAACTCAGTTAGTAATTACGCATAAAATACACGTAAAAAAAAACACGTACGTTCGTAAGGTTGAGAGAAACAAGAGTTTCCCGTTTGGTTTCCAAAGTTTGCGGAAATAATTGCGTTTATTTGAATCTAAAACTACAATTTATGTAATGAACGGAACACGTTATATTCGCCTACTTAAATACGTACGATAAAGTTTCTTAATAAAGAGTTTTGATTGGTGCCGTAATAATGGACTAATTAGGAGAAGGAAAAAAAAAAAAACAATTTTTTATACAACTTTGTAAGGTGTTGGAGTTTATTAAAAAAAAAAATTATATATATATATATATATATAAGACAAATGATATAGGTGTGGAAGAATATTCTTAGATGACTCCACCTAATAATTCAACACTATAATAAAAAATATTTCATAGGACATAGACATATACTAGCTGGGTTATCCTTTTAAGCTAACACTACTTTAGGATTATATAACTTGTCTAGATTGTTAAGGCAAGAAAGAAAAAATCTAAAAAAAGAGCAAAGAGAAAAGAAAAAAAAAATGGTGGAGAGGCTGAGCAACAAATGGGTGGCCACGGTGGCAAGCATATGGATCCAGTGTAGCAGCGGTTCATACACCTTCGGTGTCTACTCCTCAGTTCTTAAATCAAGCCAAGGCTACGACCAATCAAAGCTCGAAACCGTGGCTGTTTTCCGAGACATAGGCTCAACCGCCGGGGTACTATCTGGGGTACTATACACCGCCGTAACACGCAATAATTACTCTGGTTTTTGTGGGCCATGGTTGGTCCACCTGGCAGGAGCGATCCAGGGCTTCTTTGGGTATTTTCTGATGTGGGCTTCTGTCGTTGGATTAATCCAACGGCCCAGGTTGCCGGTGATGTGTCTGTTCATGTTGTTGTCCAGTCATTCTATGACTTTCTTTAACACAGCCAACGTTGTTTCTGGTGTGCAAAACTTCCCTCAATTTAGTGGGACCATTGTGGGTATCATGAAGGTACATACATCATACATATATCTTTAAACTATTCTATGATTGCCCATATGAAGTTAATAAATTGAGTATACATTTTTCTTTACAAGTTGGTATATCTAACTTTTTCTTTTTTCTTTTTTTCTTTTTTTTGAGAAAGTGTTGGTATATCTAACTAATATATATATAGTGATGCAATCATATGTACCTCAACTGGTTTGTCCAAAAAAAAAATATATCTACCTCAACTGGGTATATGTATATTTTACTTAATTATTATATACAATAATTACAAAAGTTAGGCTTTTTGTAGTGGTACTTTGGATTAAATAAAGTATTTGA
The DNA here is from genome assembly GCF_001633185.2 of Quercus lobata. Taxonomy (NCBI): domain Eukaryota; kingdom Viridiplantae; phylum Streptophyta; class Magnoliopsida; order Fagales; family Fagaceae; genus Quercus; species Quercus lobata. The sequence continues at coordinate 14,680,905 of NC_044913.1, read as the reverse complement.
ATTTGGTGAAAGAGTGTAATTAAGTGTGTGTATTTAACAGTTAGTTTGTTTTTCAAAAAGAAAAATTAGGAGATGAATTTTTTTTTTTTTTTTTTTAACTTAGAATCATTAAGGGATGACTTAAATCTTCACTCAAATCACTATCCAAATTTTCCAATTATTTAGTATTAAGCTAATGAACTTAGAATTATCATTTTGGGTAGAATTTGTAGTGTGTTTTTGTGTTAAAACCTCCTTCCCTCTTTCTTATCTCTTTATTATGTGTGTATTTTTTTTTTTTTTCTTTTTAACCTTAGAATTATCATAATCAATTTCTGAGATTAACCATCTTTTGAATGTTGTCATGCCTAAAGTCTTAAATAAAAGAAGATATTTCCTACATAGAATATATAGATATCTCACAATTTGTGGGATTCTTACACCTATGTACATGTGGTCCATATATTATGAGCATTCAAAATACAAGAGATCACTTTTCTTATTTAGAAAGCTCTTCGCTTTAATCGTGATGCTCACCATAAAGTAAATCACAACTTTACTGGTTAAAAAAACAAAACAAAACAAAACTTGTCGGCAAACAATATATATGCAATACATCTGAGTGAAGAGTCAGTAAATTTTTTGACTTGTGACCGGCCCATAATTCATAATCATTCCACTCTCTACCCAAAACTGTCTGAAATTTTAGATCATAACCTCCTTATTGATTGAAGCAAAAGTTACAAATGATTTTTGGCAACAATTTACTATATATATATATATATATATATATATATATATTTTTTTAATACAAGATAGAAATTTTACTTTAATCTAATTTAAGTGTATGTATGTGTAAAACTCTCTCTTAGAGACTTGAACTCCGACCCTTACCTCTATACCCTATAAACACTTATACTTATAAAGTGATCATCGCACCAAAGATATGCGGTAGTTTTACTATACTATTAGACTTTATTAGTCATACGTATTATATATGACCGGATTCTTGACAATATCACTACGTTTTTCCTGTTGTAATGATCAAGCTAATTAAGAATTGTATTTTTTATGTGGAAAGTCATGGTCTTCATGAAACTTCTAATTCTAATTAAATGATTGCTTAAACTAGACATAAAAATGACTTCTTTTACAAATAAAAAAAAAGGTGGCTTTTTTTGTAATCCCTCTTGCTTGAGCTATGCTATGCCTGTAATATTACCTTCTCTCTTTGTCAGGGATGTGCTGGTATTAGTGGAGCAATACTAATTCAAGTATATGACACATTCTACAAGGGCGAGCCAAACACATTCCTTCTAATGCTTGCTCTGTTTCCTACATTCATCTCCCTTGTGCTTATGCTTTTGGTGAAAATTTATAAAACAAACACAGGTGATGAAAAGAAGCACTTGAATTGTTTCTCTGCAGTTGTTCTGATAATTGCTGGTTATCTCATGATTATAACAGTTTTGGAAAACATCTTCAGTTTACCATTATGGGCACACATTTTCAAGTTTATACTTCTTTTGCTTCTACTTGCATCACCTCTTGGAATTGCAATCCAAGCCCAGAAGGATGATTCCAAGAGACTTTTAGAGATGTTTTCCTTTGAGAGTAATCCTTCAATGGATAACCCTGAGTCAATGGGCTCCTCGTCTAAGACTTTTTTAGCGAAGGATCTAGCATATCATGAACTACCTAGTGGTGAGGCTCAAGTTAATGTTGCTTTAGATCATACAATTCTGTTTGATGAAGAGGGTGGTATGAATCTTTTGCAAGCAATGTGCACTGTAAACTTCTGGTTGTTGTTTATTGCAATGGTATGTGGAATGGGCTCTACGCAGGCTGTGATGAACAACTTGAGCCAAATCGGACAATCTCTCAATTACACTACTGTGGAGACGAATAATTTGATCTCTTTATGGAGTATATGTAATTGTCTTGGTCGTGTTGGAGTTGGGTATTTATCGGATTATTTACTACACACAAGAGGCTGGCCTAGACCATTGTTCATTGCTATTACTCTAGCAACAATAGTTATTGGCCACCTTGTTACTGCTTCTGGATTTCCTGGAATGTTATATGTGGGTTCAATTCTAATGGGTATTTGTGATGGTTCGCAGTGGTCATTAATGCCTACAATCACTTCGGACATATTTGGTGTTAGGCATATGGGTACTATTTTCAACACTATAGCCATAGCATGTCCTCTTGGATCATATATTTTCTCTGTCAGGGTTATTGGCTATATTTACGATAAGGAAGCAGGTGGTGAAGATCACTCCTGCTTTGGTACACGTTGCTTTATGTTATCCTTTGTTATCATGGCATCCTTGGCTTTCCTAGGATTTCTTTTTGCCATTGCATTGTTCCAACGTACTAAGAGGTTCTATATGCTCAGCAGATTAAAGCATTCTTTAAAATGATGAGAAGTAAATATGGAAACTTTGTCTACAAGGCCATAGCTAAGGCCATTCTTTTTTCTTGCTTTGAAGTGCCCTTTTTTCACTCCATTTATATTTTCTTTCTTGTGCGCTACTCTTCCTGTAAGATGGGCCCTCATATCGTAGGTTCCCTGGTATAAGAAGAGGCAAGTATCATTAAGAATGGATACACTAAGTTGATGGAATTCTTTAAAAAAAAATTACATTAAAAATAGATAAAGGTTTGAATCCTTGAAACATATGGAATGCACATCTTAAACATTTGAAATTGAAAAAACGAAAGTATAATAAATTTCAGTAACCTACCTATGATTTTGGCTAATACCAACCAAATCCAAAAATTTTCAAAATTGGCCAACTTGGTTCCTAATCCCAACTTGCTCTTTAAACACCATTAGGTCTATCCCCTTCTGTTAGTCATTTAGGCCCTTATTCTCTCTCTCCACTCCCTAATTCTCTCTCGTCTATCTTCTCTCATCACAACTTTTCTCATTCCTCTCCTTAATGATGTTTAGGGATTAATATACTAATTTTGACATGTTCTCTCTCTATTTCTATTTTTGAAATAATATGGGGTAAATTATGAATGAGCACGTGTTTAAAATATGAGAATAACTTACGTCCGGAGCTGGCTTAAAATACAACTTTTATGCCAACCAATACCGAAATGCCACGTCAGCGAATAAGTGCCACATCAACTTAAATATAAAACCCTTGACTCAAGCAAACTCAACTATGGTTAAAATATACAATTTACTCTTAGCAAACCCATCTGATCAAAAAATTTCGAAATCTCTCTCCGCCAACCCATCTTCAAGCCTCGTTCTCTCAACCCTGCCATCGCCGCAGCAGCCAAGACCCTCATAAGAAGCATCGTTGTCGCACGGGCCACGTCTCATAGCCCAACATCACCGAATTGCTCTGCTTGCTCAGCCATTGCCATAAGTTCTCTCTCTCTCTCTCTCTCTCTCTCTCTCTCTCTCTCTCTCTCTCTCTCTCTCTCTCATTTTTTATTGATAAGCTTTGTTTGGTTGCTGGAAAAACGAAGGGAAAAAAATTTTGATACTACTTTTTTTTTTTTATTGATTTATTGGTGTTGAATCTGGCTTCTTTTTTGAGTGGGTATTTTTAGTTGTTAGTTTTGAGCTTTCGGGATTGATTGTAATAAGCTGGTGGTTGTTTCAGCTTTGTGAGATATAGGTGTTTTGATCCGAATCTGTTCTAAAAGCTATGAGATTTATGCGCTATTTTGATACCACACCCAAGTTTCTTAAGACTAGGATGAAAAATCAGAAAAAAAAAAAAAAAAATGGAAAACCATAAGCAAAGCTACTATGATGAGTGAATATTTAATTACTGAAAAATGCCCATATGCTTTGCATAAGTTAAGAAAAAAGACATGAAAATGACAACATATATGAAAAGCATGAGTGATTTTTATAAACCTATTATGATTTGCCTGTATCATTTATTATGATTTGCTTGTATCATTGGTGTTTATGCATATACTTGAGTAAAAACTCTTCCCTTTGTGTGCCTCATTTTCTAATTTGCTATTTTATCTTTGCTTTTCATTTAGTTGTTTGCATCTAGCACAATATTAATAAATTGATAGCTCCGTATTGATAGTTAGGATAGTTGATACCTTGAATTTAGTTAGTTGATTTAATGTTTGCGATGGAGATGGTTTTGCTATGAGGTATTAAAGCAAATTAGCCTTCTATCTGATCAATGGATGGCTTTATTAGTAGAAGGCATATGTTTGGAAATGGAGGAAATCAATGTTCTTGATTTGCAGATATGGTATGTGATATACATTAAAAGGAGAACATTTTGTTCTCTGCGGAGATGACCATATAGAATTCAATAATTAACCAAAGATATGGCACAGCACCATTAACTTATGTAGGGGATCTAAGACTATAAAGATAGCATAGTTATGGTGCCCATGAGTTATAACTTAAAAGGAATCTCCTCACCATGTAAGAGCAAGGTGGAGGCTGAAGTTGTGGGTTTAAAATCCATTGGATGGTAATGTAATTATCAATTTTTTTATAATAAAAAAATCCTAATTAATATTCCATCCTCATTGAATTAGGGCAAGGATCGGTATGATTATTTACAATTAGTTAGTCATATTATAGGGAAAAAGTTTTTGTAAACTGCTAGCACCAATTGTTTTGTTCCAAAGTTACCTTCCACTGTGAGCTACTGCACTAAGCTGTTTATCATTTTTCTATGATACATATTTTCATCTGTTTGTCTTAATATGTTACAGCCTAGTACTTATCCTTGTCATTGTCTCAGTCTATTCATGCCAATGACATTCATAATGATTCTTTTCTACATGTTTTCCCTCATATCCATATTTAGTATCGTGGCATTTTCAAGCCATCCTACTAACACTGTGAGTAATGATTCTCTTGCAACAGAGCTTGGTATTGTTAGAGCAGGAAATTTCATGAAAGTTTAAGTGGTTTTGAATCCACTATGAATAATATATGAAGGATTGACATTTTTTGGATATTTCCTATAGGTTTCATCAATTCTTTGTATACATCTTGCATTATTTTATATCATCAATTACTTGAGGGGATAGACTGTCAAAGTGCAAGATACTCTACATTTTGAATCATCATCAGGTGACTACATTTCATGTGTCATAAAACTTGGGATTCTAGAGCTTTGATAACAAAAGAACTTACATAATGAAGAGATATCATTCCAGGAAAGGGTGGAGCAAGTTGTATAACATGTGACAAGTCAAAGTGATCAAGCTATGACTAAAAAATTGCAGATTGTGGAGGGAATGTATTGTCAAGAAGCAAGAGACACACCAAGTGCAAAACTATCATGTTATTATGACATTGTAATCAAAGTGTATTTCAATATAACTCTTATTATTATGGTTGCGATCAAAGTGTACATTCTAATAAAATTTTGTTCATATTTGGATCAAATTTTTTTCTTGTCTACTACTCTCTTGGATCAAATTTTAATTGTAATGCAACATTGGAATTATTCAACTTGAGACAATTGCCTTACCATTGATGATGCCCTGAGAAGTGAGAACTCATATTCAAGTAAACGATACATATTCCTTCAGCTTTTGGACTTCAGTTTTTGGTTTCCTTAAAATAACGCATAAGTGGGAATAATTTTTAAACACAACACAAGTACATACTAGTTTCAATCATTCAAGAACTTTGACCATTTATGTTAAAGTGTATCTATATATATATATATATATATATATATATCTATGTTTTCAGTTTTTATACTACTACTCTTCAAGATATGGAAATATCCTCATTGAGAAATGCAAAATTTGCAAAAAGATTAAAGAGTTAAAAATGGCCCAAACATCCTCAAATGAAACTTCTAAGAAATTAAATAGAAAGTAGAACTTCATTAAACATATTTTCATAATGTTAATAACATATCACATATATGATCACTGTTTGACTAAAACCTACTCAAACATGCAAATATAAAAACCAACATATTTGAGTATTTTCATAAGCCAACTACAAACACTATCCAAAAAGTTGCTAAAAACTTTGCAAATAATTTTCCAAGTTGTCCTACAAGCTAGAATACATCAAATCTCAATCTTTACTTAAATTGAAAATTAGTGAATTTAATGTTGCTAACTTCAACATACATCGTCTTCAATCGGTCATGGAATACTTCAAAACCTTTTCCTCATAACTGTAGGGTCACAATTCAGGGCCCAGGCCCAACAGGTATGGGGTTCTGGCCCAAGGAGCCCGAAACAATGAATTTATAGAGAGTGGGCTACAGAACTAAACCTTAACGAAGTGTATTCTAGCTAAAATTGGGCCATGCAACAATTGAAAGTAAGAAAATCTCCTTCATGTCTGTTAGATATTCAGTCCGAGGAGACGTGGAGGATGTATACCGGTCCCTGCTCAAAGGCTATGGTTCTTGCACTGTTCTTCTGTTCTAAGTTCCTTTTTTTCTCCGTCCCCTTCTTCATAGGGACTCCCCTTTCTTATATAGTCTTCTTGAAGTCATCAAGGCCTTTAACTTGTTGATCATCTGAACCTTCACTTGAGTGTCTGTCCCATCGGACATCCCTCCCATCTTTCTGTAAGTTGTGGTAGCCAAGGCAACACTGTTCACAAGTCCTCTCCACATTAATGCAGCCAGAAAAGTAGCTGTCATGCATTTAATGTGGCAGCTGCAGCCTCACCCTTGGCATCCTACGCTTTCTTCCTTCTTACGGGCTTGTGGGACTCATCCTTGTTACTAATGCTCATTGGGGTGGGTCCTTCTAGCAGGCAGAGTGCATGTTTGAGCCATATTTGGTACGTCTGATGAGACATTTTTCCTCGAACCACCTTTTAAACATCTTCAGGCCCACAAGAATTGCGTCGGGAGCCCTTTTGGCACCCACATCTTCTTCTCGGACGTGGTCGAATTTCCCATACGGGACCCAAGGCTCATTGTATGATCTTGGGCCTTTGCCCCTACAATAGCCCCTCAAAATTTCGGGTTTTCCCTCTTATCCGAGGAGAAAAGGTGGGATTTTGATACTTATGGGATAACTTATTATAATTTCTTGACTCACGCGTGTGGAAGTACAGCCTCACGTGTCTCATTATTGCTACTGGCATTTCGTAACCCATGAGGCGCTATTAATTGCGCCAGGCGGCTTTATAACCCCCGCATCCAACGGTGGGGCGCCTAATCAACGGTTGATATTTCCCCAATTCTTTGAGCGGGAGTAATCCGGTTCAGTTTCTCCTTGCTATATAAGGCTTCTGAGAGGAATTACTTCCTCTTTTTAGAAAAAGCACTCAAACGACCCAGAGCATTCCAGTACTTCCTCTTGCAAAACATTCAAAAGTCCATAGCCACTTCCGTGAGGATTTTCGGCAAGTTCTTCGAAAGCTCGAGAGGTTTAGGATCTTTGCTCCCGTAAGTGTTCATTTCCCGTATTCCTTAACTTTTCCTCTCTGTTTCCTTTCCCGGCTTCCTTCCCTAAGTAAACCTTCTTCGTATCACCTAGGGTTAGTAGGATGGGTAAGTTTCAGAAACTGGTAGATTCTCCGGCCGGTATAGAAGGTTTCAGGGCCAAATACCATATCCCGCCGGGAGTAGGTCTAGAATATTGCTCCTCGAGCCAGATCTTAACCAAGAAAGAGACGGGGCAAGTCGCCATTCCAATGATAGCTTTCATAGAAGGAGGAATGACGATCCCCATAGGGAGGATAACTAGGGACTATTTGCACGGTCATAGGCTGGCCCCCCACCAGTGCACCGCTAACATGTTCCGGATCCTAGGGTGCGTAAACGCTCTAAACGAACAGATGAACCTCGGCCTCTCATGGCACGATGTAGTTCACTTGTACGAATGTCATTGCCTCAATGAGTCGTACTACCTGAAATCCAGGTCCGATGAGGTGAGGCTGATATCCTGCCTTCCCAAGTCCAACAAAGGCTTGAAGGATGACCATTTGATTGTCTCCAGAGCATGGCATGATGGTCTTCACTGTCCAGTTAGGGCGGGAACACCAGGTAGGGCACTATAGGGTCAGATCCCTCGGCGGGGATCTTAGTTTTGAGCTTTCTTCTCACTTATTTCGATTTTGGTTTTGATTATTTGCCTTCTCAGACTGACATAACCCTTCCTTTGGGTATTTTGCAGACAAGGAACAAACAACTCGAAGGATAAGTTTGGTCAACGTCCAAGCCCTCAACTTCCTTCTAAGGTCCGAGATCTTTGTGAGCGAGGACGGGCAACTGCGTGCCGCTCCCCTTATCTTGGACTACGAGCCCCTTTCTCGCGCTTTTGTGGACGTGGGTCAAGCCATAAGGGCTGGAAGTCCCCAATTAGCCCGTATTGACGTCTCTAAACCAGGCTTCCTTGCTCGGAAAGACCTACCACCAGTCCAACTGCCCGTTCAGCGCGTTCTCCAAGAGGTAGCCACCCCAGGAGAAGGAGTTGACTCCTCGCATTCATCTCTTGAGGCTGAAATCAACCAATTCCACTTCGCCGAGGAGGGAGAGGTGTCAACTAGGCCTGTAGAGCTCTCGGATTCCGACTCGGATCTTGATCATTTCTCAGCGGCTCATACTCCTGGCCTGATAATTGCTCAGATTGACACGAGCCAAAAGGTTGAAGAGGAGGATATGGACTTGAAGTCGAGGTCTGGTCTGAGGGGCCTCTTATCAAATAAAAACAAGGGGCAATTCTCCAACGACACCCCCAAAGAGCAGGTTCTAGCTAAACTTCCTCCTCCTCTTCCTTCTTCCACTGACCCTGCGCTACAACCTCTTCCCAATCTGAGGCGGAAGAGGCCAGTGGAGGAATTGGTGGAAGGTGAGGTAGGCCCTCAAAAGGCCAAACAACAGAGAAAGGGCAAAAGGACAAGAGAGCAAAGTCCATTGATAGCCGAGAGGAGGCGGCTATTAAAAGGGAACAGCGCACCTGGTCCCCGCGCCTGGAGCTAGACGACGCCCCTATCTCGTGGGACACAACCCTTTGGGAGTCCTAGAGAGGGCAAGTGTCTTACCTCGTCGAGGCCCTGCAGCAGCCCTCCCTTCTTCCTCGTGACATGGAGGGGCTCCGAGCCACCCGGCAACCGGATCTCTTCATGTCATTGAAGAGAGATCTGGCCATGGTAAGACGGAAACTCTTCCTTGTTCAAGTCCTTTATTCCATGCTTGTTTACCCATCGTTTTCATCTTTAGTGATTCTCTTGTTTCTTCTGTGCAGGTCACCCAACAAATCTTCGTGGCTGAAGAGTGGGCTAAGAGCTCTCGGGAAGAGCTGAACACTGAGGTTCAATCTCGCCTTGCCGCGGAGAAGGCTGCGGGTGCTCTTAGGTTGGAAAAGGAGCACTTGGGCAAGGAAATCAAGAAGGCACTTAAGGCCCGAGACAGCGCCGAGGCGGGCCTCAAGACTACAACGAAGCAGGCTGAGGATATACGCCAGCAACTTCATCTATCAGAGATAAACCTTGCGACCGAGAAGCAAATGGTCTCGGACCTCAAGGCACAGCTATTGCAGGCAAAGGAGGCGGCTCGTTTGGCCAGGGAGGCGGCTGAGGCTGCGGTGGCAGCCTCCTATGAGTGCGGGGTTGCGGATACTGAAGCCAGGTTGACCGAGGAAGTGGTTGCCGTCTGCAGAGACTACATAACCATGTCCTGGGGGGTAGCTTTGGACCGGGTGGCAATTCCTGCGGACTCCAACCTTAGGAAGATCGAGAATATCTTCTTCCTTGAGGATATTCGTGAGATTCCGGATTCGGTTCCTCCTGAGGAGCCTCCTTCTGCCCCGTCCACCGTTCCCGGCTCTATCGTTCCTGAAGAAAAAGGGGGGAATGAAGAGGTACAGCTACCAGCTAAGGACAAATCACCTAAGGACGCCCTTACTATAAGGGATGTTGTAGCGCAAGCCAGGGAGGCCGAGCCCAAGCCCTCGGTAGGAGGTGATCATCCCGAGGCAGAGGTCCCTGCAAAGAACTCAGCCCAAGATAAAGCCTAGGACATTAGTGTAGGACTTTTCTTGTAGTTGTTTTCTTTTGTCCTTCATTTCCTTAGTTTTTGCCAACATTTGTAAGAAGATACATCTCGGAGCCTAATGAATGATATAATTTCTTCTTTGAATCTTGTTTTACTACTTCCATTTTTGCCTTTATTGTGAATGAATTTTGACCATGTTACTAGATTTTCGAGGATAAACCATTACTCGTAGTTTAAGTAATACGACTAAGTATGAATGAATGAAGTCGCGATTAGTTTCCCCCAAGCCTGTGGTCTGAGGAGTCACGCAGGATTTGGTTCTATTTAATACTTAGGTAAAAACTGCGTAGTGGTTAATTTCCCCCTAGCCTGTGATCCGAGGAGCCACGCAGGACTTGGGTTCTGTTTAACACTTAGATAAAAACGGTGTAGTGGTTAATTTTCCCCAAGTCTGTGATCCAAGGAGCCATGCGGAACTTGGGTTCTGTTTAACACTAAGATAAAAAAAACTGCGCAATGGTTAATTTCCCCCTAGTCTATGGTCCGAGGAGCCACGCAGAACTTGGGTTCTGTTTAACACTTAGATACAAACGCAGAATAGTTGATTTCCCCCTAGTCTGTGGTCTGAGAAGCCATGCGGAACTTGGGTTCTGTTTAACACTTAGATACAAATGCGAAGTGGTTAATTTCCCCCTAGTCTGTGGTCCGAGGAGCCACGGGGAACTTGGGCTCTATTTAACACTTAGATAAAAACACGGAGTGGTTAATTTCCCTTTAGTCTGTGGTCCGAGGAGCCATGTGGAACTTGGGTTCTATTTAACACTTAGATACAAACACAGAGTGGTTAATTTCCCCCTAGTCTATGGTCCGAGAAGCCACGCAGAATTTGGGTTCTGTTTAACACTTAGATACAAACGCGGAGTGGTTAATTTCCCCCTAGTCTGTGGTCCGAAGAGTCATGCGGAACTTGGGTTCTGTTTAACACTTAGATAAAAACGCGGAGTGGTTAATTTCCCCCTAGTCTGTGGTCCGAGGTCTGAGGTCCGAGGAGCCACGCGAAACTTGGGTTCTGTTTAACACTTAGATAAAAACACGAAGTGGTTAATTTCCCCCTAGTCTATGATCTGAGGAGCCACGCAGAACTTGGATTCTGTTTAACACTTAAGTAAAAATGCACAGTGGGTGGCACCAAGAATACGAACTTTCATTAATAATAGTACATTTTCAGGTTATTTACATTCCAAGGACGTGGCACTACATGTTCATCCAAATCTTCTAAAAAGTATGCCCCTATGCTAGCCATCGAGGCGATACGATATGGGCCTTCCCAATTTGGTCCAAGCTTTCCCCATGCGGGATTTCTTGCAGTGCCCAAAACATTCCTTAATACCAAATCCCCAAGTGCTATGGGTATTAGCTTCACCTTGGCATCATAACCTTGCTTGAGTTTATGTTGGTAGTAGGCGAGTTGGACAATTTCTCTCTCCCTTCTTTCCTCGATAAGGTCCAAACTTTTTTCCAGCAGCCTGTTGTTAGCATTAGGACAGAATGTGTTGGTCTTCAGTGTTGGGAAATTTGTCTCTAGAGGAATGACGGCCTCAGCTCCATAGGTCATTGAAAAGGGGGTTTCCCCTGTGGATCTGCGTGGCGTGGTGCAGTACGTCCACAGGACATAGGGCAATTCTTCTACCCATCTTCCTTTCGCGTCATCTAACCTCTTCTTCAGCCCATTTACTATGACTTTGTTGACAGCTTCAGCCTGCCCATTCCCCTGTGGGTAAACCGATGTGAAGTATCTATTCGCAATTCCCAGCTCGCTGCAATACCTTCTAAAAGCTTTACTATCAAACTGGAGACTGTTGTCCAAGATTAGGGTGTGAGGGACTCCGAACCTGGTGACGATGCTCTTCCAAATAAATTTCTTGGCATCTACGTCTCTAATGTTTGCCAGTAGCTCAGCTTCGACCCATTTTGTGAAATAATCTGTGCCGATGAGAAGGAACCTTTTGTTCCCCACTGCTTTAGGAAATGGTCCTAGGATATCCAGGCCCCATTGCACGAATGGCCAAGGGCTGGACAGCAAATCGAGGGTCCCGCCTGGTTGATGTATATTTGGGACGAACCTCTAGCATTAGTCGCACTTTTTCATGTATTTGTGCGCCTCTTTTTGCATGCTCGGCCACCAATAACCTTGGGTTATGGCCCTATGGGACAAGGATCTACCCCCTGTATGGCTCCCACAAATTCCTTCGTGCAATTCCTCTAGGATAAGCTCTGTGGTATCTGGGTGTACGCATAGCAAGTACGGTCCTGAAAATGAGCGCTTATACAGTTTCAAGTCCTCAGACAGCCAGAATCGAGAAGCCTTTCTTCTAATCTTGTCGGCCTCGCTCTTCTCTTCGGGTAAGACGTCGTCCTTTAAAAACAGTACTAGAGGATCCATGCAGCTAGGCCCTACCCTGACGCTGTGAACATGCATTAACTCGGTTTTCACCACCGAGGGCCTGGGTAGATCTTCTACGAGTATAACTCGAGGTAGGCATTGTGCCGAGGAGGTGGCTAGCATGGCAAGGGAATCAACATGGATGTTTCCACTCCTGGATACATGCATTAGGCTAAAATAATTGAAACGTGCCTGCAAGCGCTTAACTTGGACTAGGTACTCTTGCATTCTTTCATCTTTCGCCTCCAATTCCCCATTTACTTGTCCTTCAACAAGTCTTGAGTCTGAGAACATGTTTATGGATTTCCCGCCCAATTTCTCGATCATAGACAGCCTCGTTATTCGTGGCCGAGAAGCCTAGTCTTAGCGATTTTTCGATGGTGATCCCCTTGGGGGAAATCAGGACAAGCCCCACCCCAGAGCCCCTTTAATTTGCCGCGCCATCCACATATGCTTTCCAACAGGCGGGACTTTGCTGAGAGACTGTGCCGACCAATTTCTTGTCCGTGCTTGGTACCTCTCCCCCCTCTTCTGGTGAGGGTTCAGCAAACTCAGCTACTAGGTCCGCGAGGACTTGGCCCTTCACAGCGCTGCGAGGCATGTATCTAATGTCGAAGGTACCAAGAATGGTCCCCCACTTAGCTATTCTTCCTGTGTAATCGGCACTTCTGAGTATTGACCTGAGCGGGAGTTGGGTTAACACAACAACGATGTGTGCTTGGAAATAGTGGGGGAGCTTTCTCGTGACTTGCACAATCGCCAAGATGGCCTTTTCCAGGGGGAGGTAACGGATCTCTACCTCATGCAACGACTTGCTCACGTATTAGACAGGCCGTTGTATGCCATTGTCCACCCGGATCAGCACCAGGCTGATTGCATGAGGGGCTACAGCAATGTAGGCGAATAAAACCTCATCGGCCTCGGGACTTGACATAATTGGCGACCGAGACAGGTATTCTTTGAGCTGTTGGAAGGCTAGGGCACATTCTTCAGTCCACTCGAACCTTCTCCACTTGTTTAATAAGAGAAAGAAAGGCCTACATCTATCCGCCGATCGAGAGATAAAACGATTCAAGGCGGCAATCATGCCAGTGAGTTTTTGGACCTCCTTGGGGTTCCAAGGGGGCTGCATGCTATGGATATCTCTAATCTGGTCGGGGCTGACTTCAATACCTTTATGGGTTATCATATAACCTAAGAATTTCCCTAATCCCACTCCGAACGAACATTTGGACGTGTTCAGGCGCAGCCTGTACTTTCTCAAAATTTCAAAGACATCGCCGAGGTCCCTCACGTGATCAGACACTAACTTACTCTTCACTACCATGTCGTCTATATAGACTTCGATGCTCTTGCCCATCTGTAGTTCAAACATCCTGGTCATCATCCTCTGGTAGGTCGACCCGACGTTCTTCAAGCCAAAGGGCGGCACCTTATAGTGGTAGTTTCCAACAGGGGTGACAAAAGCCGTTTTTTCTTGATCATCAGCAGCCAGGGGTATTTGATGGTATCCTTGAAAGGCGTCTAAGAAGCTCATTTGAGGGTGTCCCACGGTCGAATCCACCAATCGGTCTATCCGAGGCATAGGAAAAGGATTCTTCAGGCAGGCCTTATTCAGGTCTATGAAGTCCACACAGACTCGCCATTTCCCACTCATCTTCTTCACCACAACTGTATTGGCCAGCCACTCGGGGTAAAAAACTTCTTTGATAGCCCCTGTTTTCTTTAATTTCATCACCTCCTCCCTCACCGCATCTGCATGCTCTTTCGACGATCGCCGAAGAGGTTGTTTCTTAGGTGTCACGGCCGGACTAACATTAAGATGGTGGCAAATGAAATTCAGATCGACCCCCGGAGCCTCATAGGTGTCCCATGCAAACACGTCCACATTTTTTCTGAGAAAATCAATCAGCATTTTCTTCTCTTGGGGCAGCAGTTCTGAGCCGACCTGAAAAAATCTTTCCAGATCGGAGCCCACAAGAACTTTTTCCAAATCCTCACAACTCGCCTCCTCGGCGAGTCCCCCACCACCCGGAGCCAGGGCTGGGGTTGTTAATTGCTATAAGCCATCCTCGGCAGTGGTAGAGGGCTCAGTACTTGGTCGTCGCGAGATGGCGGACACCATGCATTGCCAGGCCACGGCTTGGTCCCCTATCACTTCTTTGACCCGACCCTCCAACGGGTACTTCACCTTTTGGTGTAAGGTTGATGATACAGCTCCTAGGGCATGAAGCCACGGTCTGGCTACAATGGCGGTGTAGGGCGAATATGCGTCCACCACTATGAAGTCCACCTCCACTATGTCCGAGCCTGTTTGTATAGGCAGCCTAATCTGGCCTTTCAGGATAACAGTTTTCCCTTCAAAACTCACCAAAGGGGAGTCATATGCTGTCAGGTCTTCTGGTCTCAACTTCAACCCCTTATACAAGTCGGGGTACATTACTTCCACGGCACTACCCTGATCAACTAGTACCCTCTTCACGTCATATCCCCCAATCCTAAGTGTAACGACTAGAGCATCATCGTGGGGCTGGATGGTTCCAACTTTATCCTCATCCGAGAATCCGAGCATGGGCGAGGCCATCCCTTTAGCCCTCTTAGACTCCCGGTCGTTAGCTTCAACGGGGAGTCAGGCCACCGACATCACTCTGAAAGGATAGGAGCCGGTTCTCCCTGGAGCGATAAGAATGACATTTATCTTGCCAATGGGCAGTCTCAATGTGCTTTGCCTTGCCTCAACGCTCGTCTACTCTTGCCGTCCAACAGGATGATGCAAGAGCTGTCTCAGCTTTCCCTCTCGAATCAGCCGGTCCAAGTGGTTTTTCAGGTTTCTGCAGTCATCGGTGGTGTGGCCCGGTTCTGGGTGGTATTCGCAATATAGGTTCTAGTTACGCTTTGCAGGGTCGCCTGCCATCCTACTCGGCCATTGAAAGAACAATTCGTTCTTGACCTTCTCTAAGATCTTATGTAATGGTTCTCGAAACACAACATGGACTACCTGTGCCCCGGTAGATCCAAACTGTTCCGAGTAATCCCTTCTCAACTGGTTACTGTTGTTAAATCGGTCTGACCTGAAGTCCCCCCTTTCTTAAGGGACAACCTTCGCCTTGCCCTTTCCCGTCTGCTGGTCCTCTTCAACTCTCTTGTACTTGTGGATTCGGTCCATGAGTTAGCGCACGCTGGTGACCAGTTTCCCTGTCAGGGACTTCCTTAAACCGTGCTCTGTCGGCAGGCCTCTCTTGAATGTGCTGATGGCGACGTCATCGTAATTTCCCTCTATCTCGTTGTACATCGCCCAATACCTATCCGAGTAGGCTTTCAAGGTCTCTCCTTCTCGCATAGACAAAGACAAGAGGGAATCTAAGAGCCGAGGAACCCTGCTGCTCGTTATGAAGCGAGAACCGAAAGCCTGTGTTAGCTGCTTAAAAGAATTTATGGAATTTGGATTGAGGCTGTCAAACCACCTCATCGCCATAGGTCCCAAACTGGACGGAAACACTTTGCACATCAATGCCTCGTCTTTGGAGTGGACGGCCATCCTCTGGTTAAACTGGCTCACGTGCTCTACAAGGTCTGTCCGACCATTATATATGGCGAAAGTTGGTTGGTAGAACTACCGAGGAAGCTCAGCCCCCTCTATCCTGCGCATGAAGGGTGACTGAGAGATGCGGTCCAGGGCCTTACTCATGGTGTCGTTTGCTAGGCCCTTGTAAGACGGACTTTTGTAGCCGCGTTTGTGAGGTTACTCTTCCTCGTAGGAGAAGGTTTCACTTGGCGAGGTTCTCGACCTTTGCCTATATTCATTATCCTCCTCATCGCTGGTGTCTGAACTGAGGGAAGGATGCCTTCGCTGCGCTCGACGCAACTTCTTCTTCAAGTCGACAATTTCTTGCTGTAGAGACCTATTATCGTCCCGCTTTTGGGATGCATGACCTTTCCCTTTCGAGCGACTTCTGCTCGTATGGGAGGTATTTACGCTGCCCTCTCGTCGCTTGTCTTGATCTCTTTCCTGTTCGAGGTTCAAAAAGTTGTCCTGCCATTGGGAGTCTGCATGTCCCGTTTGGGGCAGACTTGATCCTTCCATCTCTAACGGTCTCACTTGCTGAGGTACAAGTTCTCCCCATGGTGGGCACCAATTGTAGGGTCACAATTCAGGGCACAGGCCTAACAGGTATGGGGTTCTGGTCCAAGGAGCCCGAAACAATGAATTTATAGAGAGTAGGCTATAGAACTAAGCCTTAACGAAGTGTATTCTAGCTAAAATTGGGCCATGCAACAATTGAAAGTAAGAAAATCCCTTTCATGTCCGTTAGATATTCAGTCCGAGGAGACGTGAAGGATGTATACCGGTCCCTGCTCAAAGGCTATGATTCTTGCACTGTTCTTCTGTTCTTAATTCCTTTTTTTTTTTTTTCCATTCCCTTCTTCATGGGGACTTCCCTTTCTTATATAGTCTTCTTGAAGTCATCAGGGCCTTATACTTGTTGATCATCTGGACCTTCACTTGAGTGTCTGTCCCATCGGACATCCCCCCCCCCCTCTTTCTGTGAGTTGTGGTAGTCAAGGCAACACTGTTCACAAGTCCTCTCCACATTAATGCAGCCAGAAAAGTAGTTGTCATATATTTAATGTGGTAGCTGCAGCCTCACCCCTGGCATCCTACGCTTTCTTCCTTCTTACGGGTTTGTGGGACTCATCCTTGTTACTAATGCTCATTGGGGTGGGTTTTTCTAACAGGCAGAATGCATGTTTGAGCCATATTTGGTACGTCCGAGGAGACATTTCTCCTCAGACCGCCTTTTAAACATCTTCAGGCCCACAAGAATTGGGCCGGGAGCCCTTTTGGCACCCACGTCTTCTCCTCAGACGTGGTCGAATTTCCCATACAGGACCCAAGGCCCATTGTATGATCTTAGGCCTTTGACCCTACAATAACAAATAAGCAAAAATTAGTACATGGAACTTTGCATAAAGCTTGCATTTTGATTTTATGAACAATACTTGTACCCTTGTCTTCAGACCTTTTTTAACGATAGGTTGCTCCAACTCATTTCCTACAAAAAGAAAAACCAAATGCATTATGTATGTCAAAATAAATATTTATGCTTTTATATGCAATAAGCTAAATGTTCAATGTTTTTAACCCCTTTACATAAGCATTTTGACATATCAACTCAAAAATCCATTTTATAATGTGATGCATACTAACATAATAACAAGATCAAATGAAATCAATAGATACTTGATTTAATACTATGCTTACCCAAAAAAAAAAAAAAAAGCAATTCAAAGTAATGGTGCTAATTCTAAGAATTGGTAATATGTTAATTACAAATTCAAGCACTAAGCTGTGAAAACTTAAAAGAAAAACCTTTTGCATCAAATCATAAGCAAAATCTTTTGCATCAAATCAGCTTAGCTTACTGCATAGAATTTAAGTGGCTCAGACAGGATTTGGACCGAAATTCAAAGAAAACCTTTTGCATCAAATCAACCATGTTTTGCCAATGAAAGCATAAGAATTCAAGTGGTTCAACCTGGAATTGGACAAAAATTTAAAGAAGAACCTTTTGCATCAATTCAACCATGTTTTGCCAATGAAAGCATAAGGTTTAATTCAGCCTACAAGCAAAAATGGTAAAAGGAAATGAGAATTTTGATGATGAAAGACCGTATTTGTCATGATACTAATGAGCACCAAGAGTTCGAAATAGGCAAAGCAGAGAAAAATTTGACCATTCCATGGCAGCGCATTTGGACAAATCAAGTAAAACATTAATCTTGAATTTTGATGGATACTCACAATCCAATACCATGGAGGGGTAAAAGAAGGAAAATAATTAACAACTCATTGAAAGCCAAATTGAACATTCATAGTATCATACATCTAAATCAATGCATCCTCAAGCCAATATGATTGACCTTACAATAACAAACAACACTCTAAGCTTTTATAAGGTGAATTAGTGCACTTATTCATGCTTACCAAATAAAAATTGTCAAAAAATTTCTTTTTCTTTTTCCCTTAACCTGTAAAAAATCATATTGAAAGTTTGCAAACAACTAAATGAAAAGTTAAGATAACATAGCAAATTAGAAAATAAGGCACACAAAGGGAAGAGTTTTTACCCAAGTATATGCATAAACACCAATGATATAGGCAAATCATAATAGGTGCTTAAAAAAATCACTCATGCTTTTCTTATATGTTGTAATTTTCATGTCTTTTTTCTTAACTTATGCAAAGCATATGGAGCAATTTTCAATTATTAAATATTCACTCATCACAGTAGCTTTGCTTATGGTTTTCCCTTCTTCTTCTTCTTCTTTTTTTTTTTTTTTTTTTTTCCTTTCTAATTTTTCATCCTTGTCTCAAGAAACTTGGGTGTGGTGTCAAAATAACGCATAAATCCCATAGCTTTTAGAACAGATTCGGATTAAAACACCCATATCTCACAAAGCTGAAACAACCACCAACTTATTACAATCAATCCCGAAAGCTCAAAACCAACAACTAAACTCACTCAAAAAAGAAGCCAAATTCAACACCAATAAATCAATAAAAAAATAGCAGTATCAAAGTTTTTTTCCCCTTCGTTTTTCCAGCAACCAAACAGAGCTTATCAATAAAAAATGAGAGAGAGAGAGAGAGAGAGAGAGAGAGAAAACTTACAGCAGTGGCTGAGCCAACAGAGTAGTCCAGCAATGTTGGGCTATGAGACGTGGCCCATGCGACAACGATGGCTTGTCACGAGGATCTTGGTGGCAGCGGCGATGGCAAGGTTGAGAAAGTGAGGCTTGAAGATGGGTTGGAGAAGAGAGAGATTTTGAAATTTTCTGATTAGATGGGTTTGCTAAGAGTAAATTATATGGTTAACCACAATTGAGTTTGCTTGAGTCAAGGGTTTTATATTTTAATTGACGTGGCACTTATTCGCTGACATGGTGTTTCAGGATTGGCTGGCATAAAAGTTGTCTTTTACGCCAGCTCCAAACGTAATTTATTCTCTTAAAATATATGTGATTGCCATATGATGAAATAGGATGTAATAAAGTAATATATGTGTGTGTGAGAGAGAGAGATGAGCATGCATGACCAATCAGATTATAAAATGATGGAAAAAGTTTAGCTATAAAATTGGTTTTAGCATTAGGCTACAACCTTACTCAATAAAATAAATATTACTATATATTTTGAAAATCTAACCATTGCATTATATGTTTTTTACGCTCTCAATACACATATCAAACTTTGTGTCAATCGGATATTATTTACTATATAATCTATAAGTTTATATTTTATGTATAATTTTAAATTATAAAAACTTGCAATATAAATAATTTATTGATGATATAGCTATTGATCTTCAATTTTCTAGAAATTTTGCAAGCATGGAGAATATAAGAAGAATATGTCATCTAATGATGGATTTGTTGAAATTCGCCTCCAATAAAAAGATATGGAGTAAGGTTGTAGTTTAAGCCTACAACCAAATTTATAGCTAAACTTTATCCTAAAATGATTGTCCGTAATTCTAATATGAACTGTAAACCTGATATTTTTTTTTTTTTTGAAAGGTGGATATTCATTCAATTAAATAAGTGAAATATCATGATACAAAGCTTCAATTGCTGGTGGGGGAGAGTCCTCCATCCAGTAAACATTCTCATCCAAGGAATTTCTAGCATATTGGGCCAAAACATGTGCTACTTGATTCCCACCTCTCCTAATACAGCCAACACTAACCCATTGCAAACTCCGCAACAAATGTCGAATATCATCCACGACATTACCAAATGGGGAAGAGTCTACCAAAGAAGAAGAGATAGCACGAGTAACATTGATATTGTCCCCTTCAATTATCAATCTCAAAAATCCAGCATCCACTCCAAATTCTATAGCTTTTCGGCAAGCAAGAAATTCAACTTCATCACTGTTGCGCACCATCAGACCACTAGCAGTCATAGCAGCCATTACCTCACCATATTCATTCCGAATGATTGCACCATAGCCTGTTCTACCTAAATCTGAAAACACAGCAGCGTCAAAGTTCAGTTTAAACTCTCCTGGGGGCGGTGGCTGCCAAATCTCACCGATTGGTTGCTGTGTTCGTTGCACATCCAGCCGATTTTGCGCACTTGCAAACTCTGTGATATACTCCTCAACCCATTTATTTAAACTACTTGGAACCTTCATTCGACCACCATGCAGCAAACTGTTCCGCTGACTCCAAACAAGCCAAGCAAGGGTCCAAAATAAGTCAAGATCATCTTGAGTGAGACGCTCCAGCAGCTCCTCCATCAAGTGCATCATGTCCGCCTGGCCATGTCTAGTTTTCTGCAACTTTCTAGAACTACCAGCCCATATATCCTGGACCGCAGCACAATCCCAAAGGGCATGAATAGTGGATTCTGATTCCCTTGTACAGATTAAGCATTTATCATCATGAATAACCTTTCTTGAAGTCAGATTCACAGCAGTAGGGAGTATCTCGTGGCAGGCTCTCCATGCAAAGACTTTCACTTTGTTTGGAAGCCGAAGCTTCCATATGGCACTCCATATATTTTTTGTAGCACCTTCCAATGATGTTCCACCCCGGTTAGCTTCAGTCAAAAGCCTCCTCGCTACATGATACGCGGACTTAACACTAAATAGTCCCCTTGAATTATACAGCCAAAAAATAGAGTCAGGCACATTTCTTCGACTCAATGGAATTTGGCATATTGCTTCAGCTTCATCCCTATGAAATATTGCCCTGATGTCCTCATACTTCCAGATGTTCAATTCTGGGTTAATCAACTCTGCCACCAACATCTCACCCAAATCTCTCTGGCCCGAATGAAGGACTTTATTTGTTGGGAAATTTGGCAGCCATCTATCCTTCACAGCATTGATTGAATATCCATTCCCAACCCTCCAACAATGACATGCTTGAAGAATTGGTTGTGCTGCCATCAAACTCCTCCACACATATGAACAATTAGGGGATTCTTTAGCCTCTAGGAAAGATGATCTTGGGAAGTATCGTGCCTTAAAGCATCGATAAAGCAGTGAATCAATGCCTTGAACCAACCTCCACCCTTGCTTGGCCAACATAGCCAAGTTGAAGGCTCTCAAATCTCTAAACCCCATTCCACCCTCTTTCTTTGGAGCCGTTAGCTTGTCCCAACTCTTCCAATGAATTTTCCGTTCAATGCCAATTTGACCCCACCAAAATCTTGCACACAACGCTTCAAGTTCAGAGCATAATTTCAAATGGATTTGGAATACACTCATAGTGTATGTGGGTATAGCCTGAGCTGCAGCTTTGATGAGAATTTCCTTGCCAGCCCTAGACAGCAACATTCCTTTCCATCCTTGGAGTTTCTTCCAAACTCTGTCCTTTAAATCCGAGAAGGTGTTATACTTAGCCCGACCAACTAAAGTTGGTAGGCCCAAATATTTAACAAAACGGTCCACTTCCTTTACTCCCAAGATCTCCAAAATCTGTCCCTTCTGCCTCTCCAAAGTATTAGTACTGAAATAAGCAGAAGACTTTTCCAAATTGATACTTTGCCCAGAAGCTCTCTCATAAGTTTGGAGGATTTCTGCTATGGTTTCTCCTTCAGCCCGAGTTGCCTGGCAAAACAGTAATGAATCATCTGCAAACATAAGATTAGTAATCTTTGGTGCACCTCTACAAATTGACACTCCCTTAATCCTCCCTTCCGATTTGGCTTTATTTAACAAAGCAGTAAGGCCTTCAGCACACAAAAGAAATAAGTATGGTGAAATCGGATCTCCCTGGCGAATTCCTCTAGATGGCTGAATCATTCCATAAGGTTTCCCATTCACCAAAATAGAAAAGGATGGAGTTGTGACACAGCTCATCACCCTTTCTATCCAACCAGCTGGGAATCCCATTTTCTCCATAATACTTTGCAGGAAGTGCCACTCAACCCGGTCATAGGCCTTGCTGATATCAAGCTTCAAAGCCACAGCACCCTTTTTCCCTTTTTTTCTGGCATGCATTGTATGAAGAGTCTCATAGGCCACTAATACATTATCAGTGATCAGTCGCCCTGGGACAAAGGCACTCTGTGTGGATGATATTATCTGCGGCAATACCTGTTTCAATCTGTTTGCCAACATCTTGGAAATAATTTTGTAAATAACATTACATAAACTTATAGGTCTAAATTCAGACATTCTCTCCGGATTTTGTACTTTTGGAATAAGCACAATATTTGTATGATTAATTTCAGGGAGCATGTTACCATTATTTAAAAAATCCAAAACAGCTAAAACAACAGAATCACCCACAATATGCCAGAATTTTTGATAGAAAAGGGCATTCATACCATCAGGTCCTGGAGCTTTTGTTGGTCCCATCTGAAACAGGGCTGCCTGCACTTCTTCAGCAGTAAATTGAGTGGACAAAAATTCCCGCATGTCCTCGGTCACCCTAGTATCCACTGCATTCAAACACTCCTCCATCTGATCTCCCACACCTGCCTGAAACAGATTATCAAAGTAATCTGAAGCTACCTGAACCACCTCCTCCAAATTTTCCACCCACTGCCCTTGTGAATTTCAGATGCCTCTAATAAAATTTTTCCTTCTTCTTTGTGAAGCTTTGGCATGAAAAAATTTTGTATTTCGATCCCCATGTTTCAGCCAATTTATTCTAGACCGCTGAGCCCAGTAAATTTCTTGCTTTTGCAGAAGGTCATCCATCTTTTTGCTCAAACTCAAGAATTCAGCTTTGGAAGCTTCAGTAAGTTCAACCTCATTCAACCTGTCCAGTTGCTTCTGAGTTTCCTTAATAGCCACCGTATCCGGGTCAGTCATTGATGAGCCCCAAGCCATAAGGTCCACCCCACAAGCCTTTATTTTTTCTTGTACAGCAGCCAACCCGTCTCTATTCACACCTCCATTCCTCCAAGCCTCTCGAATAATATCTGCACATTCATCCCGAAGCAACCATGACTCCTCAAACCTGAAACTTCTCCCACGGTTCTGCCTTGGTTGTGAAAATGATTGAACATGCAATAAAAGTGGAAGGTGATCCGATGCATGAGATGACAAGTGCACAACTCTACTCATCTGAAATCTGTCAGTCCATTCTTTATTGGCAACCCCCCTATCCAGCCGAATCTTAGTATTAGCTTCCCCAGGCCTCTTATTACTCCAAGTGTAGGGATATCCCTTAAAACCAAGGTCATGCAGTTGACAAGAGCTCAATGCCTCTCTAAATGCCTCAATCTGAGAATACTGCGGCTGTCTTGCACTTAACTTTTCAGATACATGTAAATACGCATTAAAATCTCCAATCACCACCCATGGACCCAGAACAAATGTTTGTAAATATTTTAACAATCTCCATGAATTTTCCTTCTGCTGTGCATTTGGCCACCCATAAAATCCTGTCAAATACCAAACAAAACCATCATCTTCTGTTACTTTAGCTAATACATGGTTAACTTTGAAATTAATAACCTCCAAACCCACATCATTCTTCCACAAGAATGCCAACCCTCCCCCAGAATCCGGATGTTTAACTATAATTTTATTCTGATACGGTAAGTTTCCATACAAATTTTCAAAACCCTCCTTATCAAGTCTAGTTTCCATCAAAAAACATACCGTGGGAACTTGCTCCCTCACAATTTTGCGAAGGCTTCGACCTGTCCAAGGGTTCCCAAGCCCTTGGCAGTTCCAGCTTAACAGTCTCATTGCTCCCGGCAAGGGTGGCTCTCCACCCCCGCCGATCCATGGTCATTGTTTTCATCATCACTATTCCATTTTCCTTTCTTTCTAATCTGCTCCACAGCCTGCCCTTCATAAGATTCACGTGCCTCCCTCTTTCCCAATCCATGTAGCATAATAGCCTTGCCAACATCTCCCAACCCAAGGTCCATTCTATTCACGCGAGTCCAAGACCCTTTGGGCTTGACATTAGTTGGCCCATTCATCCCCGGGCTTAAAGTAGATGCGTCCAGCCCCTGCTCTTGAGTCTGTATCATAACATCCACCAAATTGGCCTCATTGGACTTGAAATCAGCCCCCACGTTCTCATCAAATCCCTTTAAAACCCTGCTGACCTGTCCATTCTTTTTAATTTCCTTAGCCGTTTCTTCAGCAGCTGACTTCGCGCCCTTCACGTCTGCATGGGATTGGATACGCTCATTAGTGCTGAGCGTGATTTCAGCAACGGGTCCAGGATTCACGGCCTCATCATTAATCACTCTTCTAGGGTTTTCAACGGCGCTAGGGTTCCAAGCATCACCCAGGTTTGCTGCCGCCGCCGTTGTGCTCATCGGACCCTCCTGCACTCCTTGTTTCAGTCCCGTTTCTGCTGCATAATCTGTAACCTCCTCCATGCCGGCCATCTGACTTGAAGCTTTAGCATATGGTGTTCTTGGACGACCACCTACAGCTCTGAGAAAATCACCATATTGATATTCAATTCTTTCACCCTTTTTCTCTGCTGCGTAATGGGCTACACAGTGCCTCAAGTCATGGCCTAAAATTCCACAGAAGTGACAAAAGATGGGTAATCTCTCATATTTGAAAGATACCCACGTTTTCACACCATCCGATCCAGCAATAAACCCTCCCCGTCGAATAGGTTTTGCAATTGGAAGGGCTACCCGGACTCTCATAAACATACTTATATCGTCTTTCCGTTTCTTCCATTCCACCTCCTCAACCTTACCCAGCCGGCTTCCCACTTCCCTTGCTACATGAGGTGAAACCATGTCAAACGGTGCTTCCCATATTTGAACCCAGAGGGATGCTGACTCAAATCGAATATTTCCCACAGTCATACCCTTTTTCCACCTCTGAAGCAATAATAACTGATTATCAAAGGACCAGGGGTCTCCTCTCAAAATCCTCTCCAAATCAAACTCTGATTGAAATTTGAATTGGAAGAGATTTGGCCCTACTTCAAGAATTTATATAGATTCATTCAATCCCCACGCGCGGCGAATCGTATTCTTCGCTGCTGCTTTGTTGAACGACTTGCATGTGAGGAATTTTCCAATCAAACTCAAAGTGCAACTCTCAATAGCTTCCAATCTTCCGTCATCCGAGATGGCTATAGTTTCTTCTTCTTCTGTTGTCAACTTCATCTTATCTAACCTATCACACACAGCATCCTCCATTCTGCCTTGTTTAGTACTGGACAATTACCCTTTGCACACAGCCAAGGGAGAAAGAACTCGCACTAGAACGAGAGGAATAGCTCCACGAGAGGGAGAGTGATCACTTTTCTCAATAATTAATTGTCAAACACTCACATTTCAATATTATCTCCAAACTAATTATCTATACCTGGAAAATGCATATATAGGAATATGGCAGGATTTTTTTTTTTTTGGGCAGTGCCATTGGACTTAAAACCCGTTGTTCATTGTATTTGGGATAGAGCTTTAACCATCTAAACCTGATATTAGAGATAAACATAACACGATGAACATGATGCACTTTAAGGTTATCTTTGATAATATATTCATTGTTCATTCATATGATGATGGCATGATATATATATATATATATATATATATATTGACGGCTTGATTATGCATAAAATGGTATAACCATTAAATTCTAGAAGACTGACTTTCGAGTCAGGTAAAATAGGTGCATAAAACCTTCCCATTTCATAACCTAGACTTTGGACTTATATTTTGAATTCTAAACTATTTAATTATCTATTTTTTTAGATTGTAATTAGTTAATTATCATGTAATTTTCTAATAATTTTTATGTTCAATCATATTCTAATGTTTTGAATAGAAATGTAAGAGTTTAAATTCACTTTAAAAAAAATTATATATCCACAAGTTTTTCTTAACGGAAGTCGTGGGAATTACACGCTACGAGAGTGCAATTGCCATCAGAAAGAGGCCAGTCGTCCTTCTGCACTCGTAGTTGGAAATTACGTTATGAAAGAAAGAGTGCAATGCAAGTATAACTAAGCAATCAGTGGTACAACTACAACACCCAAGTAACCTATAACTGTGTCTACGTTGTTCAGAAATTGACAAGCGTGAGTTCCTAAATAGTAAATATATACCATCACATTCATACTTTACCAAGCTTTATTATTAGCGCCAATTTCTTTTTTTCTTTTTTTTTGGTTTATTTTGACATAAGAATTAATCAACTCTTTTTCAATTTTACTTAACTATTTTTTTAAAATACCAACATCTAATTATCTACTGTATACTCTGTTTTATTACAATATCATTTTTTTTAATAATTATTTCTGTCTTTTCACACACAAAAATCGCTATTCAATATTTTTATTTACTTTTAAGAAACGCAAAGAAACAATAAAAAAAAATTTTGCATTAGGTACATGACTTGATGGAAGATTGTTTGTAAGTGATTTTGGTTGTCCATCCATTCCTTAATAAGAAAACTTTAGTTTCGCTTTTAGTACATTTGTTGTTTTATTCCCTTTTCAATTTCTTAAGTAAGAACACAATAGCAAATGGAGTGACTTGCAAATTTGCACAAGCATTATAGCAAAATCTCATTTTGCATTATGAATACATCAACGAACGTGGGTATGTGGGTATTTTTGAAAGTTTTTTTTAATTTTTTGAGAGAGAGGATTTCAACCTATGACATTCAATTATAACTTTTTATCATCAGATCAATACACCAACCGATTTTTAATGTAAGCAAAAATTGAATTACAAATTTTTTATTCATCCATAAAAAATTTTACTAAAGAAATGCTCTCAAATTTGCCAAAAATACTGTATCCACGTATATAGTATATACAATAGCGTGCAAAATATTCCCCCCACCAAACCAAATAATGCACGAGTCCAATTTTAGCCCCAAAAAGAAAGGGAGAAAAAGATAATAAAGAGTCAAATACCATTATATTTTTATGGTCTGTTGGGCCTACTTCCCTGTAAATAATTTCACAGGAAAATGTGGTGACTGGGTCGTACCCTCGTACACTGACTCACAGTCCCCCATAAAAGCCACTCCTTTATTTTAATTGAAGCGTAAAACAAAAGTTTGAGTAAAGGCAATGAATAAATAAAGAAAGATAGCAAAGAAAGAAAGAACTGCATGAAGAAGGAGATTCCATGGAGGAGAAGCTGAGTCTGATGAGTAATAGCAAATGGATAGCCACGGTGGCAGGCATATGGATCCAGTGTTGCGTCGGTGCATACACCTTCAGCATCTACTCCTCAGCTCTGAAATCGAGCCAAGGCTACGACCAATCAACGCTCGACACCGTGGCTGTGTTCAAGGATATTGGCAGCAACGCCGGAGTACTGGCTGGGATGCTCTACTCCGCCGTGGCAGTGGGCAATAACCGCAAAAGTAACGGTAATAACTACCAGTGGGGTGGACCATGGGTGGTCCACTTGGCGGGGGCGATCCAGAACTTTGTTGGGTATTTCATGATGTGGGCTTTTGTGGTCGGGTTGATCGGACGGCCACCGGTGGCGGTGATGTGTTTGTTCATGCTGTTGTCTTCTCATTCCATGACTTTCTTTACGACGGCCAATATGGTGTCCGGTGTGCAGAACTTCCCTCATTCTGGTGGGACCATTGTGGGGATCATGAAGGTACCCTTTGTTCTTTATTAGTATTCATTAATTATAGGACACATCACAAACCTAATTCCACCACATGTGACAAGACTACGTTTTCAAACTTTAATTATGAGCGGACTGTTTGTGATGGACGTTTTTAGTTTTTACATGTGGACCCTTCACTCACAGTGAATCACACTATTTAAAATTGGCTGTAAAACTAGATATTATTATCGATTTGATTTTCTTTGAGCAATCCATTATACATGGAGTGGATTCCATGGTAATTTTAGGAACATAAATGAGTCATTATTAGGAATTTTCAAAGAGTGGTATCATGATAATTACTCTTCTTAGTTTAATTATTGGAGTTCTAATATGTCATTATAAAATACTTAACTAATTATTTGTCATTTTCATATAGATTTGTCACTTTTTCTTTGTTACTTATAATTTGTCAAATCAAAATTGAGACAAAGCCCGGTTCTAGAATTTGTCTTTCATGTTTATAACTTGAGTCTTTCCAGCCAGTTATTTTTTATTTTAATAAATAAACAAAAACGTATTTAACGAT
The DNA here is from genome assembly GCF_001633185.2 of Quercus lobata. Taxonomy (NCBI): domain Eukaryota; kingdom Viridiplantae; phylum Streptophyta; class Magnoliopsida; order Fagales; family Fagaceae; genus Quercus; species Quercus lobata. The sequence continues at coordinate 14,652,419 of NC_044913.1, read as the reverse complement.
GATGTGTTAATGAGAGTTTCTCTTTTCAGCTTGTGTGTATATATATTAAAGTAAATTAAAATAAATAAATTTTTTTTGTTGTTTTTTGTGTTTCCGCTTTTAAACATCGAGAAGATAAATATAGAGAAAAAAAATCAGGCAGTGTTATTAAATTATAATTTTCTTTAAAAAATTTTTTTTTTTTTTTTTTTTTTAATAACAAGTGGGAGAGGATTTTGGAATCCATACCTTCTTCATTGAAAAGACTAGAGAATACAATTCAAAAAAAAAAGACTAGAGAATAAATCCGAATCACAATCCTGGCTAACCCAATAGACTTCTGTTGGGGTCACGGGTCATTTTGTCTTATATGGAGCGACTTTAATGGTGGGTGGCTTCGGTTTTATTTACCAAATCATAATTTGATCCGTGAAAATCATTTTCACCAGTAAATTATAAAACTGAAAATTCTGTAAGCTTTCCTATTCATCACTCACAAGTAAGATGTCAAAACTGTGACCTTTCAGTAAAATTGTAAGTAATTTTTAGTAACTTTATAGTATTAATATTTTACTATTCAGCAAAAACTAAAACGTCACCTAAGAATTTCCCTTTGCAATAATCCAAACTAATTAGAGGAACTAGAATTTTTTTGCAAAAAGAGTCAAGGTTTTTCAGTGATATGAAATTATTAACAACCTTATGGACTTATGGTTAATAACTGATGATGCCGAAAAATCGTCAGTAAGCCACGCGGTCCTTACATGCTCCTGACAAGAACCTACACAACGCAAAAACTGAAGACCTTAAGAGGAATACCGGTGTGGTACCGGTCAAATACCCTCCGATGATCAAGTTAGAGAAATCTCTTGTTCACAACTCTAGAGTTTCAAAACTGGGGGGAAATTGTGCATCCCTTCGTTTATAAGGGTTTTGGGGTTTTTATAATAGTGTAGGGCCGAAATCCATGCCTTAATCCAGAAGTTCTTTCCTTATAGGAGAGAACCTCTTTAATCCATGTATCTTTTGGAATCCTTTCCTTATAGGGGTCTTCTTGATTAGAGGTAAACGTGTGGTGCAAGATATTTCCTTATACACGCATGCATGGAGACCAAGCAAGGCCACATCAGACTTATCAGAGATTCATATATCCCCTTCAGCTTATTCTCTTCAGTTTATCCTCTTCAACTTATTGTCTTCAGCTTACTGTACTCAAGATGCAGCTGTCAAGTATGGGGTGGAGCTGTAGACTTTACAACAAGGTTGTCTCTCATGAGTGAAGTTGACAACCTTGTTATGTCCGTCTCCTTTTGTTTCGTCATGGATTAATTACAAAATTACCCTTATCAGCTGCCCCCTACTCCATAGCCTCGTCAACTTTAGTTGACGGTTTATGGAGTTAACATCGTGGAATGGTCATTTATGTGTGATGCCTCAAGATATGTTTTCGCAAGTTTAGAGACGCACCCGTCTATTTAGTTATAGATCCGTCTGTTTGTTGTGGTCTGTAACCTTATCCTGACGGGATGAACCTGCTTACGAACTTAATCATGGACCTGTCTGCTTAGTTAGGTACGTCCACTTGTTGTGGATCCTTCCATTGTTTTGTGGACTTTATTTTATCAACCCATCTTCGTGGGATAAACCAAATTACGAACCTGTCTATGTTTAGGTCCATCTATTTGTGGTGGATCTGTCCACTGTCTTGTGGACTTTGTAATGAGGTCGTTCACTTTGTGGATTTAGTAATAATCTCATCCACTTTTGTGGGGTCGTCCACTTTGTGGACTTAGGCTCGTCTACTTCGTAGACTTGGTAATATGCCCGTCCACTTTATGATCTTAGGCTAGTTTGCTTTGTAAGCTTGGTAATGGTTTTTGTCCAACTTTTGGACTTATATTAAACTCGTCTACTTTGTAGACTTTAGTGATAGGCCCGTCCACTTCATGGTCCTAAGCTCGTCTACTTTGTAGACTTGGTAATAAATTCGTCCACTTTGTGGACTTAGCAGTAGACTCGTCCACTTTGTAGACTTAATAGTAAATTCGTCCACTTTGTGGACTTAGCAATAGACTCGTTCACTTTGTGGGCTTAGCAGTAGACTCGTCCACTTTGTGGACTTAGCAGAAGACTCGTCCACTTTGTGGATTTTGCAGTAGACTCGTCCACTTTGTGGACTTAGTAATAGACTCGTCCACTTTTGTGGACTTTGTAGTAGACTCGTCCACTTTATGGACTTAGCAATAAATTCGTCCACTTTGTGGACTTAGTGATAAATTCGTCCACTTTGTGGACTTAGCAGTAGACTCGTCCACTTTGTGGACTTTGTAATAAATTCGTCCACTTTTGGTCGTAATCATGAATTCGTCCACCTAAGGACTAACTAATTCCATCCCCATAACAAATACACCAGTTATTTCTAAATAAACTCCTCTTATTATAATGAATGCATATATAAGTAGAAAATTGTTCTAAAAAGAATAAACTTCAGTCCTTTGGGCTTAAAAAGTACTTGTAGGCAAAAGTAAACTAAGATAAATGACTAAAAGAAATAAACTGGGAATGAGGAGTAGCGTTCTTCATGTTGTCTTCTACTGGTAGTACTTCTTGAGATGCTCGGCGTTCTACGGATGGCGTAGCTTCTACCTGTCAAGTGTCTCCAAGTGGTTGATGCCTTTCCTTAGCCTTGGCGAACCATAAGGTTTTCAAGGGTGCTGATCTTGGTTGTTCGCTCTGGTCAAGAATCATCAAGAAGTATATCTTCAAGTCTTTCAACAGGCTCTGCCATTGTCCGATATTCTTCTATGCTCATGGCTTGGAAGTGGTCATCCATTTCCATCATGGCTACGTAACACTCACGTGTCACCACTTAATCTCCCCGCAACTCCCCTATTCCATAATCAGTAGGGAACTTGATCATTAAATGATAGGTTGAGGTTATAGCCTTCCACGAATTGAGAGTAGGCTGTCCTATAATGGCGTTGTAAGCGGACGAGCAGTCGACCCCGAGAAACGTTACATTCTTAGTGATCTGCTAGGGATAGTCACCCACAGTTACAACCAAAGTGACAACACCAAGGGGGAATATCCTCGTCCCTCCAAAGCCAACGAGCGGAGCGTTAGTTGGAACTAGTCGCTTCCTATCAATCCCCATCTGCTGGAATGCGAGGTAGTAAAGGATGTCAGCAGAGCTACCGTTGTCAACCAGAACCCGGTGCATGTTATAGTCTCCTGCCCGTATGCTAACGACGAGTCCATCATCATGTGGATGGTGAAGATGTCGTGCATCTTCTTCTGAGAACCCGATGAGGGGGTTGTCGATCCGCGCCATCTTGGGTATGGATCCCGTCAACTGGATGTTCTGAACCATCCTGAGGTAAGTCTTACGGGCCTTTTTTAACGACCCAAGAGTCGTGGTGCCTCCTACGATCATTCTTATATCTCCTATGGGTGGTTTGGGGTGCTCGTTCTCCCGTCGGGGAGCCTGCTCCTGTGGTGGGTCTGTTTTCTCCTTGCTGATGAACCTTTGTAGCCTTCTTTGCCTAATAAGAGCTTCTATTTGTTGCTTCAAGTCATAGCAGTCAACTGTGTCATAGCCGTGATCACGGTAAAAGCAGCAATATTTGTCCCTTCACCTCTTATTAGGATCTCCCTTCAACTTGCTGGGAAAGGTCAGGGCTCCTTCATCCTTAATTTGCATCAGCACTTGGTCGATTGGGGCAGTTAGTGGGGTGAAGCTTGTGAACTTCCCCACGGGTGGTTCGGAGCATTAGTCCTCCCAGCGTTCTCCAGTTCTAGCCATCTTCTGCCCCCCGTCCGACCGTACGTCTTCTTGTCTTTCCCTCTTCTTGGGCCTCTCCTCTCGAGCCAGAAGCGCATCTTCAGCGTTCATGTATTTAGTTGCCTTGTAAAGCACATCTAACATAGTCTTCGAGTTGTTTTTGTATAAAGAGAACAGAAACTTACCCTTTCGCAACCCGTTTGTGAAGGCTGCTACAAGTATCTTGTCGTCAGTTTCATCGATCGAGAGCACTTCCTTGTTAAAGCGAGTTATATAGGATCTCAACGTCTCGTCCTTTTGCTGCCTAATACTTATCAAGCATGCAGTAGACTTCTTATACCTATGCCCCCCCAATAAAGTGCGAAGTGAACTGAGTGCTCAGCTTCTTGAAAGTACTGAGGGAGTTAAGCGTCAGCCGGCTGAGCCAAATTCTTGCAGGATCCTTCAGCATTGTAGGGAAGATCCTACACATGATCTCGTCTGCTACTCCTTAAAGGTGCATCAAGGTCCTGAAAGTCTCTAGGTGATCAAGAGGGTCTTTGGCTCCGTCGTAGCTTTCTATTTGCGGCATACGAAACTTCTGCAATAGGGAGTAAGAGTTGACGGATGTGGTGAAAGGCGAATTGGTTTGATGAACCAAATCATCAAGGTCGCTGGACACCCGTCCTTTGAGAGCATTCATCATAAGGTCCATCCGTTCCTTCATCATTTTCATCTCCGCAACAATGTGGGGTGGAGCCGTATCAGTGACGGATGGACGGCTCATATCTTGTCGCTCAATTCTGCTTGGGGCGTTACTACCTTTCGGCCCTTCTCAGTCTCTTCGCTCGACACTGGTACCTTCTTAGTCCTCCTCCTGAGTGCCGTGTCCTGCATTCTTTTGGCGCAGCTGCTCTTCCAGATTGTTGTTTTGCTTAGTGAGGCGTTCCACGGCTACAATGAGAGTCTGCACCTGTCTCTCGAGTGCAATTGGGCGTGGTTCATCTCCCTGAACGTCGTTGGTGGTCACCATCGAGCGAGTAAGTACCATTCAACTCTTTGTCCTGGAAGCGATAGTATGGCTTACAAATCGTAAAAATTTCTCACAAACGGCGCCAACTGATGATGCCGAAAAATCGTCAGTAAGCCATGCGGTCCTTACGTGCTCCTGACAAGAACCTGCACAATGCAAAAGCTGAAGACCTTAAGAGGAGTACCGATATGGTACCAGCCAAATACCCTCCGATAGTCAAGTTAGAGAAATCTCTTATTCACAACTCTAGAGTTTCAGAGCTGGGGGGAAATTATGGGTCCCTTCGTTTGTGAGAGTTTTAGAGTTTTTATATTAGTGTAGGGCTGAAATCCATGCCTTGATCCAGGTTCTTTCCTTATAGGAGAGAACCTCTTTAATCCGTGTATCTTCCAGAATCCTTTCCTTATAGGAGTCTTCTTGATTAGAGGTAAGCGTGGGGCGCAAGATATTTTCTTATACACGCATGCGTGGAGACCAAGCAAAGCCACGTCAAACTTGTCAGAGATTCATATATCCCCTTCAGCCTATTCTCTTCAGGTTATCCTCTTCAGCTTACTATCTTTAGCTTACTGTGCTCAAGATGCAACCATCAGGTATGGGGTGGAGCTGTAAACTTTACAACAAGGTTGTCTCTCATGAGTGAAGTTGACAACCTTGTTATGTCTGTCGCCTTTTGTTTTGTCATGGGTTAATTACAAAATTACCCTTATCAATAACCTACTAATTTTCAAGTGTGAAATTTATTTGAATTAGAAATATATAGTGATTTTAAGTTTATAGACGAGTAAGTCACATTGATTCCCTTCTATTTATTACAAAGAATTTTATATAATTTCATAAGACATGTTATATTTAATTTTGAAGGAGTCTAAAATGTAAACATATGGAAAAATAATAATATTAATAATAACATATAAGAGGTAACAAAAATAATTATACACGAAAGATAAAGTCGAAGGAATATGACAAATTCAAGGGGGCCACATCATTATAGGCATGCACAGGTGGTGAAGCTTGAAAAAACCAGAAGTGGCCCCTCTGTCCAGTCCACGGTCCACCAAACATATTTTGTTTTTCACGAAACTTATGGTCCTCTCCAAGACTCCAAATGATAGTTTAATATATATCTGCACATATAATACAACAGTTAGCCAGATATGTGGAAGGTGTGTTTCTCACGAGTTCCTGTGCCAGTTATAGGGTTCCTTTGCATTGTAGTAGAAGCAAAACTTTAGCTGTAATGGGGTTTGATCAAAAAGATTTTTAACGTTTGGAACTGTTTGCAAAATTACAATAATAAAATGTTTTTGAAGTTGATACACATGTTTGGTAGCCTAATTGATAAAAACCTATTAGATATGAGAAATAATAAAGAGGGCATAACAAAAGTGATTTGTATATTCATACTTAAAACTAGTTATATTTCGATTAGTGTCAAATGTTTATCGTTATTTTATTTTATTTTATTTTATTTTGTTCTTTTTCTCTCTCAAAATGAGTGTTCATTAGGTATCATTTTGAAAAATTGGAATGGACATTAATTTGAATTTACTATTTATTTATGTTAAAAATTAAAACAGTGCACTAATATGCCTTTGGGGATAAAACTCGGAATTCCAGTTTTAACTTGAATATGGAATTACCCAATGGGTGAAAATATTGTTAAAAAGTTTTAAGCAACCCAAGCTCTTTTGATGCAATGATATCTTCTTTTTTGAAGGGAGCTACATAGAGGCTTAAACTTTCGAAGAATTGAATTTTTAACATTATATTTTAGCTTATTCTTGCAACAAATATATGCACCTATCTGGCCTTAAATTTGTTAACATTTTTTCTTGTTATTATAATTTGGCCCCTCAAGCTTAAAATTCTAGCTCTGCCCTGCTCTTGCATGAGGTAATTTGCATTGCCATTCTTACTTCTCTTCTTGCCAGGGATTTCTTGGTATTAGTGGAGCAATAGTGATCCAAGTGTATGACACATTCTGGGAGGGAAAGCCAAGCATTTTCCTTCTGATGCTTGCTCTGTTGCCTACGTTCGTCACTCTTGTTCTTATGTTTTTTGTGAGAATCCATAAATCTAACACTGCTAATGACCAGAAACACTTGAATGGTTTCACTATAGTTGCTTTGATCATTGCTGGTTATCTCATGATTCTAATCATTTTGGAAAACATCTTTAGTTTACCATTGTGGGCGCGCATTTTCAACTTTGTACTTCTTTTGCTTCTACTTGCATTACCTCTTGGAATAGCAATCAAAGCCCAAAAGGACACCAAGAAATTTCTAGAAACATTGTCCCTTGAGAATGATCCTTCAATGGAGAATCCTCTAGCATACAATGAATTGCCTGGTGGAGAGGGTCAAGTTGATGCTGATTTAGATGACAAAATTCTGTCTGATGAAGAGGGCATGAATCTTTTGCAATCAATGTGCACTATAAACTTCTGGTTATTGTTTGTTGCTATGGTATGTGGAATGGGCTCTGGGGTAGCTGTGGTAAATAACTTGAGCCAAATAGGTCAATCTCTCAATTACACTACTTTGGAGACGAAAAATTTGGTCTCTTTATGGAGCATATGGAATTTTCTGGGTCGTATTGGAGCTGGCTATTTATCAGATTATTTGCTTCACACCAGAGGTTGGGCAAGGCCATTGTTGATGGCTATTACTCTAGCAACAATGGGTGTTGGCCACCTTGTTGTTGCTTCTGGTTTACCTGGAACTCTATATGTAGGTTCAATCCTAGTAGGCATTTGTTATGGTTCACAATGGTCACTAATGCCAACTATTTCTTCAGAACTATTTGGTGTTAGGCATGTGGGTACTATTTTCAACACTATTGGCATAGCAAGTCCTGTGGGATCTTATATCTTCTCTGTAAGAGTAATTGGGTACATTTATGACGAGGAAGCGAAGGGTGAAGATGACTCATGCTATGGTACCCATTGCTTTAGGTTGTCTTTTATGATCATGGCATCCGTAGCATTTTTGGGGTCTCTTGTTGCTCTTACATTGCTCTTTCGTACAAAAAGGTTCTATCAGCTTGTTGTGCTCAAAAGAATTAAGCTTTCTTTAAGCTGAAGAGAAGTCAATGTGAAAATTTTCATTTACAGGGAAACATTAGGCGAGGTTTTTTTTTTTTTTTTTGGTGTCTTCATTAGAATACATTATAGGTTGTAATATGGTTAACACTAACAGGTTTTTTCCTTGTTTTTATTTTTATTTTTTGTTTAAACTTATTGCTAAATGCTATATATATATCTCTTTTCAACAAAACAAATGAGCAATGAAATAGAAAGAAAATAAATAATTTATTTGTATTCTTCATTAAATATCACATTAAATATTTTCTGAGTTAGGGACTATCCTCCGTAAATAATGGCATGTGTGCGGTTCGGCCGGCTCGGTTTTTTTTCTAAATTTATCACCGAATCGATAGAGATTAGTTTTCTCATAATTAGAACCGATACATACCACTTAGGGTTGGTTTCCTGACCTATAGCCGTGCGGTTTTTTGCAGTCAGTTTAATAGTTTTGGTCGGTTTGAAATATTAAAAAAACTGTTTGTTTTCTTTTTCTTTTTCTTTTTGAAAAAAAAAAAATTGGGCTTTCAAGCCCAATACACAACACGTTCAAGATTTCAATCAAAACGTTCACTTGATAAAAACTATTCACACAAACCTGTTCACACATCAAGAAAATGTCCACTTAGATTTTTCACAAATACATATTCACAATTAACACATCAACCTGTTCACACATAAAATAAAAATAAATAAATAAACTCTCCAGGTGCAATTTCTACCATCCCACCAATAAAAATAAAATAAAAAAACTTGTCCAATAAAATAAAAAACTTGTCCAATAAAATCTGTCCAAATTTCATCACAAAAAATATGTCCAAATTTCATCATAAACTTATCCAACCTATTCACACATAAAAATCTGTCTAAATTTCATCATTTCATTCACCATCTAAAAAAGTTTTGAAATTGTCTCACCCATGACCTACGAAGTGGTTACTGTGTGCCCAAGAAGATTAAGAAAAAAATGCTTACAAAAGATTTAAAATGGTTATTGTGTACCCATGAAGCAATTTACTAAAGATTAAAATAAAAATGCTAAAAGTGATTACCTGTCTGTGAAGAATGGAAGAGTGAGAGAACTCTCTCAGTCTCAGTCTCCCTAACAATCAAAATGCTATAAAAAAATGTTAGTAGACTTTTTGTTTTCACAGAGAGAGAGAGAGAGAGAGAGAGAGAGAGTGTGTGTGTGTGTGTGTGTGTGTTACCGAAGATAGGCAGTAGTTGGTGGTGAATGGTGAGCCAGCCAAGCTGCAAGAGGCGAGAGCGTGAGATAGAGCAACTAAGGTCTAAGAGAGTTGAGCGACTGTGAGAGACATAAGCTATTTATACTAGGGCGGAAATCAAAAAATGTGTGTGTGTGTGTGTGTGTGTGTGTGTGTGTGTGTGTTACCGGAGATAGGCAAGAGTTGGTGGTTAATGGTGAGTCAGCCAAGCTGCAAGAGGCGAGAGCGTGAGATAGAGCAACTAAGGTCTAAGAGAGTTGAGCGACTGTGAGAGAGATAAGCTATTTATACTAGGGCGGAAATCAAAAAACCTAGCTCAAAATGACACCATTTTGATTTTGATTTTTTTTTAATTACTAAATGAAATGAATTTTTTTTGTCAAAAAAATTAAAAGAAAAATAGTTCAAACGACGCCGTATTAAGGTTTATTACTTAATATATGTTTGTTTGTTTAGACTCCTTAAAAACATATTAGTTTAACCTAATGAATTAGCCAAGTATTTACTTAGGTTAATTATGAGATCTAGATTAAACACATGCAAACATATTACTTAGTACGCAAAAGTAAAGAAGACAATAATATAATGACTTAAGAAAACCAACTGTTTCAAGGTAAAAATCTAAGGAGGATTTAACCTAACTATCCTCAAGGTAAACAAATCCACTATGATAGAATGGAAGATTACAATAGATTTAAACCCTAAATCTAAAGCTACCTCATGTAGAACTTACTAACACAACCACATGCAACTCAGACTCCATGGACTCTTCTATCTTGAATTTATTGAATACACACTCTCACGCTTGTGATTTTAAGATCCCACTCATAGGTTTAGCAACACAAACTCTCCAATTTGTGACTCCAAGACCACCCTTGAAGGTTTAAGTCATTAGCTATGTATGATCTTGATGCAGCAACTTTAGATCTACCAGTTCTAATAGTATAAGAATGATTTCCGATAGTGACTTTGAACAGAGAAGGCACAGTACCTTTTAAATCTCATAAGAGCACCTCCAAAATTATAACAAAACGTGTCTTAGGGTTTTCTTTAAATATTATGTGAAATAGATCTGAAACCTTAATCACTTCATGAGTTTAACAAGCTGATGGTCTTTAATTAAATTCTGTAGAACCCGTCGGTCGAACCTAATATGTTTCAAATTCCTGAACCTATAGCTTCCTTTTTCTTGTATCCTGACTTGTAGCACCTTAAGCATTGTCTAATAAACCCTATAGACTCTAAGATTTATTTTTAGACAAGTTTGTGTTCATGGTTTGCCAATTGTTTTAAACTTTAGAACCTAACAATGTGTGTGTGTGTGTGTGTGTGTATAAAACCCATGTATCAGTCAGTTCGGTAAAAATATTGATTTGGAATTTGCAAATCCGATGGTAGCACCGCGCCGGTGTCAAAGAAGGATTCTCCATCCGATTGCCGAGGTCGGCTCAGTCAGTCAATGCTAGAGTCGGGTCAATTGGGTCGACGCTGGTTGGTTAGGTTGGCTCTAGTCAATTTCTGCACAATCCTAGTAAATATGATCTATATTTTATTCTCCTAACCAAATAGAATCTTTAGTTTAAAATTTTCTTTGATGCCTTTCTTTTCTTGGAAAATGTGAATTCTAACCGGTCAACCATTATCACATTCATCATTTTCTTGGTCAAGCTCCTCATTTGCCAAATGATTTCATAATTGCTATCAAAATTCCACCATTTTGCTTTGTTGCTTATGTTGTAGTTGTATTGTCTTCATGGTTACTAGTCAACCTTCATCACATTCATCAACTAGTAAGGATTATGTTGATGAGGCTTGAATTCCCTCGTTAAGGAAAAATCAAACAATCAAACGTATTTCACTATATTGGAAATGAGCAAAAGTAAATAAATAAATATTTTTTTAATTAAATATTGTACAATTTCAAAAAAAATCATAATAAATTTATTTTTTAAAAGCTAACAAGTTACAATTAAAAAAAATCAATTTTAATCGATGCAATTTATTTTCATTTTTGAGATACAAACACACATACACAAGAGAAAAAGAATGAAGTTCTAACATAAAAATACACTATAAATACTGCTGAAAAGTCATAATAACTTTTTAAAGAAGACGAAAGAAATTATACTTCAGACAACATACTCTCTCACTTTAATACTTAGTTACAAATGAAACTTGAAACTCAAGGAGCCTATATTGGTTTGAGTATAAAATAATAATTCTTGTGAACTTGATCTCAAACGTCAAGAACTTAATGAATAATTTTAAAGATACATATAATTACACACCTAATTTCACAACTTGTTGACGATAGTGATAGATTTTTTTTACACTTGCCCATATGTACATATTATTTGTCGTTAACTCACAATAGTAAGAGTCAACAAATTATAAAACCAGACGTAAGATTAATTATTCCGTATAGTAAGAGCTGACATGTACTGGAATCATTGCCCAACTGTCAAGACCATAGAATGCCAACTCAAAAGTCATTACACACTCTACAAAGTTCTTACACTTTTAACACCGAAAAATGCTAGAACTATCTTAAGCGAGACCCAAAAAAGAAAAAAAAAAAAAAAAAAAAAAAAAAAAAAAACCCAACTCATCAAACTGAAGCAAACAATAAGAAATGGATGTGCTCAAGCTCGATACCAAATGGGTCTCCAACATAGCCAGCATATGGATCCAGTGCACAAGCGGCTCTCTCTACACCTTCTCCATCTACTCCTCAGTTCTAAAATCAACCCAAGCCTACGACCAATCCACGCTCGACACCGTGTCTGTCTTCAAAGACATAGGCGTCCTCTCCGGCGTCCTCTACTCCTCCGCCACAACAGCTAATCACCGCCGCCGTACTGGGCCGTGGCTGGTCCACCTGGTAGGCGCGGTTCAATGCTTTTTGGGGTATTTCCTGATGTGGGCCTCCGTTGCTGGGCTGATTCCTCGGCCTCCCATGGCGGCCATGTGCTTGTTCATGTTGGTGGCCGCTCACGCGCAGAGCTTCTTCAACACTGCTAATGTGGTCACTGGGGTTAGGAACTTTCCTAATTATAGTGGCACTATTGTTGGTATTATGAAGGTACATCGTTAAACTTTTTGAGTTTTTTTTTTTTACGGGTTTTTATTAGTTCTTATATGAGTCTATTGTTAACATTACTTTATTATTGTCTGTAATGGCAATTTGTTATCTTGACAATTGTAAAATATTTCGTGAAAATTGTCAAGACTTTAGACTTATTGTTAAATTTTTAATGTCAAGCTTTTGCATGGTGTAAGTTTTACCCTTTTTGGTTTCTCAAAAAAAAAAAAAGGTTTTACCCTTTTTGTGATGAATGATCAATGATTATATCATTTGTACTAGGAAGCACAGACACACTTTATTTAAGGTGTCATTTCCGTGTCACGTCCGCCTTTTCATGTTATAATTTTTAAAAATTGTTCATCTCGTACCTGTACCATACATGTGTCCATGTTTCTTAGCATGTGTATGTCAGTATGTGTCATTGCGGTAGGCAATTTAGTCTGTAGAAAAAAATGTATCAAAAGCAACGTTTATATTCATTGATATAAGAATTACGCTTTTTCTTACAAGATTTGGATTTTTAGGCAATTATGGTAATGCTCCTTCCCATTTTGTTAGAAAATTCAATTTTTTTAAGAGGCATCTTAATTTATTGTCATGGGTTTCAAAAGAACTTAAATAAACATGATAGAAAAGAGATATCAACTTTTCAAATGAAGTAGATTGTAAATTGAGAGAGTTATTAATATTCTGTCTATTAACTTTTCAAAAATATCATCTTTTAGTAAATTTGGAAATGCAATAGAAGACCCATTAAACGAGAGCCAGACAGAGGAAGTAGTTTTTTTAGCTTAATTATTTGGTGTTACTTGAAAAATATTGCAATGAAAATATGTGGGGGTTTTTGCTGCCAACTGACTTACCTGTCTTCTGCATTCAGACCAACTTCCAACTCTGAAACAGCATCACTGATGATAGGGAGGGGTTTACTTTTCATCATTTATTGTTTCTACTTTCTACAAGTGCTTTTATAGTATTTTATCCAATGATTAGTTAAGAGGAATGCTTAGGGTAGTGGAAGCTTTACTAACAAAAAACTTACAAACTAACATGCTTGCTAAGTTGCCAATAAGCCGTGCAAATCATACGGGCCACCAATTTGAGATATGGAATGCAAAAATGTTCTGTACCACACTCTAGAAGCGATAATCCCACATCTTAAATGAGTGGTAAGTTTCACCATGAATTTAATGAATGAAATCCACTATTACATGAAAAGAGGAAGAAAATACTTGACAAGTTCAAGTTTCTAATCAAATGGTATTAATGTTTGTTGCTCCACATCACTCATCTCCTAACCCTTTTTGAGATCTAAGCTTGTGAAAAGCAGTTCACCTTCCTAACAGGTCTTATGTCATATCTTACGCCATTGTTACTGTTTGACTTTGAATTTACTTTCTTATTGGATTGTTAGGAGCAAGGACTTAAGTTTGGATATTGAAAATAATTCTTATCTATTGCTAGGGTTTTCTTGGTTTAAGTGGAGCAATTTTAATTCAAGTATATGAGACAATATTCACCAACAAGCCTACATCCTATCTTCTGATGCTGGCACTGTTGCCCACTATTAATACTTTGTTGCTCATGTGGTTTGTGAGAATCAACAACACTAATGAAGGAGATGAAAAGAAACACTTAGATTCTTTCTCACTGATTGCACTGGTCATTGCTGCTTATCTTATGGCCATAATAATATTAGAGCACATTTTTTTATTTCAATTTGCAATACGTGTCATTGCATTTGTGCTGCTCATGCTGCTGCTTGCCTCACCTCTTTGCATAGCAATTAGAGCCCATCAAAGAGATTCTGATAGGATTTCACAGACTCTCGTTATTGAGAGGGACCAACTAATGGATGATCCAAACCAGCTGGTTGCTGAGAAGATATATGCAAGACAGGATTCTGCTGGGTATCGCTATTTGCCCAGCAGTACTGATCAAGAGATGGATAATAATGATAGGAGGACTTTACAGGCAGAACAAAATCTCAATCTGTTGCAAGCTATGCGCACTGTAGACTTCTGGATTTTATTTCTTGCCATGGCTTGTGGTATGGGCTCAGGACTTGCTACAGTGAATAACATGAGCCAGATAGGAGGATCTCTTCGATACACCAGCTTTGAGACAGGTACTTTGGTTTCTTTGTGGAGCATTTGGAATTTTCTTGGCCGTTTTGGAGCTGGCTACGTATCAGATTATTTTTTGCACTCAAGAGGATGTGCAAGGCCATTGTTCATGGTCATCACGCTAGCAATCATGAGCATTGGTTATTTGGTGATTGCTTCTGGTTTGCCTGGTGCTCTATATGCTGGTTCAGTATTAGTGGGTGTTTGTTATGGTTCTCAGTGGTCACTAATGCCCACTATCACTTCTGAGATATTTGGCGTGGTTCATATGGGTACCATTTTCAATACAATTACCATAGCAAGTCCTGTTGGATCTTATATATTTTCTGTGAGAGTTGTTGGTTATATATATGACAAAGAAGCATCAGGAGCTGGCAAAACATGCACTGGAACTCAATGCTTCATGTTGTCTTTTCTTATCATGGCATCTGCTACTCTTTTGGGGTCTCTTGCTGCCTTGGGGTTGTACTTTCGGACAAAAAGTTTCTATAATCAGGTTATACTCAGAAGACTAATACATTCTTTGAGGGGATAAAGTGTTGAGGATTGTAAAATACTTTGAAGGAGTCAAGTGCTTCTGTTCAGTGAGTAAAAGAGGTAAATCATAAATGCCAAAGTGCTCTCTCTTTCTTTCTAGTTGCTTCTTGTAACATAACATGTTCATTGTTGTATTCTCTACAAATTGATATGTGTGTAAGAGCTTGCTTGGCCTTTCTAGGGAGAAGAGGGAGTCAACTTCGTCATTTTTATCTTCTTTTTGTTTTGGAGGCTACACACACACACACCCGTTGGGTCTTGAACTCACTATCTCACCCTCCAGGCCATTATTACCCCAAGTAACCCTTTCTCATTTCTATTATATGCCTCCAGTTTCAATCCCTGACTTCTTTGGTTTCTTCTCCTCTTTTGCTTCCATTGAAGTATTAAGTGTTCATCATGTCCCATTAAGTTGGAAGTCCCTTCGTTCCCCCTTGTGTCATAAGAATGTTTCCCCACCAGACAGTTGTTTTGGGTTATGAATCTGGTTTAGTTTACTTTGTGTTTGTCCCACAAATTTTATTGTTTTTACCCTCTCATTAGATGCTTTTTTTAGTGATTTTTTTTTTTTTTTTTTCAATAACTTTCATTGTTTATGAAGAATTAAAAAAAGAAAAAAAAAAAAAAAATCATGTGCTTGGAATATCACACAGTTTAGATCTGATTAATCACCTGAAAAGTAGTGGGCAATTGGTTTTTGAATGATGAAATTCTCGGCTGATTCATCAGTTGAAAAAAGGTTCAAGAGCCCTTTACCCAAAATATTCTGTTTGAACAATGGGTTTTGATGATACAGTGATTATGTGGTTGACTTAGTAATGGAGTAACTATTTGACACAATGATTAATGTAGGTGGCATTGGCCTACGGTCCCTGATGTTTAAGTTAGTGATCTTACCAGAGAAATCATTCTTTTTAGCATACAGATTGCTCATACTTGACTCTAGTTGTGAGGCATGAATGTATGGTTAGTTGGTTTTCCTTTGCTAGATCCTTGTGCATGATTTTCTAAAAGCAACAGATTCTTCTGGTAGTTATGTGATTGCATCATCCTCTCTGCCCATCTATTGATTAGGTTCAACCAGAGGTGACATGCTGGAGCTGGACTATATTGTTGAGAAAAATTTAAGAATATCAAGAAGACAAAATTGAAAATTGTAAATATGAAGGATTTCAAATAATTAATGATTATTATATCTCTGTTTGTGCTTATGCATATACCTACATATTTGTGCACACATACACATTATTGAGTGAGAGTTTGTTCCTGCTCAGAAACAGGTTATTTAACACATGCGACCTCCAGATGTCGTCTTGTTGAACGACTATGTATCATATTTGTGAGTTTATATTTTTGAGCATTAATTTCTAGGTTTATCGGATGCCAATGAGCTCTAGCTTAACTAGCAATTCCTCCTCTTGCAAGTGCTAGCTAGGGAGGGTGAGATCGTGAATTCAAGACCTACTGGATGCGCGTGTAACTTACCTATCAAAAAAAAATCTAGATTTATTGGTTAGGGCGAGGCTTCCTTCTTAGGAGCAGAGGACTGGACATGGGATTGACATGTGTCCATTTTAAGACATGTTTAAGTGTCGTGTCCCCTCCAATGCTCAAATCCACTGGAGGGAAGCCAAACCCTATTGGTTATCTTAATTTGTGTTGTATGTTTATGAATGAACCATAGGTGTTAAGCTAGTGCATAAACTTTAAACTCAATAAGGACACTCTTTTACATTTACAAAGAGTTGAAAAGTTTATACAGCAATTGTCAGCAAGGAGACAATTGTCATATGTTGAAGTGTCCCATGTGAAGGAGTTGGGAGATATTGTGTTGGACTGTCCTATGTGGAGGAGTTGGAAGATATTGTGTTGTATGGCCTTAAAATTTTTCATTCCTAAACTATTGAAAAGTTAAACTATTAGGGGAAAAAAAACTTTTTCCAATGTTTAAGGATGAAAAAAGAGCTTTTTAAAATTGAAGAACAAAAACAAACTTTTGATAAAGTTTAAGGGCCAAAATAGTATTTTACCCTTATTTTCATGAAAACAACATGAAGATAAACTTACACATAAATATAAACATGAATTTGCACAAAATAAATTGAATAATTTTTTTTTATGCTCATTCCGTATGTGTGCACATTTTTGTTTTGCTTTATATAACTAATAGAGAAAGTACTGATAAGTTTTATGCTAGAACCAAAATTTGAGTAAAACAAAATATTTTTTGATATCTAATATGTAAAGAAAAAAATTCTACAAATATGGAAAATAAAATGAAATACAATAAGATTATACATATTTTTCTAACTCCATGTAAACGAAAAATATATTGAGATCATATAATCATCAGCATCAAGATAAATTGAAGAATGCTAGGAATCCATCTAATATCAAATAAGATTCTCCAAGAATGAGGAACCTAGAAAATATTTGAAAAAAAATAATGAGAAAAGAACTACAATGAGAGAGAGAGAGAGGGAGAGAGAGAGAAACAATACATCAAAGAGAATGATAATTAAGCTTAAAAAAAGGTAGATGACATTTATTCAATAATTGTGGCAAAATTATTGTAAACCTATTTTTTGTGTTTTCCACTAGGGGAGCCCAACTATTTTCTTCGTACTTGCTTTTAATTAATGAAAATTTTAATTATTCCCAAAAGGTTATAAGTTTCTTAAGTTCCTCAGAGGAATTTGGATCCTTAGCTATTTTAGTGTCAACATTTCTCCCTCTGCCTGCTGTTTTTTTTTTTTGGGGGGGGGGGGGGGGGGGGTGGAGCTTCACGGACGTTGATATTAGATATAGCGTCCAAACAGGTTCACTATTTTTTAGAAAATAAAAGCAATCTCAGGGTTCTATTCAAAAGTTGCAAGTGCTAATTTCAGTCTTTCAGTCAAATACTAATTTTTATAATGCCAAAGTCACCGTTTTGGTTACTTAATTAAGAAATTGCAGTATAATCATATATTCATATCTACTCCATAATTCTTAAGCAATAAAATTTTATATATATTTCATTTACTAGTTTCTCAGTATATATATATATATATAATAAGCTTATACATTCTGAGAAAGAATATTAAAAAAAATAATAAAAAAAGACATTTTGTCAAAGTGTTAAAGTTTAGCTTGAAAATAAGATTAATGATAAGAATCTATATAGAATACATAAGTAAAGCAGGACTAACACAATAATTAGTGCTTGCCATGAGGCAGGTTTGTCAAATTGCTCTAAACCATTTGGACTTGTAATTTCACATGGCAAATCACATTCTGTACACCTTATGTGGTTTGTTTTACCTGTTCATCTCTTTCTCGCTCATTTTGAGCTATTTTTGTATATTTTAATTGGAAGAAAATATTAAAAGAAATGATGTTCAAATTATACTATAAAAAATTGAAACTTTTTTTAGTAACATCAAACTAATAAAGTAATTATTTTTTAATCTTTAATAATTATTTAAAGAAATAAAATATAAACTTAAATTTAATTCTAAACAAAAACATAAATATGTATTTTACGTGTAAGAAATAAATTAAATAATCTTTTATGTGCATTCTAGAGATGCAACCTTTTTGAATTAATCTACACACATAAATTAGCAGCATATCATGTAGTAAGAGAGCTATTGTACCGTGATGAAACTTGTGTGAATCCGATCATATTTTTTATCACTTTTTCCCCTAATGATGGATTTGTCACATTCATTATCATTTTTTCTCCCTAACGAGGAAATCCAACACTTTTCAAACATCTAACTATTCCTATAAATGTATGTAGTCTCTTGTTCTACACACATCATATTATTGCACAAAAGAATTTCTTGAGGTGATCCTAAAATGCAAGCCAACCCGTAAAATTCCATTATCACTTCAAATTGTAAGCTTGTTGTTTTAAAATAAGTAGTAATAATTTTAGCATTTTTCCTTCATTTATGTATATCGTTTCCATATATACTGCTATATTAATCCAATAGTTAACATTTGTTACATTTGACTGTTTGAGTTCTCATTGGCTTTGTCTTCTTGGTCAGCTAAGCAACTTCATATCACAACATAAATATACAGCACCGCTTTTTTTTTTTTTTCTTTTTTTTAAGTAAATAAATAGCGCCACTTGTATTTTTAATATTTAAATTAGAAATAAATCTTACCCAACAAATTAGAAATACATATAGATTAATATTAAAAAAAAATTAATCAACAATCAATCTTAATTCGAGTTTTAAATGTCTTAACACAAACTACATTTCGAATCAAATTCGTATATTCTTAAATCCGACCAATGGACATCCTAGACTTGAGATGTTGGGATTTTCCTTCCTTTTTTTTTTTTTTAAGACAAAAGTTGGAATCTTCTTTTTATTCATTACCACTACACGGGTTCACTAGTTTTCTATGTAGCCAGTCATGTTACCTATTTTTATAATATTCAACAATATTTTATTAACGGACTCTCTAAAATAATTCACTTAGCTTTAAAAAATCCTATTAGAAAATTTTTATGGTAAAAAAATAAACTAATTTTTTTAATAAGTTTTTTATATTTCTCTTAAAAGTGAAATTAATATTCTTCTAAAATAATTATAAAAAAAATACTCTTCTAAAATACTTCGTTAACAAATGTCTTAAAGATATAGATGACAATTACGTATAATATAATTTGTCTTACTATCATATGACATTTTAACTCTTTTTGTTTGTTCCTTTAAAAAAATAAATAATAATTAAATAAATAAATAAAGAATCTTAGGCTACACTAAAAAAAATAAATAAATAAAAACAAAAACAAAACAGGGGACACAGTTTTAAGCCCACAAAACATGGAATCTTTTATTCTTGTACGCAATATCCTGGAATATTGACTTTTACAATGTTACATGCTAGAGTCAGGCTCAGTCAAAAACAGATAAGTAAAGCAGGAACAGGCATTTCTGGAAGTACAAAACTTGTTCCAATCTCCCATGGGGTCCACTCTCACTACCAGTTGATTCCTTTCCTCAAAGTTCATCTCAATAATATGTTTTTTTTTTTTTTTAGGTGTAAAGAGGAGATAATTAGATTAGATTAAACAGAAACAGTTACACTCCGAGTGGTTCGGGTATTCAAAACACCATTAGCATCGTTAACCACAACCGTCTGATTGGTAATTGGTCAATGGTAATCTCTGAAAAAACACACACACACACACACACTTTTGTTTTCTATGTTTTCAGAAAACAGTTTTCAGGAAATAAATCAAGCCAAGAAGTCCCTTTTTCACTTTCTGCCCCTATTTTCAGCCATTATTACAGAGACATTTCACTAAACACACGTGACTGTGAGTAGACCTTGACCTGGTGATTATTCTATTCTTTTTGCGCCAGAAAACATTATCTAACATTTATGTCAAGCATGTGATGTCTCTTTTCTTTATCTAGAAGGGCTCTAGTTTTAGTTAAAACTAATATTTCCATTATTGAGCAAAAAAAGCTAATGTTTCCATTCATATCTTTGTTAGTGTGTCATATTATTGGTATCACAGTCATTGCTGGACCCCTCTCTTTTCAGCTTCTTTTTCCTTTTATGTTAATGCAAGTGGGATTTCGACTTTTCGTTCATAGTTGAATTTTGGTCTAGTTTTTAGGCTTGTCCTTTGGGGTAGGTTGAAAACGCTGAACCCATAAAAGAGAAATCAATGTGAGCACAGAACCATCGAACCAACCAAGATCTCTGCAAGTTGTTCATTTGGGAAAACCAATGGTTTTCTTCTCAACCACTACCATTATTTTAAATCCTTTGAATAAAGAATTCATGAAAGTCAACTATACAAACCGTTCTAGTTTCTGTCTCTATCCTTTACCTTTTTTATTCTTTTTTTGGATCAGGCTATTGCATAAATCTTTTAATATAAAGGGTTTTTTTTTTTTTTAATTTATCAATTTGAAAAGAAATTTGTAAAAAAATTTCTTCTGGAAGCTGCAGTTAACCCAGAGAGAGAGAGAGAGAGAGAGAGAGAGTTGAAAATTATTGTGGATGCTGAGAGAGATAAGTTGGAAATGGTATGTAAAATATGTGAGAGAGATAGAGAGAGAGACTTGAAAATGAATTCCCCCCACAAAGTCAAAGATAGGATGTGTAGATGGGCCAATAGTTAACTGAAAGATACAGAGAAGTTGGTAATGGGCAGCATGTTCAAGAGCCAGCAAACCTTCTCTTTGTATATAATCTGCCATTAATTTTTGGAAGTCATTCATGTTCTACTGCTGCTTTAGACTCTCAAGCAGATTCAAGGGAGGGATGTTATAGTAGAATATCTGCTTTTTGTCTATTTGTTTGCTGAGATGGGTCGCCTTCTTGCTAGTGCCCTCCTATTTTGTAGCTTGCTGCTGCTTTTCGATGCTTCCTTTTCACATCCCTTATGCATTGATTCAAGTGGGTTTAATTTCCTTTCATACTTGTTCCCCCTCTCTTTTTCTGCAGTTAAATTTTGCAGGTTTTTTTTTTTTTTTCCTTCCAGTGCCTTATGTTTAAGAATCTATTTCAATTCTGAACTGACTTGTCATTTCTACTGATTTAATTGGTGAAGCGGCACCCTTAAGCCTGAACACCACACTGAAGTTTTGTTCTTACAATGCGAGCTCATGCTGCAACTCCACAGAGGATTTAGAATTACAGAAGCAATTCGTAGCAATGAATATTTCTGATTCTAGATGTGCTTCTGTTATGAAATCAATACTTTGTGCGGTAAGAAGTTCTTAATTTTTTTTTTTTTTTTTTTAAATTTCCAAGTTTCAGATTTTAGGTAGGTGGAGCATGATGTATTTGTTTCCGTTTCAATGCCAAATATATAGGTTGTTTGGATGAATAGATGTTGTCAACTTGACATTTATAAGAACTGTACTTTAATCTCCTCCAGTTGCCGCATGTGTAATACATATTTGATTTTTGCATTTGTAAGGAAATGGTTTTCAATTTAGCTACCTTTTATGAAGGTCTTGCTGAAGTTTGAGTTAAATATTAGCATATCTTTTAGGCAAATTAGCTCGTAAACATACTAAATGATTGAATCTTCTCTTTGTTGTTGTATGTGCCATTTTTCAAATGTTCTAAACACAGATGTATGAATTATGATGTGTTTCAATTCTTTGTTATCATGGTGCGTAGAGATGCGATCCATTTTCAGCTGAGCTATTTACAATTGGTTCTACACCCCGACCAGTTCCTATACTTTGCAATTCCACTATTTCAGCAAATTCGTCCCAATCTAGCCAAGCAGCGAATAACTTCTGCTCTAATGTATGGGATACATGCCAAAATGTGTCTTTCATGAAGTCTCCATTTGCCCCTTCACTAAAAGGTCAAGCTGGATTACCAGTCAATTCCAATTTTAGCAAACTTACTGACTTGTGGCAGTCTAAAACTGATTTTTGCAATGCATTTGGTGGAGCTTCTAGTACTGCATCAGTATGTTTTGATGGTCAACCTGTTATGCTAAATAACACCGAAATTCCTAGCCCCCCACTTGGCTTGTGTCTTGAGAAGATAGGGAATGGATCTTACCTCAGTATGGCTGCTCATCCTGATGGGTCAAACCGTGCATTTTTTGGTAGCCAACAAGGAAAGATATGGTTAGCAACTATTCCTGATCAGGAATCGGGAGGAGCATTAAGGCTTGATGAATCCAATCCTTTTGTAGATCTAACTGATGAAGTATATTTTGATACTCAATTTGGTATGATGGGTATTGCATTTCATCCAAACTTTGCACAAAACGGGCGATTCTTTGCTTCGTTTAATTGTGATAAGGCTAAGTGGTCCGGATGTACTGGAAGATGTTCATGTAACTCAGATGTCAATTGTGATCCTTCAAAGCTAGGAACTGATAATGGTGCCCAGCCATGCCAGTATCAAAATGTTGTTGCGGAGTATACTGCTAATGGTACTGCATCCCAGCCTTCCTTGGTACAAATCTCTAAACACTGAATTTTTCCATTTTTATTTAACTCAAATGATTAGAAATGACTTCATCTTTTTCCCAGGCAACAAGTGCCAAGCCAACTGAAGTGAGTAGGATATTTACTATGGGCCTTCCATTTACATCTCATCACGGAGGGCAGATACTCTTTGGACCTGCTGATGGATATTTATACTTCATGATGGGAGATGGTGGTGGTACAGGCGATCCTTACAATTTTTCCCAAAACAAGAAATCATTGCTTGGCAAAATTTTGAGGCTCGATGTTGATAACGTACCAAGTGAGTATCAGCAGAGAATGTTGGTGCATATAGTTTTATTTATTTATTATTATTATTATTTATTTAAATTTCTTTTACTTATTCAATCTGCTGCCTTCTTCATATCTTCCTACCTGTGAATGGTTACTTATCTCACATCTCTGTAAGTACTCTTTTTGTTCAAAGCATCACTTCACTGCCTACCTTGCTTGCTCTCTCCAATTTTTACTAGGAACTAAAAGGACTATGTGAAAGATCTGTCTTCTCTATTGACTCTGTGCTGATCAATCAGAAAAAGGGGAAAAGTAAAAGGAAAAAAAATTGAAATTCTGAAACCATGATTATAAATATAATTGTCCTAGACATGATATTTTCTCAATGGAGGAGTGTAAATAGGAGCTGTTTCACTTGCATAGTTTAAGTGGTACTTTGCATTTTTTTTTTCTCACTCTTGTCCATTGCACTGTCTTTTCAGGTGCTGCAGAAATTGCCAAACTCAATCTGTGGGGAAACTATTCTATCCCCAAAGATAATCCTTATGAGGAAGATACAGGCTTGCAGCCTGAAATATGGGCTTATGGATTAAGAAATCCTTGGCGCTGTAGTTTTGATTCTGAAAGGCCTTCCTACTTTATGTGTGCTGATGTTGGGCAGGTTTGAGATATTTCTCTCTCAAGTTTAAATAGTATCTGACTGGCCATTATTATGCTACCATTATTCAACATATATATAAAAGAGATACAATTTTATGAAGCATCTGGTAGGATTTCCTCACAAAAATATGACTGTGACCAGCCTTTTTTGAAAAATGCCCTTGATTAATTAATTACACTGTCTTGCTTGCATCAAGTACATCTCACACTGCCACAGATTAATATTTAGGTCTCTTTTACCAATGGTTTCATATGAATTTACAAAGATGTCAGAAAGTTGATGTCTTTTTTTCATTCTCTATTTTGCATTCGAGGTAGAATTTGAAGTGAGTCCATTGTGTTTCTAGAGTAAGGACATTTCAATTTCAGCAATTGCTTCATTTTCTTTCTGCTATTGTGGTGATGCTTATGCATCTTCATTTCATTATGAACTTGCATGTTCAGAGGCCATGAAATAAGAAACAACCCCAAGACCACTTGTTTCTGAACATATATGACACTTTTGATTACCTACAGGATCGATATGAGGAGGTGGATATCATCACCAAGGATGGAAACTATGGCTGGCGTGTTTATGAGGGCCCCCTTCTTTACACTCCTCCAGATTCACCTGGTGGAAATACAACTCCAAGTTCCATAAGCCCAATTTTTCCTGTGATGGGATATACCCATTCTGATGTAAACCAGAAGGAAGGGTCAGCATCAATCACAGGGGGCTATTTCTATCGGTCTATGACTGATCCTTGTATGTACGGAAGGTAAATGAGCTCTTTTTTCATTCTATGTATATATGACAAGTTGAAGAACTGACCATGCTGATAATCTACAAAAGCTATCAACCAAAAAAGAATGAAGATTTATTCTTGGGACTACCATGCTGATCCTTGCAATAATATTGATCCTTGCTAACAACTCGCTCAATCATTATTTTCAGGTACTTATATGCAGATTTGTATGCAACTGCCCTATGGGCTGGCATAGAGAATCCAGTAGACAGTGGGAATTTTAGCAGTAGTAAAATTCCCTTCAGCTGTGCAGCTGACTCTCCTCTACAATGCAGTTCCCTGCCAGGAAGTTCTCTTCCAGCTTTGGGTTACATTTACTCATTCGGGGAGGACAACCGGAAGGATATTTATCTCCTTGCCAGCAGTGGTGTTTACAGAGTCGTTCGTCCTAGCCGTTGTAATTACACTTGTTCAAAGGAAAATGTTACTAGTCTTGCAAGTCCAAGTCCTTCTTCTCCGAAATCTCATGCAAGCCAGTTGATTGACCCATGTAACAATGTAGTCCTCCTATTCTCTTCTTTGTTATTGCTTTTGCTTGGTTTTGTCTAGTATTTTGCAATATCTGCATGTTATTTATAAAGAGGGGGTGTTCGTTGCAATGGCTTGTGAATCTTTTTGTACTATGTAACCATTTTTTCTTTCCTTTTAAGCTTTTGTTTATGGGGACTGACAAGATGAAAACTGAAGTGCTTTTACGTTTTTTCTATTAATTATGTCAAGTTTTCTGGCAGAGTTAAATCCTCTGTAGTTCAATAGCAAAGCTGTGGAGTATACAGAAATGTTTGCAGGAAAGGAGATTCTTATAATGATTATAAATCTGAAGCAACTTGGAATAAGTATATTCTATTTTCATCAACATTTAAAGTGACATGAATTGCAGATATCCAATAACTATATAGCCTGTATCAAGTAAAACTACAAAACAAATTTTCATAGCAACTTGACATGATTTCACACCCCATCTTTGAAGAACAGCGGCATACACTGAACAATAAATTCAAGGGTGGTTCACATGCACACTGCACAGCGTGGACTCAACGCTCTCTCTCTCCATAAAATATACTCTTTGTTATTTAGCTTTTGTCATTTTTCAAAATTACTGTATTGGATATGATAGAAAGCCTACCAATCACCTATCTCAAACCCCCTAGAAATGGGAGCCTTGTGCATTAGATGCATCCTAAGACTGAGGAGTTAAGAAATCAAATTTCCCCGTGGATAGTGGATGTAAACGTTGTATTACATGTGATAACTCTATTAGTAAGGGCATCCCAAATGCCCAACAGTGTGTCTAAGATGCGTGAATTCAAGAACATATTGAAGATTAGTAGAATCATCAATGGAAATAACATGGTATTTAAAACTTTGGTCTTTGGGTTGAAGTATTTGGAATCAGATAAGTACATGAATAACTTCCCTAGAGGCTTCCAATATTTACTTTCCAAAAGGATATAATCACTCTTTGAGAACCGGTACAAACTACAACCTAGAGGTCCTTTTCTTCCAAGATTCAATTGTTTGCTACCTAATAAGCATAAAATCTTGGATTAAGAATCTAAATCTTTGAAGTACCTTTTTTTTTTTTTTTAATAAGGCTCTTAAATCATAATACTTCGTGTGAGTTGACATCTCCCTTGATAATGCGTCCTTGATCCAATTCTTGGTTCTTGGGAGTCAATTCTTTGATGACACTATTTTTTTAGATAGGTAAATAGCGGGGAAGGAGAAGTGTTGTTTGATTCACAAACATCTAGAACTACAAAGAATATCATTTGCTGGACAATCACTTAAACCGCATACACCCCACGCTCTAATTGTTCATCATCAAGTCAAAAACATTTATAATTATTAAAGTATTAAGTAATAATTACTAAACATGACTAAGTAGATCATAAATCATTAAAGATACTGTATATTCAAAAATCTCAACTTTATAATCCCTCGTAAATAAAGACTCAAAAGAATATTTTGATAATCCCACCGAAGATAAGGAAAAGCCAACACTGAATGAATAAAGTATGATAGAAATTAGAATTCGAGAAACATGTAATGCATTATTTAAGGGTGACTATATCTGCAAAAGTATCGACTCATATCTTTTGAAATCAACACTCATAGAGAATATCTTGAAAAATCACTACCAAAGATCCTTTAACAGTGTGATGAAGAAACTATAATAGATTAGGAACTAATTTGTACGATTGAGAAAGAGACTATGAAGCATTAGAGGGACAACTGTATGAATTAGATTCTCAACTTAGTCATCTCTCTTTGAAATCATGACTTTTATCCACACAAAGATTTGATTACTTCACCAAAGATGCTTCATTAAGATGAATATGATGACCAAACTGAAACAGAGAATAGCTTTAAAGAGAGAGACAAGAAAAGATTATGACAAGATTGCTTCTAAATTGCTAGTAAAATATGATAAGACTGAAATTAAATCTAGATATCATGAAAAGGAAATAATATAAAATAGAGAGAGGGGTGGTAAATCTCATTTTATAACATGAGAAATATTATTTAAAAAGCAACCTTCACCTTCTAGATGGATCCCTGAGACTCAAAACTGGTTTGTTTCAAGTTGAGTCCAGCTTTGTCGAAGAACCTCTGTAAACAGATTGAGAAAACATTCTTTTGGAATTTCTTCAACAGATATTTAGTGTGATAACAATTATCACTAAGGGGGGACCAAAGTGAACCTGAAGTGTGACATGCACATATCTATCATATGGGCGGCTTAATAGTTAATGTCCTTGGCACGACAAACCAATTGGATTATTATTATTATTATTATTTTTTTTTTACTAAATGATGAACTTTATTAAAAAGAAAAGAAGTGGACCTGGGCCATCTACCATCTTTGCCTCCAAGATGTGGTTTTCACATATGATAAAAATAATTGATTGATAGGTTATACATTATATGGCTATGGTACATATTTTAAGCTTATATATATTTTTCATTTCTTTTTTTTTTAGTGAAAAAACTATCATTCACAAAAGAGAAACAATTAAATCAAAGAAACAAAGCCTCTAAGGCAAGAAAAGGAGGATCCCTCATCCAAGATACATTATCAAAGATAGACTTAGCAAACTTGGCTAAAGAGTGCACCAACGAGTTTCCAATTTGACTGATGAGGTTTGCATGGACTTACCTCCTTTTCTATTTACTCAGTCTGGCAGCAAGGGGGAGAGATTGGTATGCAAGTTAACAAAGTTCTTGTATGGCTTAAAACAAGCCAGTAGGCAGTGATTTGCCAAACTTGTTGATGTCATCCCCACTCAAGGGTTTGTTCAAGCAGTTCCTGTTTACGTTGATGACATCTTGGTAGCAAGCAATGATGTACTCGCTGCTAATCAGTCCAAGCAATTTCTCCATGACAAGTTTAAACTCAAAGAATTGGGTCCAGTGAAGTATTTCTTAGGCCTCTAAAGGAATTTATGCGTGTCAAAGAAAGTATGTGCTGGACTTAATTAAGTTAATTGTAGAAGCAGGTGCTTTGGGGTCTAAAACAGTGAAATGTCCTATGGAACATAATTCTAAATTGTCCATGGATGAAGGAGAGTTACTCAATGACCCTACAATGTATAGAAGGATGGTGGGTAAGTTGCTTTACCTCACTTTAACAAGTCCTGAATTGAATTATTGTGTTCACAGGCTTAGTTAGTTTATGGAAAAGCCTAGGCCGCCTCATTTACATGCAACTCATAGGGTTTTACAGTACCTAAAAGGATGTCCAGTACAGGGTTTATTTTTTTTAATGCTAAATAAGAGTTACATGTCAAAGCCTACACTGATTCTGACTGGGCAGCTTGTCCAGACTCAAGGAAGTCTCTCATAGGCTATTGTGTTTGTATTGGGAGTTCATTGGTTTCATGGAAGACCAAGAAGGAGCAAACAATCTCTAGAGATTGTTTGTGAGATTTTTTGGTTGGTAAATTTATTGAAGGATTTTAAAATACCCCATCCACAACCAATATTGTTATATTGTGATAGTCAAGTTGCTTTACATATTAGATTAGAGACAAGATTCAAGAAGGATTGATCATGACCTTTTATGTTCCTACCCAAAATCAACTTGCTGACATATTTACCAAAGCTAGCCCTTGCATTACATCGGTTCTCATTGCTGCTCAACAAGACAGGACTTTGTCAATATATACACCCCATCTAGAGGGGGATATTGAGAATAGCTATAGGAAAGCTAGTTTTGTAAATACACTCTGTAAACTAAAAAGTAGCATAGATTAAGTTTATGATTAGAATTAGATACAGATTTGACATGTGTTAGTCTGACTTGTAATTCTATTATGCCACATCAGATCGCTGTCGGGAAGTTGTTAGTTAGTTTCTTAGCTTCCCTCCCAATTCTGTTGGTATATGTAAAGCAGTGTAATGTGATTGTTTAATTGGCTTAATACAATTTAGTTTTTACATCTTTCTCTCTCAACTTTGCAAAAGTATATGGAATCAGAGAATACATGAATAATTTACCCAGTGACTTTCAACAACTAATAAGTTACCCGTGCGATGCACAAATAATATTGTAATGTTTTCTGTAAGATAGTTTTGGAGAATGTTGTATAAATATTATAGCATAATTGTTAGAGAACTTTACTTGTAATAAATTTATCATAAAAAGCAATAATTATAAACTGTACACACATATTTATTATAATTATTCAATTGAAGTGATGAGAAATAAAAAATAAAAATAAAAACTTTGGAGGAATATTATAGCATACAATTTTGTCTCTCTTTTTCTTTAATTCTAAAACAAAATACACATTCTAAACAGTCAATCACATCATTTATAAAACCTGTAAATCCACAACGTCCGACCTTAACATCAAAATAGTAATTGTCGTTGTCACTCAATATAAAATGCAAGCCCTCCTTCCTTGGTTGTATCCAACCCATACGAGGTAGGATTAGATTAAACAACAATGTTAGAGCTTGAAAGATTGAAGGTAAATGACATCATTTTTGGTCTGTGTGTATTTGACATGGGATGGTATGAAGGGTTATGGGAAGGTATATATAAAAGGATAGAAGTACAAAAGGTGAAAATGGTGAATTAAAATGCAAAGAGGTTTGTGGGATGTGTAAGGGATGAAAAGTCTTGAAACATTGAACTAAACGATACAAAAAATATTTAATTTTTAATTAGAAAATTCTTAAAACATTAAACCAAATGAAATAAAAAATCAATATTTAATTTATTCCTATCTTGAGAATATTTCAATTCTCTTTGCATAGGATACGCCACTTGGCAAAACCTCATACTTTCTCACATAAGGTCTCTTCTTATATATATGTATATATATATATATATATATATTGATTGTTCGATTGATTACCTATTGATTGTTCGGGGACCAAAATTTGACTACTTACAACCATTCTAAAAAGAGGCCTCCAGAGCATGGTGTCGAATATTATAAAAGATTTAAGAGTATCTTCTTCATCACCAATTGATTTTAAGATGGAATAATAGGTCATTGTCCAATAGATATTACTCTTTGAGAGCCAGTACAAACTACAACCTAGAGGTCCTTTTCTTCCAAGAGTCAATTGCTTGCTACCTAATAAAGATAATCTTGGATTAAGAATCTAAATCTTTGAAGCATCTTTGAAGCACCTCTCCCTTGATAATGCGTTCTTGGTCCAAGTCTTGGCTCTTGGAAGTCAATTCTTTGACTCATGATAAATGTTTTTCCACATAGAACAACTTGCGTCTTCTTTTTCTTTTTCTTTTTTTTCTTTTTTAGATAGATAAATAGTGAAAAATGGGAGGTGGTGTTCGATTCACAAACATGAGGAATTACAAAGAAGGAAAAACATATTGCATACAATGTGTTTTACACGGTGGTTTTGGGCAATGTATATAGCACACATTATGTGCAATAAACACTGTCTTACAAAGAATGTCATTATCGTTGAACAATTACTTGAACTGCGTACAACTTGCACTATAATTGTTAATAATCAAGGCAAAAACATTGATAATTAGTAAAGTTTTAAGTAATAATTACTAAATACGACTAAGTGGATCATAAATCATTAGAAATACTGTATATTTTAAAATTCTCAACTTTATAATCCCTCAACTCAAAGAATATTTTGATAATCCCACCAAAGACACACGTCAACCCTATAATTGTTAATAATCAAGGCAAAAACATTGATACTTAGTAAAGTTTAAAGTAATAATTACTAAATACGACTAAGTGGATCATAAATCATTAGAGATACTGTATATTTTAAGATTCTCAACTTTCTAATCCCTCGACTCAAAGAATATTTTGATAATCCCACCAAAGACACGTCAACACTATAATTGTTAATAATCAAGGCAAAAAAATTGATAATTAGTAAAGTTTTAAGTAATGATTACTAAATACGACTAAGTGGATCATAAATCATTAGAGATACTGTATATTTTAAAATTCTCAACTTTATAATCCCTCGACTCTGAGAATATTTTGATAATCCCACCAAAGACACACATCAACACTAAATGAATAAGCTATGGTAGAACTTAGAATTCGAGAAACTTGTAATGCATAATTTAAGGGTGACTATGTTTGCAAAAATATTGACACGTATCTTTTGAAATCAACACTCAGAGAATATCTTGAAAAAACACTACCAAAGATCCCTCAACAGTGTGATGAAGAAACTATAATAGATTAGGAACTAACTTTGTAAGATTGAGATTGAGATTGAGAGAGAGTTAGTGAATAGGGACAACTGTATAAGCTATTCTCGACTTAGTCATCTCTCTTTGAACTCATGACTTTTTATCCACATAAAGATTTGATTACTTCACCAAAGATGCTTCATTAACATGAATATGATGACCAAACTGAAACTGAGAATAGCTTTAAAAAAAAAGAGTCAAGAAAAGATTATAACAAGATTGTTTCTAACTTGCTAGTAAAATATACTGAAATTAAATCTAGATATCATGAAAAGGAAATAACATAAAATAGAGAGAAGGGTGGTAAAGAAAATATTATAACATGGGGAATATTGATTAAAATACAAACTTCACCTTCTAGATTGATCACTGAGACTCAGATTTGGTTTCTTCAAGTTGAGTCCAGCTTTGTTGAAGAACTCTCTGTAAACAGATTGAGAAAAAACATTCTTTGGATTTTAATTTCTTCAATCGGTATTTAGAGTGATAACAATCATCAATCAGTAGGGGGGACCAAAGTGAACCTGCCGAGGCGCACATATCTGTTACATCATGGGTGGCTAATATCATTGGTACGACAAACCAATTGGATTTCTCATATGATAAAAATAATTGATCAATAGTTTGTACATTATTTGACTATGGTACATATTTTAAGCTTAATTATATTTTTCCATTCTTAACTTTGGTTAAAGTTGTCAAAAACTTTGTAACTTAATTGATAACTCATTGTATTTTTAATAGAAATATTTAAGATTGGGAAGAATTGGTCAACTAAGTGAATCATAATTCTTTAGAGATACTTCACCAGGCTCGAGAACCTTTGGGAAGAATTGGTCAACTATTGTGATATATCATATGTGTAGCTTAGTAATGATTAATACCTTTGGCACACATCAAACCAATTGGAATTCACATATGATAAATAAAAAATGATTAATAGTTTGTACATTATATGGTTATGGTACATACATTAACCTTTAAAAGTATTTTCATTTCTTACCTTTGGTTTAAGTTGTCAAGAGCCCTCTAACTTAATTAGTATCTCTTAGTATTTCAAACAAAAATATCTAAAATTCAAATCCTCCCCTCCCAACTATGAGTTAAAATAAATAAATAAAGTAAATAAAATAAAATTGGTTTAAGTTCCATTTTCTTTAGTAAAATTTAAAAAATTGCAACTTTGTCTTCCAAAAAATTTAAAAGGTTTCAATTTTGTCCTTCCTTCCATTTCTCAATATATTTACTTCAGACAACATCAATTTTCTACTCTGCCACACCAACATTTTGTTTGCCACATTAGGTTTTTAACATGCCATGCATGTTAGTATTTCGAATGCCATATATGTAATTTCTTTAACCATAGAATAAAGGAATGATGAAATTACTATTTTAAACTTTTCAGGGGTGAAATTGAAAGTTTTTAAATTAAAGGGTTAAAACTCAAATTTAGAAAAGACTTCATAAACAAAATTATGTATATGAATTGATACAATTGAAATGGCACACTCACTTCGAGATCACAATTCACAACTCATTTCAGTTCAGTTGATTAGATGTATATATGTGTCGAACACGTACTCAATTTGGACAACTCTTGAGCTTGGTGAACATAAATGGAGAAAATAATAATTGTGTTCTCAAGATTCTCTCCACCAAAAGATAAAATGCTACTCTATCTCCACAATTATCACGATCGCTAAAAGTGAAGTAACTTTATAATATGTCACAGATTCCAGGGCAAATTTTATGCTATAAGGGTAATCAACTAAACAATAAACGCTCATAAATCATCTTAGTTAATCTTTAAATAAGGTATTCTTTGTCATTGGATAAGAGACATTTAGGCCGGCCGTCACCACCACGCGGATATCCATATTCTATATTCTAATTGTTTTTCTCATTACAAATATTCATTATTCAGGTCAACTGTACAATCAACTACGTCATCTTATACACATGTATAAATATTCTTTGCCTGCCTAGCCACTTTCTCTCACTCTATCTTTGTAATAAAGATAGAAATAGATCCTCTTGGTGTGCTTTAAGAAAATAATTTTTATAAACAGTTTTTTACAACAATATATTGGAAAAATGTGGATCAAGTTTTTCATAGCTTGAAACAGAAAACCAAACCGAATATAAGAAATAAATGGTTACTCCATAAACCACAACTTCGAATTTGCATGAAGGCTGTCTTGTCAAGCATAATTGTTTAGATATTAGTAACTCTACTTCTCATGTAAAAGATTATCTTGTCAAGAAAATTTCATGCAAAACCATAAATGTCTGGATATATATATAGAAGATAGTTACCTCCCATTATCTTGAGGGTATGGAAGGTACTTACCTTTCTTAATGTAATCCATAAAAATAAACCAAATAAGGCATTGAGAGAGAGAGAGAGAGGCAAGGAGGGAGTTGAGGGAGGTCTGTCCAAAAGAGATGACAACAAGTGTCACGTTAACTAGCTTATAATCTTAGTGACACCGGGTGTCATCTCTCTTGCGACAGAGCTCCACCATGCCCTCATCTCGTATGTCATTTGCATGCTTCAGCAGCTAACCCTACAAAAAGAAGGAAAGGATGACTAAAAGCCTAAAACTACATGGACTTTCTAAAGGCACAAAGACAAGTGTTTGAGAGAGTAAGTGAAAGTATTGTTTGGATAGTTCATAGTTTGTTAGGGTTAGCCTCTATTTATAGAAATTCTTAGGTAGAATAGGAATCTAATCAACATGGAAATTACATTAGGCTATAGTATAAATGAAAAAGAAACACAGAATAAAAACGAAAAAAGTAACCCACCATCGGTAATGTAAATATGTGCTTAATTATGGTCACTCTCATTTCTCTTCCTTTTTCTTTTTTTTTCTTTAATTAGTTTTTACCTTGAGAGAGAGAGAGTTTACTCTTTAGTTACTAAGTAGTTAAGAATGAGTAATTAGACCATCTAAGTGGTCGGCAGAGCTTACTCTTAATAAATTCAGCTTCTAGATTGTTTGTTTAATATAATTAAAATGATTCTCAATGATGGCTATTATCACAACATTCTAGCTAGTCAAAAGGTGAATGGTGGAACAAATTATGAGATGTGATATATGTCAAGAATTCACATGGAAAATTTCCAAACTCACATTGACAAAGCTGACTTAGCTTGGATCTATGAAGTCAAGCATTTGAAACCCATTTTGAAGGAATAATCAAACTTATAAATCCCTTTAAATTACTATATTAGTAACTCTATAATTACTTCAATGAAATTATGACGTATAGCATATGACATCAAAAAATGAGTATAAAACTACACTTTTTGACTTATTCTTACACACTGAGCAGAAAATGACGGATATTACGCGAGAGATATTTTGAACAATATTATAAGTGCTGACAAAATCTTATACTTGGCTAATTAGCTATACATGCATGCATATTACCACTTCAGGAGTTTTGATAATATTCTACTGAAAGTTGAAACTTAGAAGTTAGAAGTTAGAATGTATTTCAAGAAGAATTATGCTGGTGTTACAACTTTTGGCACAGCTTGTACTACAATTCGTCCATGTAGCGAGTTGTGATTGGTGGAACACCCCTCCACCAAACATAACTCGCCACATGAGCGAGTTGTGCCAAAGAATATGACACTAGCATAACTCTTTTAAGAATGAACTTTCACTATTTTTAATAAATTCATACAAGTTGATAGTCAAAAGAAGAATTTTACAAACTTTTCATTCTTGTACACTAGCCAAAAAATTGTAAGCATATTACCTAATTGTTTGAAAAACAGATCCTTAGAAAAATCAGTCCTTTGACTGGACATTTGCTTGACTTGCTATGTTGTGTGGTGTTAATTTTTTTGTATTGCTAACTAGTGCATTTACATTATTACACAAAAAGTATATACAAGTTTTTTTTTTTTTTTTTTCGTATAAACACCCTTCTTTTGCATTTTCTTTATGCATAGAAAGAGAATCTATACTTCTTGATCATGAATATCTTATTATCTTTAAGCATAGAAAGAGAATCTAATACTTCTTGATCATGAATATCTAAATAGGAGAAATCACACTTGTGGACAGAATATCTTTACTCATAAACAAAACTTTAGAATCAGCTAAAATACGTATTATCCATATAATGGAATTTTAGTTGAGAATATTGATCCTTCGACCTAAGATATTTAGAGTCCATTTGGTTGAAAGGGGTGAAAAAGTGGGAGGATAAAAAATTATGGGAAAAGTTGGAGAATAGAAAAGATTTTAATTTCTCTCTTTTTTATTTGGTTGGAAGTGAAAAAGTGGATGGATGAAAAAAAAAAAAAAAAAAAAAGTTTGTATAAATTTACTCACATACCATTGTTAAAAAATGATGCTCAACTATAACACAAAAAAAAAAAAAAAAAAAAAGCAATCACCCAATTTTTTTTTTTTTTAAATCATGTCAAGAAAAAAAATCATGTCTAGTTAAACAAAACCAAAAAAAGAACAAAACAAAACAAATCACTATCTCCCCACGCCCAGGAAATCGAAAAAAAAAAAAAAAAAAAAAAAAAAAAAAAAAAAAAAAAAAAAAAAAAAAAAAAACCCAACGTTGCACAGGAAATCAAAAGTATAAAAATAAAAAAGCCAAACACCCTTTTAAAAGTTTTCTCTTCTCATTTTCTCTCTAAAGTTTTCCATCCATCCTATTTTATCTCCAAACAAACACACGCTTAGAGAAATATTTATGTAATTTATTTAATTATTATTCAGTTAAATCAATTATTCAATATTGTTTCAAATTGCAACAACCACCCGTTCATCTCATATGCATATTCTTTTCTTTCTTTTTTTATGATTTTACATCTATTGGTCAGTACCATTTGAGCAGGGATGGACACAGGTTAGGACCCAAGGGGCCTTGGGTCCAATTTTCTTTTTTATTTTACAAATTATATACATCATTTTTTGTAGTTGCCCCCATTCCAAAACCTTAGGCCCCCCTCCAACTAACAACTATCCAACTCAAAAACTTAACAAAAATAATTAAAATTTTACAATGTTGATTATATTTTATAAAAAAATAAAAAATAAAAACTATTTTATCACCAAAAAACCAAAGAACCAAAAACCATGTGTTATTGGAGAAGCTAAAGCTAAATTTTTTAAAACTATAGTAAATTGATATAAATACTAGTTAACTGTAATAAGTTGTTAAAAATAAAATACAATATTTTATTAAAAGTTTGTTTGGATACCGCTTATTGATGAAAACTGAAAATTGAAAACTGAAAATACTGTAACAAAATAATTTTTAAATGTGTAAATAGTACCGTAGAACCCAGTTTTAAAATTTTTTTTATGAAAAAAATTACTTGCGGGTACTGTGAACAGTGCATGAGACCCACTAAAAATACTGGACGCACAAAACTCCAAACGCTGGATGTTATCCAAATGGATACTAAAATTATCTCTCTACCTTCAATTAAAAAAACTAAAATTCTCTCTCTTCCTTTATTATTTTAATGAGTTGTCTATATTATTTTAAATGAAGTAGTAAAAAAATAAAATATTTGATGTTTGGTGTATTGAAATTAGCTTTTTTCGGTACTAAAAACTAAATTTTTTAACACTACTACTGTGAATGCTCTAACTAAAAAAAAAATCTTAGCTAGCCTAGTATATATTTCTTTTAAACATTTTTTTTTTGGGTATTTATTGGTAGATGATTGCATTTTAATGTATTAAGAAATAACGATTTTGTGTCTTTATAATTTGTAATACTATATGGATGCCTATTTAGAATTTTTTTTTTTTTTTTCTTATACTCCGACCCTCTTTAATTTGAAATCCTGGGTCCATCTCTGCATTTGAGTATATGCCTTAAGGCAATATTATTTTGGAAATGAGATCACTTTTTTTCCCATTCCATCATCTAAATTGTTTTAATTTATACTTAGATTTGAATATCTAAAAGCAACAGATTTAAAAAAAACAAAAAACAAAAATGTAATCAACGATATGAAAGCCAGGTTTTGTTAAGAATTATATTAAGTTGTATGTGGGTTCCAGTTAGCTCAACTGGTAAAGTCTCTGATGCTTGTATAAGAGATCTGGGGTTCAATCTCCGCCTACACCAAAACTGATTGATGTCTTGGTCTGATAATAAAGAACTATTATTAGGAGCGGACGTCATAGGTTGAAACTCTCTCTCAAAAAAAAAATATTAAGTTGTATTAGCGAAAAAAATGAAAATAAATACATGTTAAAACTAATTTAAGTCCAATAAAATTAGTGGCAGTTCTATTAATTTTTCCTAGATTATTCGTTAAGAAACTAAAATCATACAAATTTTAATAAAATAAGAACTTGAAAATATCAACATTACAAAAAAAATACAAATATATGAAGACTTATAATTTCCTTCTACTAATAAAATGAAAATGCAAAAATAGACTAATAACAGATAAAGTGAAAAAAAAAATCTAAAATAATGAGAGAGAGAGAGAGAGAGAGAGAATGATATCTGCTGCAATTGTTAGTTAAGCCTCTAAGAAAAGCAAATTCGTTGTTGCCAGGGAGAATTCACGACTACAGTATATCTCTCTAGGTATCATTTTTTAGGAAAATAAAATTAGAGATCATTTTTATAAAATTGGTTGAATGAGTTACAAATCTGAATGATTTGGGATTTTTACTTTTGGTTTTTGAATGAGTTTTTTATTTTATTAATATTTTATTCATTTGTTGTTGTTTGGCTTAATTTTGTTGTAGTTTGGACCATTTTTTAGAGTTGTGTTAAGAACACAATATATAAATTGTCATAGCAACTTATGTGTTGGTCGCTCATAGGTCAAAATAAAACAATAAAATATTAAATTGAAACTGACCACAATTCAAAATAAAGATATGGTAAAAAAGTTGTGAGATTTTGTTGTATTTATAAAATTTCTATAATTTTTATTGTCGTTATACATACTTTTATTATTATTTTATTTATTCAAGGGGTTAAGAATTATATTTGGAAGGTGAAGATTATTTTGTTGAACTAAATTATTGTTATTATTATTATTATTATTATTATTATTATTTTGGCAAGAATATGATTATCAAAGCCGCCACTGATTTTTTTTTTTTTTTTTTTTTTGGGCTGAGAAAAGCCGCCACTAAATTAATTACAGAAAGAAGAATATGTAGCATTGAGTCATAGGAGGCCATTCAGAGGCATGATTACTGGTCTACTCTTTTGGGAGTTCCCTGTGTAATTTCAGTCAAAGGCCATGAGGAATCATAACGAGCTCTTTGATTTTTGGAGCAATAATTGCCATCGACAATGAAACAATGATCCGAACTGCGAAGGACTAGTGGATGCATGGATTTGGATCCGGTGGATATTGCATCCGGTGCAATTACTCTCATGTAAATTTTTACCATTCTTAACTTTTAATTTTAATTTTTAAAAAAGTTTTTAACCTTTTACATTTAACGGTTCGATTGAAAATTGAAAAAAAGTTACTTTTTCAACTTTCAAATCTCAATTATTTATTACTATTGTATCAGGTGAAATAGTAATGGAGGGTTCCACCTGATCTCATTCCATGATTCATGATTCATGATTCTGCTTTCTCTCTCACATTGGCAATTCGAACTAAAGGAACTGTCGAACTGATCAACTGTGTCTGACGCTGAACTCACCTAGTCAAGTCAAGTAGTCAACAATTCCCTAAACCTTTCGGTGACTAGTATATGCACCGTGCATGCATGGTCTTTTTTCTTCTTTTAAACCCAGTTTTCTGGAATTTCCTTGATACCAAACAATACTTAACGCCATCATTGTGTATGAATAGTTTTTCCATTCCCCTCATAATGGGATTGAGAAATTTTATGCTAAACTGATTGGGAGATAAAACTTTTCCTTTTTAGTGGGCTTTATAAGAGTATTCATATCTGAACTTTTAAAAAATACGTATTTTATATTTTAAAAGTATTTTATTTATTTTACTCACTTATTTTATAATATATTAAACATTTCATTTCTTATTTTTACATAAAATTCAATAAAATAATATAAAACTTAGAAATAATAAGCAGAGGAAGGAAAAATTGAGAAGAAGAAAAAATAATAAAATAAGAAAAACAGCTGCTAAAATTAGGTTGTACTTATACAACCTTTATGTAGCTTGTGGCTAAAAATTTTTAGCTATGGATGCTCCGATGTATAGATTTTTTTGTGCTTGGATGTTTAGATATAAATGTTAATACTCTAATGACATGTTGGTAACTTCATTTAAAAATTGTGTAAATAACCAAATATAACTACAAACCTTCTTATTAAGAATGTATATGTAAATAGATCAAGATCTTCTAGAGCTTTTAGGATATTCTGTCATACTCTATTGTGTAGAGTTCCTTAAAATGATGATATTTTCTTTATAATATAAAAAATTAAATTAAAAAAAATGATGACAATTTCTTTATAATATAAAAAAATTAAATTTTTTTTAAAAAAAAGAAGAAGCTAAGATGTTGTCATAGTACCCGTTTGGATTCAACTAAATGTGGCGTTTACATTTTGCATTTTCAGACTCTTTTTTTTTCTGTGCGTGAACAGTAATATCACATGATTTTATTGTGCAAGCGACGAAAACACTGTTTATGCACTGTTTACGAGTCCCACAATACTATTCATGCATTTAAAAATTATTTTGTTACAGTATTTTCAATTTTTAATTTCAACAAAAATAAATTCAATCCAAACGAACCCTATGATGCCATTTCTATTCACCTGTACCATAAACAACAAAATGGGTTGAATCAAAAGCTGCAGCCTGCAATCAATAGATCGCACATGTCTTGTCCTTTGATTTCTTTTTTTCTTTTTTTTTCCTTCTCATAAAGAGAAGTTCAGATCCAATAACATCATGATAAACCAATACCAAAACAAATAACATCTTCATTCAAAGAGTTTAAAACGTACCTTTTGAACAATTTATTTAATTTTTTGCCGAAATTTTTTTATTGGAAGTGTGCTTAAATACTTATATCTTATAAAAAAAAAATTAAAAAGTAAAAAACCGTGAGGTTTTAAAAAATTGTACGTAAGAGATAAAAGTTAAAAGCTAAAAGATCATGTTAACAAGTGCTCTTAGAACAATTGTTAATTAACTATATTAGGAAAGTTTTTAACACCTCTTACATAGTAAATATAAAAAGCTGTCAGAAAAATTAATTACTTTATCATTTTCCCATAAAATATTCCTAAAAATAATTCCTAAATCAATGCCCTTAGAGCATTTGTTAACATTTCTCAAAACTAAAAACTAAAGCCGATGCCAAACATACTCTAAAGGCACGTTTGGTAGACTATTATAGAAATTACATAGAAATAGGAATAGGTATTATAAGGAATACAAGATGTTGTAATGTAATACTTATTATTATTCATTTGTTTGGTGATAATACAATAATAGAATCCTGAAGACAATGAAATGAAAGCATTTTAATTCAAACTTAAGATATATTTTAGGAAATATCTTACTCATAAAATTATATTTCCAAAAAAATAATTTTTTAAAAAAAAAAATTGAAAGAGAGATTAGTTATTTTTTGTGATTTTTTTTTTTTTCATAATTGTTATGTGCATATGGAAAGTTTGTCTATTTGGAAATATATTAATTTTAGAAATTAATACACCTACTAAAGAATAACTATTACAACCATTTTAGAGATGAATAGTTATTCCTCATTTTAAAGAATAATTATTCATAAGAAATTATTATTCCCTGTAATAAAAACATAACAAAACTAATGAATAGCTATATCATAAGAATAATAGTGGGGTCGGAGAATTTGTGGTCCCAGCCCACCTCATAATAGGGCCCAAGATCCAAGCCGAGGAGGATAATTTCCGAGGACGCATAGTAAGAGTCAAAAGAAGACCTAAAAATATGGCCGAGGACGATCTTATGTACGGCACCTCACAGAACACCTAAAGAAAAGGACAAACTCAGTACAGGGGCAGGGCAAGGGAGAAAGCTGCCAATACTGTAGTACAAAACCTTGCATCTGACAGACCCATGCTTTTCACCATGTTATTTAGCTTTTACAACCACCCCCAACCACTCCAGATACAGACTAATAGGACAGGTCTATACCTCAGAAAGTAAAACTTACACGTGGAGACTGAAGGAGAAGAAAGACACTAATATAAAAGGAAAAGAGAGCCAAGGGGAAAGGGAGACCCGGGGGAAAAAGTCCTAAAAAAGGGAGAATGGAAAGGGTACTACGCTCCTCAGACGTGGTCCGAGGACTTAAACCCTTCAAGTCATACCGACGGAAGGCTTAGCTAGCCAAATCCACCCTCATATAATCCTCCATGAAAGCCACGACTAAACCGCTGTCCAATAACCAATGCCTAACCTTTCAACCCATGCTCTATAAATTGTATTGTTTGGGCCATTTACGTACGAGCCCACAATCATGTGTGGGTCGTCACAAATTGTGTCTTTGTAATAACTATTACATTACAGTATCTATTACAGTCCACTAAACATATCTTAAGTTTCATAAAAATGTAACACAACGTCTTGTTTGACTAATTTGGAAATGCAGGAAAAAGACCATTTGACTCGATAAAAACCAATTTCAATGGATAATTAAAAAACATATATACATGGGAAAATTTTAATGAATCACATAAGAGTATTACTTTATATATTTTTAGAAATTTTTTATGGGAAAAGAAAAGATTAATTATCTTCTTTTTTTACAACTTTTTATATTTATAAAAAAAGTGGTATTAAAACTTTCCTAAAATAGTCAACTAACAAATACCCTAAGAACACAACAGGACTTGTATATGAGAAATACTAAGACCACATAAAGTTACACAACTTTTATTATGGAGTACTCTAACAACAAAAAGGATCTTAATCTTTTGTGAATCTAGGTGAAAGGCTCCCAAATTTGTGTATTTGTAACAAAATCATGTAGGGTAAAAGTAACAAAAGAAGCAAACACATCTATGCAAGTAAATTAATTTCAATTCACCATAAAAATAAAAATAAAAATTTAAAAAAAATTAAAAAAAAAAAAAACTCTGAAATCCATAAAGATTGCTGGTAAAAATTCTCCCTCACCGACAACAAACTTGCAAATTAAATTCATTTTGACTTATATACTAAACTTATTATTAACTTGTACTGTTGTACATGTGACCCTTGCACTTGCAAAATAAATTCAGTTTGACTTATTTCTTCTTAGTATAATGAACTTATTAATAACTTGTACATGTGACCTTTACATTTGACCAAGTAGCCTTTAGTTTGTGATTAACTTTATAATTGTTCTTTAGTTATCAATATATATATATATATATATATATATATAAAAGCAGAGATCTCATACGGGAGAACATGAGGTCCTATTATGTGACACTCTATAAAAATAGTATTTCGTTGGCATCTAGTTCACCTTTTTTGCACTCTTGCTGAAGCACTTTATGAAAACTAACCGTTGGTCTTCATTCTTCCCCCTTTTTCCCCTTTCTCTCTTCTTCTTGGCCATCATTTAAGGTTTTGTCCATTATCTACTTCTTCTTACCTTTTGGGATTCCTTACAGATACAATGTTACACCTGTTGCTCTTCCCAATTTGAAGAGTTTTGGTCCTTTCATTGATAGCCTATCATTTATAGCACATATGAGATTCACTTGACAACCTACCATTAATAGTACATATGAGATTCACTCACTTGACAACCTACCATTTATGGCACATGTGAGATTCACTTGACAGCCTACCATTTATAGCACATATAAGATTCACTTTCACAAGGAAATATAGACATCTTTTTCAACCCATAAGCTTTAGTTCATTGGAACTTTTTGTGGTTTGTCTTTTGACAAATTAAAAGCATGACCATACTATGAGAAACCATTATATTGTATTTCTTTAAATCTCCCTAAGGGGAAGGTTTATTGATATAGCCATCAGTTGTCTTTCTTTAATTTTAACTGAAAAAAGGGTACTTTCTCTTTCTTTTCCATAACGTTTAAGATTATTTTTGTTGTCATTAACAATTTTTTTTTTCTTCACTAATTTTGCAATCTTATTTTGATGCAAAAATGCAATAGAAAAATCTTAATTCCTTGTGCACAAGCAATTTGATAGAAGTCTTGAATGAACTATAAGATTCCTAATACATGTGGTAGAGTCATGGTTCCTACTTTTATGCTAATGGAGCTTGAGACTGTTCTTCAACCTTAGTTACTAACATTTTTCTTGAATTGGGAATTATAGATCATAGAATGTTTTGATTGATTGTTGAACAATTGGAGAATGTTATTTGAAAGATGAGGTGGTAGATGATTCATAGATTTCAAGTTTTATTAGTAGGCAACTAAGACTAGCACAAATGTTTACTTCAAAGAAAGAAGAAATTAGAGGGACATGATGAGATTTCATTTCCAACTTATCAAAATATCTAATGGAACTCTCATTGTTACGTGTCTTGCACGCGTTCTATCAGCTTCATCCTACGGCCTTGAATATCACTTGCGGA
Organism: Quercus lobata; assembly: GCF_001633185.2. Classification (NCBI taxonomy): domain Eukaryota; kingdom Viridiplantae; phylum Streptophyta; class Magnoliopsida; order Fagales; family Fagaceae; genus Quercus; species Quercus lobata. The sequence continues at coordinate 14,608,679 of NC_044913.1, read as the reverse complement.
TTTTTTTCAATCACATTTTGTCATTTAACTATATATAGAATTAGAACTTTCTTATATAGCAGCTTACAATATCATCCGTGCATCACTTGGGCCCTTCAACTAGTTATTATTAATTATGCCCATGCCATACACAAATATTGATAAGTAAAATTGTGGGAGGGAAAAGCCCAAAGAAGGAAGATCATCAAATGGGTTCAACCCAAGGAGCAATTGGGCCTAACTATTCATCAAATTAGGCCCAACACAATCAGGATGATCCAGTCAGTGAAACCAAGGAAAGTGGCTTACCCAAGGGGCAGACACTCATTGGGAGATTGAAGACAAACTACCAAGGCCATAAGGTTGAAGGCCGAGGAAGGAGTAAAGGCGTGCAAGCAATGGGAGGAGGAAGCTTCTAGATAAAGCACCCATCATCTCCATATTTAATGCATGGTACGAATTCAGCCTGCCGCATTAATGATAGAATGACCCTTGAACAGTGCCCCCATAGCCTACATCCTACTCTACCACCACCAACAATGCAATCATGGGACAAATATTCAAGGAAAAATTAACAATCATCCAAGTGGAGGTCTCGAATGCAATCTCAACAGCTATACACAGGAAGGAAGATCCTCTTGAAAGGGGGGATCAGGAGAGATAAAAGAAGGTAGAAATAGAAAAGAGCAAGGGAAATTAAGAACTTTGTAATCAAGAAGTGTATATCCCAAAAAACTATTACTCCTTAGATAGCCCGAAAGAGAACTTAAATAAGAATCTTTATCTTTCTTTCTATTATTCTCTACTTAAACTGCTGTCTTAGTCAATTTTCTTTCTTTAAATTACCAAGAGAAGTTATTAAGGCTTGAAGGGTTGGCCTTTATAATCCACCACTTCAAATTAATTGTATTGGGCCTCCATTCCAGCCCATTCTTATCTAGATTGGGCCAAATCGTTTGTTTTGCCCCATACAAAAATAAATAAAACATTGTTGTTGAAACTTTTTCTTGAGGAAGCATTAATTTTTTTTTTTTTTTTTTTTTTTTGGGAAACTTTGACTAAGACCATATTATTTTTTTAGAGAGTTTTAACTCATGACTTTCGCTCCTAATAATAACTTTTTATTATCAGACCAAGACACTAATTGGCTTTTGGTGTAGGCGAGAATTGAACCCCAAATCTCTTATTCAACCATTAGAGACTTTACCAGTTGAGCTAACCGAAACTCACACTAAGACCATATTATTAAATCATAACTATAATAAACAACAAAATACATTATAAAATACGGTGGGTCCGATTGCCTTGGTCCTAAAGGGAACATAATAATCCCTCAAAATCAAGGTGAGTTATTGGAAACTGGCTTAAATTTGAAGACAATAACACAAAAGCTTGTTGACAAATGACACTTAGTAAAAAAAATTTAAAGTTTCAAAATTAAGAGTATTCTAAAAATATTATTAATGGTTATAAAAAAAAATATATTATTATGAGCCTATTGTATTGTGGGAATATGAAAACATATCAAATTTGGATCATATCTTGGAAGAAATCAAGTTGTACCTTAAAGATTTTGAGGAATGTTCTGTCGAATAGATCCCCTAAAATATTAAGACTTTCTCCAATAGATTCTCAAAAGCCATATTTGGAGAGCCAAAAAAAAAAAAAAAATCCAACAACTTCTCCAAAATGTAAAAATATAAATAAAATAAATTAGCTAAAATACTTTCCACACATTGAGAGTTATTGTTGTTCTCCAAATGAATTTTAATGACAAAAATATTCAACTCCCTCTCTCCATTAATTAAAATATTCAATCTCTCTCTCTTTTTTTGTGCACATTAAGAATAAAGAAGGGTTCAATTCTTGCTTATACCAAAAACTAATTGATGTTTTAGTCTAATGATAAAGAACTATCATCAGGAACGGACTTTGTAACTTGAAACTCTCTCTAAAAAAAGTGTAAGAAATAATAATAAAAAAAATAATATTTAAATATGATTGAGACCGAATAAAGAGTTTGTTGAAAAATGTATTTAAAAAAATAGGTAGGTAAAACTATTTACTTTTCAAACAGTGTGAAAATTTGGCTAAGCTGTTGGGATGCTTTAAGCTGCTAATTGTATCACAAAAACAATTTGTATTATTTTTTATGAAAATGTATGATTAGAGCATCACCAGTAGGCTCGCTATCTCTAAATTTTGGAAAGAAAAGCCACTGTTTACCCCAAAAAACACCTCCAACAACCTGTCTAACACCAAAAAAAATTTTAGATTTGCTATAGTAGCTCTCCAGGCCTGGAGAGCACTGTAGCAATCACTATAGCATATCTAAAGAATATGTCCTCTTAAAATAATACCAGTTGAATTAAAAAAAGACTTTTTTCTCTTGCCTCCATTTCTATTTCTTCTGCACTCCCTCTCTTTCCTGCTTCTCTTTAGAAAAAACTTTCTTTGCTTCTCATCAGAAAACAATGGTGAAGCACAAAATTGATAGAGCTCCAATCAAAATACAAACTCAAATCACAATTTTAAAACTAATCAAATTAGAACAAAAAAAAAAGAGCAAAGTGGACCCATCTGAGCCTCGGTGGGAGGAGGACATGTAGTGGTGCTTCTTGAATGGTCTAGAGTAGACGTAGTGCTAGAGAAGAAAAGAAAAAAGAAAAGTGAAAATAAGAGGATAGAGCTCCAGACGAAGTGCTATAGATAAAAAGGAAAAAAGTAAAGTGAAGATAGAGATAATGGAAAGGTGTGGAGGAGAAAAAAAAAGGAAAAAGAAAAAGAAAAGAAACATGTGGATGAAAAAAAAAAAAGATAAGGGAAAAATAAAATAAAGAATAAGAAATTAAAATTGAGAAATGCTATTACACTATTTTTATAATAAATCTTAAGTGGTGGGTTGTTATTAACTAATATTGATAAAAAAAATATTTAAGTAATGTGTTCAAATTAAAATTAGTAATAACTTATCATATATAATTTATTGTGAAAATATTGTAAAATGTTAAGAATGTAGCACTTCTCATTAAAATTAGATGAATGAAAGAAGATTGAAAAAGAAATATTAAAGAAAGAATGAAGAAATAATATTTAAATGGAATAGAGAAAATGATAGAGAGTCTGTTCGAAAGTGTAGTTAAAAAAGTAAGTAAGTAAAAGGTAAAATAAATTGTTCACTCTCCAAACATGCAAAAATTTGAAAAGGTTGTTGGTGATACTCTTAGATGATATATCTATACTATTATTTAAGAGGCTTCTTCTGTTTAGATTCCTCATTTTTTAGGTTCAAAAATGCCCCTACACTCCTATATTTAAGTAAAAACAAGATTAAACGATAATCTGGTAAACATGTAACTCTAACTTCTACTAAAACATTACTTAAAAAATTGGACCACTCTCTTGTTCATTTTCAAATTACTTTATCTATTTATAAATTAGATTCACAAAATAGAAATTATATATAAAATAAAAACATAGAGTTTTTTTTTTTTTTGCTAAAGAAAATCACTCTCTTGTTAATTTTCAAATTACTTTATCAACTTATAAATTAGATTCACAAAATAAAAATTATTATATATAATATAAACATAGAGTTTTTCTTTCTTTCTTTTTTTGGCTAAAAAAAACTCTCATTGTACGTCGCACGTATGAAGTGCGTGTAATGAGACTAGTATATAATAACTAAAATGCATAAAAGAGCACTATATATATATATATATATATATATATACCTAGTCTACGTCTAATAATATAACATAAGTACGTTATTGTAACTATTGAATTAAAAAAAAAAAGTTTATTATAAGTACAATATAAAACGTAATGGACCCAACTGAAGTCGGGCCTATCTAACAATAAAAAAATTAAAAAAAAAAGTTTTCTGAAGGTCCATAACTGACCTTTGATTGGGCCAGATTCTGATAGGTCCAGGCTACAGGCTCAAATCCTAGTTTGATAAAAAGGCCCACATTTAGTCCCAGCTCGCCCATCAGAGCCCACGTTAATCTTATGAAGAAAGAAACTAAACCATTAGTCCATTACTGAATCTAGCTAGGTAACCCAAAACAACATTGCAAAATTAACTTTGGATATGTGCATGAGAGAGAAAGCTCTTTTTTCTCTGTCTAAAAAAGGGAAAGTATTTATTTGTATTACATCAACAAACAATTTAATTTATATTCAATGAAAATTGAAGTACCATATCAGTATAAACCAATAGATTACTGGCACATATTAAGTTATTTTAGTGAAAATTAAAATATAACATATTGGTTTCTCTTTTTTTGGTGCATTAAAGGATTGAAGAGTCAAACCCTAAATGTTATCATTGCTGATGTCAGAAGATGTCAACTAAACCAATATGTTATTGGCACATATCAAGTTATTTCAAATACATGTTAAACAACCGAAAGGTTGTTTTGTAATAATCTCAATGCATGTTACGTATAACTTTTATTTAATGCATATCTTGTTTGTTAGAAACTTTATTTAATGCAACCTGGTTTATCAAAAAGAAACCATTAAAGGTGTATAATTGTCACTGCAAGTTAATAATTAAAACTCATTTGGATAGAAAGAAATATTAAATACATGAGAGATGGTTTCTATAAGTATATAGTCATGGCTCCATCAACACAACATGCAATATTGCAATTCTATTTTTCCTATTTTTGGTTTGGTTAATCCAAACTAGGGGTGAGAGATATGCAGTCAATGGAAGAAGCAGATGAAGCACTTGAAATTGGGAAGTGTGGTGTTGCAAAGTGCAAATAATTGGCAGATTTTACATTTTTTTCCCCTTATTAAACAAAGATGTGCTAAAAATTGATTTTACAAAGGTTGTGGCTGAAAACAAAAGCATTTTGTGCCTAGTACATTTATAGTACATACAAAAAGATGAGAACGAAGAGCTAAGAACAGGTTCATCTTTAGCTCCAATGATAAATGAGTTGTCACAAAATAGATCAATTTTATTTTCACATTCAGATTCAACTCTTTGTTTTTTTCCTTTTTCTCTTATGCCTTTTTGTAGAATGGTATGGGTTTTTTTTTTTTTTTTTTTTTTAATTTAAAAAAAGAATTTCAACCTCTAATATAAAGCAGATTATCTTACAAATATGGGACTTTAAATACTTTTCTACCAAAAAAAACATTCACAACATGTTAAACCACAAGTAAACAATTACCAGCACAGAAACCAACAAGTCATCCAAAAAGTCAATTCCATTTTCTTTAAAGTCTAAAGACAAAAAAACTAGAAAATATAACTAAAAAATAAATAAAAAAAAACCTAGTTAAATTTAAATCCTCATAAATGATGCTTATCACTTATCAGATTCTTTCTTTTTTTCCCAATCAAATAGTTTTTACTGTTCTATATTTTCTGATTAATCCCAAATTAATCAAAATCATCAAACCATAAATATTTTTTTTAATTAGCCGCCACAGAATATTTCCCAAATTTATAAAACCCAGATTAAAAAACAAATTTAACTAATGACCCAAAAGTTAAAAAATAAAAAACCCAAAATTTTTTTTAGCTGTGGAGACACTCGGTTGTGTAGATTTTTTTGTGTTTGGATGTTTAGAAATAAATGTTAATGCTCTAATGACATGTTGGTAACTTCATTTAAAAATTGTGTAAATAACTAAATATAACTACAAACCTTCTTATTAAGAATGTATATGTAAATAGATAAAGATCCTCTCTAGAGTTTTTAAGATATTCTGTCATATTCTATTGTGTAGAGCTCTTTAAAATAATGACATTTTCTTTATAATATAAAAAATAAAAATAAAAAAAAGCTAAGATGTTGTCATAGTGCCATTTCTATCCGCCTGTACCACAAACAACAAAATAGTTTAATCAAAGGCTGCAGCCTGCAATCAAAAGATGGCACATGTGTTGCCCTTTGATGATTTTGTTTTTTATTTTTTTTCCCCTTCTCAAAAGAGAAGTTCAGATCCAATAAAATCATGATAAACCAATACCAAAACAAACAACATCTTCATTCAAAGAGTTTAAATGTACTGCTGGAACAACTTCTCTAATTTTGTCGAAATCTTTTTGCTGAAAGTATTTTTAAATATACTTGTATCTTAGAAAAAGTTTTAAAAAAAATGAAAAACATGAGGTTTTAAAAAGTTGTACGTAAGAGATAAAAGCTAAAAGCTAAATGGTCATGATAATATGTGCCCTTAGGACAATTGTTAATAATATTAGGAAAGTTTTTAATATTACCTTCATGGTAAATATAAAAAACTGTCAGAAAAATAAATTGTTTTATTATTTTCCCATAAAATATTCATAAAAATAATTCTTAAATCAATGCCTTTAAGGCATTCGTTAACATTTCTCAAAACTAAAAGATAAAGCTAATGCCAAACAAACTCTAAGTTCCATAAAAAAATGTAACACAACGTCTTGTTTGACTGATTTGAAAATGCAGGAAAAAGACTATTTGACCTGATAAAAACCAATTTCAATGGATAATTAAAAAACATATATACATGGGAAAATTTTAATGGATCACATAGGAGTATTAGTTTATATGTTTTTAGAAATTTTTTATGGGAAAAGAAAAGATTAATTATCTTTTTCTTTTTTTTTTTGCAACTTTTTATATTTCTCAAAAAAGTAATATTAAAACTTTTCTAAAATAATCGACTAATAAATGCCCTAAGACCACAGTAGGACTTGTATATGAGAAATGTTAAGACCACATAAAGTTGCACAATTTTTGCTATAGAGTACTCTAACAACAAAAAGGATCTTAATCTTATGTGGATCTAGATGAAAGGTTCCGAATTTGTGTATTTGTATTTGTAACAAAATCATGTAGGGTGAAAGTAACAAAAGACACAAACACATGTATGCAAGTAAATGAATTTCAATTCACCACAAAAATAAATATAAATTAAAAAAAAAAAAAAAAAAACACTATGAACATAAAGATTGCTGGTAAAAATTCTCCCTCTCCAACAACAAACTTGTAAGCTAAATTCATTTTGACTTATTTCTTCTAAGTATACTAAACTTTTTATTAACTTGTACATGTGACCCTTGCAAAATAAATTCAGTTTGACTTATTTCTTCTTAGTATAATAAACTTATTAATAACTTGTACATGTGACCTTTACATTTAACCAGGTAGCCTTTAGTTTGTGATTAACTTTATAATTGTTCTTTAGTTATCAATATATATATATATATATATATATATAAAAGCAGAGATCTCATATGAGAGAGTATGAGATCTCGCCATGGGGTGCTCTATAAAAATAGTTTTTCAAAGGCATCCAGTTCACCTTTTTTGCACTCCTCCTGAAGCACTGAATGAAAACTAACCATTGGTCTTCATTCTTCCTCCTTTTTCCCCTTTTTCTCTTCTTCTTGGCCATCATTTAAGGTTTTGTCGATTATCTACTTCTTCTTACCTTTTGGGATTCCCTACTGCTACAATGTTACACTTGTTGCTTTTCCCAATTTGAAGAGTTTTGGTTCTTTCATTGACAGCCTACCATTTATAGCACATATGAGATTCACTTGACAACCTACCATTTAAAGCACACATGAGATTCACTTTCACAAGGAAATATAGACATTTGTTTCAACCCACAAGCTTTAGTTGATTTGAAACTTTTTGTGATTTTTCTTTTGACAAATTAAAAGCATGACCATACTATGAGAAACCATTACATTGTATTTGTTTAAATCTTCCTAAGGGGAGGGTTTATTGATATAGCCATCAATTGCCTTTCTTTAAAGTAAAAAAAGGTGCTCTCTCTTTCATTTCCATAATATTTAATATTATTTTTGTTGTCATTTACAATTTATTTACAAGGTATATAATTGGAAATTGAAACTTTACAGACCCTAGAACTACTAATACTTTTTTCTCCCTTTTTTTTTTGGCATAGAACTTGCACAAATGAAATTGGATGAACTTGTGGAAGATATTATGAATTTGGACATCAATAAAGAATCTATGGATGATAATCGTGGTCATAGTCAGGATTAGTATACTGTTTTCTCAAATTCTTTCAATATTGATACTTAGCATTTGGCAAGTTCCAAGGAAATTATATTTTTTTGTTGAACAATATTATTTTATTTTTGTTAAACTTTGTGATTTTGAATTTGGGTTGAAGTATATACACTTCTTTTGGAGTGTAAAGAACTTATTTCTAAATAAATGTTATATTTTTGTTGAACTATATTATTTTGAATGTGGGTTGAAGACTTGAAGTATATGCTCTGTTTTTTGGGATGTAAAAAAAAAAAAAAAAAATTTTATTTCTAGATGGATGTTATATTTAATATTATGAAGGTTGAAATAGGTTGTGTTACATTTGTGTCAACCCAACACGACTCATTTATTAAGCGTGTCAAATGGGTTGGGTCAGGTCAACCCGCCTTATTAACCGGTTGGGTTAGGGTTGAAAGATCATGACATGATTATTAAATGGATTGGGTTAGGGTTGAGCCATTTAGTCGAATACCCTTACCTCGACACGACACGAACCCGACATGCTAACTTGAATTGACACCCCTATTCCCACCTACACAAAAAATTGATTGATATCTTGGTCTAATGATCAAAAATTATCATCAAGAGTAAACTTCATAAGTTGAAACTCTCTAAAAAAAAAAATGTAAGAAATAATGAAAAAATAATATTATATATGATAGAGACCGGATAAAGAGTCTGTTGAAAAATATGTTTGAAAAAATATGTAAGTAAAACTATTTGCTTTTCAAACAGTATGAAAATTTGGCTAAGTTGTTAGAGATGCTCTAAGCTACTCATTGTATCACAAAAACGGTTTGTATTATTTTTTTATGAAAATGTTTGGTTAGATGATATATATATATATATATATATATATATAAATAATAACTAAAATGCATAAAAGAGAACTATATATATTGACATAGTCTAAAAAAAAAAAAAAAAAAAATATATTATAAAAAAAAAATATATTATAAACACAATATAAAACGTAATGGACCCAACTGAACTCGGGCCTACCTAACAATCACAAAAGAAAAAATGTTTTCTGAAGGTCCATAACTGACCTTTGATTGGGCCAGATTCTGATAGGTCCAGGCTACAGCCTCAAATCCTAGTTTGACAAAAAGGCTCACATTTAGTCCCAGCTTGCCCAACAGAGCCCACATTTAATGTTATGAAGAAAGAAACTAAACCATTAGTCCATTACTGCATCTAGCTAGGTAACCCAATACAACATTGCAAAATTAACTTTGGAGATGTGCATGAGAGAGAAATACAGCTCTTTTTCTCTGTCTAAAACCTTCTCCAAAAAAAAAAAAAAAAAATTCTCTGTCTAAAAAAGGGAAGGTATTTATTTGTATTACATCAACAAAAAATTTAATTTATATTAAGTGAAAATTGAAGTACCATATCAGTATAAACCAATAGATTACAGACACAAATCAAGTTATTTTGGTGAAAATTAAAATATAACATATCGGTTTTTTTTTGTGTGCATTAAAGGATTGAGGAGTCAAACCTTGAATGTTATCATTACTAATGTCAGAAGATGTCAACTAAACCCATAGGTTACTAGCACATATCAAGTTATTTCAAACATATGTTGAACAGCTAAAAGGTTGTTTTGTAATTATCTCAATGCGCTTTACGTGTAGCTTTTATTTAATGGAATCTAGTTTATCAAAAAGAAACTATTAAAGGTGTATAATTGTCACTGCAAGTTAATAATTAAAACTCATTTGGATATCCTATAAAAAAAAAAAAACTCATTTGGATAGAAAGAAATATTAAATACATGAGGGATGGTTTGTATTAGTGTATAGTCATGGCTAAATCAACACAACATGCAACATGGCAATTCTATTTTTCGTATTTTTGTTTTGGTTAATCAAAACTAGGGGTGAGAGAAATGCAGTCAATGGAAGGAGCAGATGGAGCACTGGAAATTGGGTAAGTGTGGTGTTGCAAAGTGCAAATGATTGGTAGATTTTACATTTTTTTCCCCTTATTAAGCAAAGATGTGCTAAAAATTGATTTTACAAAGGTTGTGGCTGAAAACAAAAGCATTTTGTGCCCAGTACATTTATAGTACATATAAAAAATGAGAACAAAGAGCTAAGAACAAGTTCATCTTTAGCTCCAATGATAAATGAGTTGTCACAAAATAGATCAATTTTGTTTTCACATTCAGATTCAACTCTTTTTTTTCTTTTTCTTTTTCCCTTATGCCTTTTTGTTGAATGGTATGGTTTTAAAAAAAAAAAGAAAAAAAAAAGAGAGGATTTCAACCTATAATATAAAGCAGATTATCTTATAAATATGGGACTTTTGAATATTTTTCTACCAAAAAAAACATTCACAACCTGTTAAACCACAAGTAAACAATTACCAGCACAGAAACCAAAACAAGTCATCCAAAAGTCAATTCCATTTTCTTTAAAGTCTAAAGACAAAAAAAACCTAGAAAATATAACTAAAAAAAAAAAACCTAGTTAAATTTAAATCCTCATAAATGATCCTTATCACTTATCAGATTCTTTCTTTTTTCCCAATCAAATAGTTTTTACTGTTCTATATTTTCTGATTAATCCCAAATTAATCAAAATCATCAAAACATATATTAATTTTTTTTTCTTAATTAGCCGCCACAGAATATTATCCAAATTTATAAAACCCAGATTCAAAAAACAAATTTACCTAATAACCCAAAAGTTAAAAAATTAAAAAAACCCCTAAATTATTATTTTTTTTCACCAAAATTCCAGGGATTGTGTGTTTTGGTTTTGTGTTCCCTTTCTTCCATCCTCTCCCTCACACTCTCTAACCCTTCTTCCTCTTTCACTCACATTAGCGAAAACAAAAACAAAAACAAACCCAAAAAAAGAAAAAAGAAAAAAAAAGACAACAACAAAAACAAAAACAAAAACCTCAGACACAGAAACAGAAACATTAGATAGAACAACATTCATTCATAAAAAAAAAAAAAACCTAAGTGAGTTATGGTTTGGAGTTTGGACCTTTGGTCCTCTTCTTCCATCATGTTGTTTTTCAATGCAAACAAATCCATATGATCCTCTACATGTAATCCCACCATAACTCTCCTAAACCCTACTTCTCGATCTCTCTCTCTCTCACACACCCACAATTTTTTTACCATGTCCTCCTCGTCTCCGATCCCCAACAACCACCGATCCTCTTCGCCGGAACCCAACCCCAATTCCCAAAACGACACCGCCCCGACCCCACCCGTCCCCGTCAACCGTAGCAACCGCCCCTCCCGCGCGTGCACTATCCGGGCCGCCGCGAGGCTCTACGCGGCCGCTGCTCCGGCGAGCAAGCCGAAGAAGAAGGACCAGCAATTGCAGCAGCAGCAGCAGCAATTGGAGGAGTCGCCGCAGAAGGAGCAATGCAGCAAGATCGTCACGCAGCTGGTGGAGCAGCCCCCGCCGGCTCAATTGCCCCGGTGGACTCTCCGGTCCATGTGGGAGTTGGCTTCTATACTCAATTTCTTGCATGTACTGTGTTTGATCTCTTCTTTTTGTAAAAGTTTTCAGCTTTAGGGTTTATGTCTATTTCTGGGTTTGCTGTGTTTGTGTTTTTTTTTTTATTGTTCTTATTGTTGTTTTTGTGTGTTGAAGGTGTTTAGGCCGCTATTGAATATTTCGATTGAGTTCTCGGCTGAGGAGTTCGAGACGGCTTTGATTACTCCCAATGATACTTTGAGTGACATACATATTCCTTTATTGAAGGTTTGTTTGAAGCTTAGTAAAATGTTCACTTTGTTTTTGTGTTGTTGAGCTAGTTTTATGCGATTCAAATTGAGTGCTAAACTGTAAGAGGGTAAGTTTCGAAATGGGTTATTTTAGTTTCTTTTCGTTTGCTTTTGCTGAGTTTGGAAGTGTTTCTTGAAAGAAATAAGAATGGCTTAGTAGAATGTAGGAGTTCTTGTGTACTTTGATTCTTAGTGACGAGCTTCGTTTGTGCAGTAGTTTCTTGAATTGTAGGATAGAGAAATGCCGGAATCCTCTGGTCCGATAGGTGCTATTGTTATATTATTCTTACAGTTCTTTGTGGTTTTGTAGACTTTTTTAAGTTCTGGTTAGAATGCCATAAGACTAAGAAATCAAACTCAACAGCTTAAGCAGTGGGTTTTTGGACTTCCAAACTTGAGCACCCGTCTTAGTAATGTTTGTCTAAGCTTAGAAGAAGTGAAGAAAGGAGTTTGAAGGTGTTTTTATTAGGCCTCATGTGGTAGGGATTGAAGCTTTGTTGAGCTGACTAGAATATCTGGAAGACAAAGATTTAGTATTTTTAAAAGAAATATATTGATAACAGTTTGCTTCTAAACTTCATTTGAGATTTTTGTTGGAAATGTAGGATTCCCACTAAGTGCAATGAACCTGCATGATTTAGCTGCTGGTTATAGCACTTTGGGTGGTTTGCACCTTTAGGTTTTGCAATGTATGTTTAATTTGTTATTTATTCCCATGCCAGAATGGGGACTTTTCTGTGTTCACTTTTTGGCACAAAGCTGGGATAGTTTTTGTTGTAAAAGGAAAAGGCCCAAAAGAGCTCATCTTTCTTTCTTTCTTTTATAATGCACTTCCTCCTGTCTCTTGGTTTTCTGCTACTTCTAATTCATTACAAGCATGTTAAATTCCCATGTCATTTTTTGGAGATAAAGATTGCACTTTTTATCAGTAGAATCTCCCGAATAGGTGATCATTGGCCAAACAGTAGAGGAGACCGACATTCTTCAAGTCTGTGATCCACTGTCAATTCTTATTGCAAAGTCACATGTCACTGGTTTCGGAAGTATGGTACATTATTTGATGAAGAGAGATTATAGGATGGGAGCTTAAGTTTTAGCTACTTACATAATCTGTTAGGGACAACACAATAGTCTATCTGATGTCCATTATAATATTCAAACGGTAAAAATAAGGTAGGCCATGGTAGAAGAGGTGGTAAAACTTGATTATACTCAATACAATAGGTTTGTTCATTGTTGCTCTTTTCTTAAGGGCAGTTATTATTTTAATTCGTTTACTTTTAATAGGATCACCTCAGAAATTTAAGCAACTATACATTTGGCTGCAAAGAGATCTGAGATCATTTTTTTAAGTTGGATCTCCTAAAAACAGTCTAACATGTTTTTAAATTTTTTTTTTTTAATAAGAATTGATACCCTAAGTTTGATTTCTCCATTCTATTACTCTCTAAAGCTAATGTATGATCTATCATGCATGCAAGAAGGCTTTTGTCATAAAAGTCATTTGACTGTGGAATCAACTGAGGTATATCGGCCTTCTTTGTATAATATGAATTTCATCCTTAGTTGTAAAATCTGAATAATGTAAATCGAATCTTGTTTACTTTGTGATATTACAGATTGATGGTCAATTACTTTGTTTACCCTGAGATATTGCTTTCACATTGCCTTGTCTCATAATCTTTGTAGACGTTAAACATTAAAGTTTCTCCTATTTGCTGCTCAAATTTGGATTTTATGTTATATTTGAAACTATTGCTGATTAAATTGTAAGATACATTCCTCTGGCAATTATGAGTTTATGATACAAGCATGACCCTGTTAATGCCTGTGCTGTTGGAAGATTTCTATTTATTTTGTAATATCCATTTGCTGTATCACTTCTAATTCATCTCTTCTATAGGCAATCCCTCCTGTTACGCGAATGGCACTTACACGTGATACCTGGGTCACTGTTTTATGTAGAAAATTGAGAGACTGGTGGCATTGGGTAACTAGATCATTGTACTCATTTAACTGATTATGGACATTATTGATTGGATCTCTTTTTGGTAGTGGAAAATTAACATGAGCTTGGTACCTGATTGTAGGTTGCAGATGGAGATCTACCCATTGTTGCTTCTCATGGGTTAGTACCGTGTATCTATGGATTTCTCTCATATACGAATCTATGTATATAACTAATGTATCAAATCATGCTAATTTGTTAGGTTGGAAGTTGATCTATACAAGACACTTGATCCTGGGGTTCGCGTGGTCATCTTGAAAGCTCTCTGTGACATTCGTGTTGAGGTAGTATCATCATTAGCTCTTGATAGTATGTACCACTTGGCTTGATTTTTTTTTTTTTCATCACTTAGCCCCAAAATTTTACTAGAAAGTGTGAGGGTTATCCGGTTATGCTGAGTCCAAATCATTCATGCATTATTATTAGCCTGATTCATAATTTGTTATTTTAATGTATATGGAAAATTCTGCTTGGTTCAACAAAACCTTGAATCTTGATTTCTTGAGTTTAGCACATGAATCTTTCATGCAGTACACTCAATACAGGTCCTTGTCCCATGGCATTGCAGCTATAGAAGTTGTTGAGGAACAATGCAAGACTATAATAGTTCAGTGCTCTTTGATCTAAACCTATTATGTTTGGAAACTGTTTAGTCACTTTTAGTTGTTCTAATTCTTGTTAGTGCTTACTCAAGATCTCCTTAATAATGTCCAACTCTTTAATTAATACTCTTTCTTTTCTGGAATCCACCACTTTTCCTGCAACTCTGTACATGCTGTGGCTTTACCTAAGATCTCATCAAAGATTTTCTTCTTCTAAAACCCTCCAGCAGTCACCTAAGCAAGAAAATAGCTTTCTACGTTTTGGTATAAAACCAATTGGTTTACCATCCTGTCATGCATTTAATGTTTTTTGTTTTATTTTTTGGGATAATAATTTTACTTTTTCGTACTCTGTTTCTTTGGGCTCGTGTTTGGGGGTGTACGAACTGTACTGCTGTAGCTGATTTTTTAGTTTCTATTTCCTTTAGCTCTTGATCTTCTTGTATTTGTTTCAGTGTTCAAAGTGTTCACCATCGTGAACATGACGTTCAATTTTTTTTTTTCAATAGAAGTCTTATTACCTACCAAAAAAAAATAAAAAAAATTGGGATAATAATTCCCTTTCGTGGCTAGGTAGTGCTGTTTTAAGAGCTTTTCCTGCAACATTATCTAAGTACGTATTAACTGTGCATCCATTTGTGTTTCTAAAAGATACTGTCTCAGAACCATAGATTTAGAGCTTGAAATTTGATATTTTAGTACTTTGACTGTTTTATCTATGCTTCTTTAGTACTGTTGGTATATATATTGAATTTGAGTGACCTTTTGCAGCAAGAAGATATCCGGAACTATATTGACAACTCGCTTAAACATGGTGTTCAACTTTCTGCATTTCGTAAAGAACGTTCTGGGGGTGATTCACAAGGAATTTCTTACTGGTAATGTAGTTATTGTTCTCATAGACCATATCCATCAAGTTCTATTAGCTTGTATGTCTTTGCTTGTCCTTGTCAGTG
The DNA here is from genome assembly GCF_001633185.2 of Quercus lobata. Lineage (NCBI taxonomy): Eukaryota > Viridiplantae > Streptophyta > Magnoliopsida > Fagales > Fagaceae > Quercus > Quercus lobata. The sequence goes on along the minus strand of NC_044913.1, from coordinate 14,593,344 downwards.
TTTATAACACTTACCAACCCGTGAGTTGAGTATGGGTTGAGTTGCCAACATGTGGTTTAAAGAGTTGTACTTGTTAACCACTGCCAGTCCTGCCGTTTAAGAAAATATGTGTAGGCTAAACACAACTTTGTTTAGGAAAAATTGGAAAAAGTTTAATTTTTAGAAGTAAGCCCCTGTTTCTTCTTAGTCTTCTTTCAAAGCTCATTATAACACTCCTTCGCTGCTCTTTCAGCTTCTGGTTCTTTTCTTTCTTTCTCTTAATATATATATATATATATATATATAAAAGCAATGAAAAATTTATTAAACTATCGAAAAAGTGTCACCCAAGTATACAAAAAGGATACACTAGCAACAAGTACAATCAAACGCGCAAATTACAAGCATCCATCAAAGCATGAACCGAAAATAGTGAATGACTTCCTATAACTGACAACCAATCCAATAGAGTTTTGAAGAAGAAAAATTTTAGGTCTGGAATTGTCCTTTCAGAATCCTCAAAGCTCCGGTTATTTCTTCTGCCAAATGTGCAACATCAAACAATGACGTCCACCTCTCCAATTTACTTTGGGTTGAGACAACAAAATCCCTTTGCTGCAATATACTGTCCCAACATGAGGATGGGCTTAAGCATTTAGATTTGTTTCTGGGTTGTAATTGTTGGTACTGACTATGCTTTCTTTTGGGTTTGATGAGGTGGAAGTTGTGGGATTCCTAAATTTGGATGAGAATAAAATTCCTTCAGTTGGGATATTAGGGAGACTTTATTCTAAACCCAATCTCCTCCTTTATCTCACACCCCACTTAAGGAGTTTGGTGGCGATCTCTCACTTGTCGTTGACTAAGTTGCCATAACTATACAACTATAAAATACATTGATTGTCTCAAAGAACGAGGTGGTGTAATGGTCTTGGAACTATGGTGTTTGGGATGAATTGTGGGTGTAAATTTGGGCCACAGCTGAATGGAAATTTGATCAAAATGGTGGTGACGGGTGATGGATTTTGGTGGCATTGGGTGGAAAGAGCTCAGATAAACTCCTCTGTTGATATTGGGGATTTTTTGGAGGCATGTGACACCATACGATTGAGACTGACAGATGCTAATGGGTTTGACCTTATGTGGGTAAAGTGCAACTTTATAATCACAAGTTGGTATCAAATTGCATGGGAATGGAGTTTAATTGCTCATTATTTTCATACATTGCATAAAAGATACACTGAGAATCTTTTAGTTTGAGTGGAAGATTTATAATTCTTTGATGACAAGTTTTTGTGCATTGTTGTGTAGTAGGGGTTTAATCACTTCTTGGTGAATGTGGTCAGTGCAGGTATGAAGATGATCCTATAATTGGTCATCGATTGTATCGGGAGATAAGGAAAGTTGAGGTGAAGAAAGCGAAGACAAAGGGTTCCCAGGTTCTTCATAGTGCAACATACCTGTGGGAAACTGTGGCAACCAATTTTGATGAATTTCAAGATGTTTCTGTAAGTCTCATAATCTGTCTGTCCATGTGCATGCATTAAGATATTTATAAAATATTATATAGATCAAATTTTATTTTCAACTCTCTTTTTTCTCTTTTTATCCAACTTCCTTTTATTGATATATATGTATATATATTAAATAATTTGATTTTTTTTTTGGAAGGGCGAGGGCACATGTTGTGATTGTTAGTACTTTGATTAATATGAAAAAAAGGGAAATCTCAATCAATAATATTTATCTTTAAACTATAATGTTTTGATTTTGAATATCTTTTTCCATCTGTGCATTATTAAATTTAAAGACAAATTGAGATAAATACTCATGGTCTGAGGATCTGTCTGGGTTCATAGAGGACATTTTATTGTGTGATATTCTTCAATGGCAGTTGTGAATTTTTAGATATACTATTTTCTACTTTAAAGAAATTTCAAGTGCGTGCGTGTGTGTATTATTTTTTTATCTTGATAAGTCAAAATGTTCTGTATGTCTCAAAAATATATCATTAGAGGGCTTGCATTGGCTTTTATCCACTAGGCTGGTACATTACCTCCCATTAAGGTGGATCTGCCATTTGATGCTTGATTCAAGAGAAAAAAAAATCTATGTTGGAACTTCCAATGGAAAGATGCTAAAAAATTTTTTATGGTGAATTAAATACATATTTACTGACAGAAAGGTTATTATGTTTAGAATGGAGTTTTAGCCTTTGGGCTAATGCTATCAGGAGCCTTAACTCATTTCTGTGCACTAAAAATAGTTTCACATTACTGATGTTTCCATGTGAGTGAGTTAACTGTCGTCCATTTCACCACTATATGTTTTTCCATTTATAGCAAACATGAAATTATTATAAATATTCTCTTTGGTGTGTTAACTGTTGAGAAGCTTTTGAAGTTGAAAAATACTTTTCAAACAAAATGTTTGTATGAAGTGTGGAGAACTGGACATGCATTTTGCTGTCACAGAGGTCTGTTGTGGGCCTTGTGGCCTCTTGGGGCTTTACTGGACTTTTTCTTACTGGGGAGAGGGAGGCCAGTGAAGGATTATCATCATTTATTCCAAGCAATAGTAACTGTCCTTCAAAGCTATAGATTTGTGTGTAAGATGTACATCAGATTACAGTAAGTGATTATGGCACCACAAAGTTTAAGCACTCATGACCAAGAGGATTCAACCATCTGTAAATTTGCGAAACATGAATGCCAAATACCCGGTTAATCATCTGACATCCTCTGTCTTTCTAAACAATCAGTTTCTGTAGGTGTCAAAAGCTATTGGTGGATATATAGTGCTTTAATGGTACAAATTCTTTGGTTTGTTTATTTTTCAATAAACCTTTACCATCTATGTATGGTGCTCTTTTCTTCAAATAAAATTTTTATGGTACAGTTAGGAAGCAGATCAGTATTAGTTTTTTTGAGAGGGGATTTTTGCGGCCAGTGTCAATACATTGGAATCAAGGCTTATATGAGTTGAGTTTTGTGCGATGGATGGAGTTGCTTCTTTTGGGTAGGAAACATTGGCATGGTTAGGAAAACTAGTTGGGCATTGAGAATACATGGGATCCATTTGTTTGGGGGGGGGGGGGTGTGTTTCCTCTCACTGGTAGATTTTGTGCTCGTTGATCTATATATTTATCTAAGAGTCAAGCAAAATTTAAGCTTGTCAAATAAAATCTTTCACATTGTATATGTTCCATCACCTACAAGTGATGATTAATGATGATTCTTTTTTAATGGTACTTATCTGTTTTAATAGACAAATAACAAATTTTTTGCTGCATGCCAAATTAAACAAAAATATATTCCTGGTTTTTCTCTGCTGCTGCTCATTTAAACTTGTCCATCTATCTCAGGAAAAGCTTTTCTCAAGTAAAAATAGAACAGAGGCTTCACTAGGAAAAAAGTTGAAGATAGACATGCTTCCAGAGATTGAGAAGGATCATAAGGTACTCAAAGCTGTTGGTTTCCAGAACCTTCTTAACTTGATTGGTTGTCTTTCTTGATTCATATTCCTTGACTTTGTTATTCTTATAGTTATTTTGCTTTAATGATTCATGTTATTGTTTGCTGTTGCTCTAGCAAAAATTTATCTGAAATGCCGCAATTAATTGTTATTTGCAGAGGAAAGAGAGGTTGCTGAAAAAGCAACACAGACAAGCTCTTCTTCTTGATAATTATTTAAGTGTGGATGGGCTTGCTCCAGGGCGCTCCCTTCGTGACAGAAAACCTGTCACCTATACCTTTGGTAAGAGCAACCTGTTCATAATTTGTATAGTTTTAAACTTGTCCAATGACAACATAAATTTAAGAATGTAGACAGGGAAATTCATTGGTTTTAACCTAGGCATTCTCTACTCAGTTGTTCTCTTAAAGAACATAGGTAGTGAACAGTTGGATGGATGCGATCAATGCATTGGGCGGATGGCACACCCTTGCCATGTTTTTTTATGGGGAATCTTCCTATGTTGGAGGTGTATTTGGATAAACTGTTGCTGTATCAAGATCATTTAAACAGACGAACATATATTTCTCTGTGCCTGATGATAATTTGCTACTAAATTCAATAAAACCTTAAATCCAACAAGTAGGGGTCATCTAATGTATATTTTTTTCAGTCAGCTATATCTTGAGCCATATCCTCTGGTATATATGTGTCTCGCCCTGTACTGCACCCATTATTGGAAACCTTACATTATGAGTTTCAGAAGGCAAGTGGCATGAATGGGCAGTAGAAGTGGAAAAGGGGGAGATAGAGAGGGGCTGCCTGTGCCCTGAGTGGGTTTTTTTTGGGGGGGGGGGGGGGATTATTGACTTTCATGGGGAGGCATAATACAACCTTTTCTTTTTTTTAAATCAGTGCTATATCGGGTTATCTACTATTAGTTATCATAAAGAACTAATCCCTCATAGAAATTAGTTGTTGTTATTGGGGCTGCCAGGTGACCATGTCATGAGAGGGAAATGTTTATGGTGCTTGATGCTATTCTCTTGTGATGGATGTATAAAATCTGAATGTTTTTCATGGTTTTGCAGACGACTATGACCGGTCCATTAATGAGGCTATCAAGATAACCAAGTATGGAATTTATTCACCTAGAAATATGGTCTTATTGTTTGCTCTCTCTACCTCTGATTTGCATATCATCATACCAGTACAATGAACTCTTGACTTACATTCTTGTTCTTACTTTTGTGTCAGGCGAAAACAGCCATCCCCTGAACCTCTACATAGAAGAGAATTTGGGAAACCTGAAGCTTCTGCAAATGGTAAATGGAGTGGTCCTTCACATGCGCAACATGACAATTTCAGTGCACCATCTCCCACGTCACCTGATTTTGATGATGGTCAGGAAGATAATAAAACAGACCTGGATCGAAGGTGTGTTAATTATTTATTTATTTATTTTTCCCTTTTGCTTTTCTGAATCTATTTCCATGTGTTAAACTCATCCATGTATTGATTGTATTCACATGTAGCAATCGGCGGAGACAGAGACCTCAACGGTATTCGGCAAAAGATTTTGTTGAAGCAGTTTCAGATAATGATGCAGACTACGATAGCGATGATGATATAGTTGGGGAAGCTGTTTATGATGAGGAATATCTGAAGAAACGGAAAGAGAGGAGGAAGTTTTCAAGTAGCTCTGAAGGAGATGAGGAGTATCATTGGGATGACGAAAATGCTGAAGAAGAGGAAGAGGAAGAAGAAGAAGATGATGATTCCTTAAGTGCCAGTGAGGATGATAGTGATGAGCCTCGGAAACTTAGAAAATTGCCAGGCCGTACTAGGAGGGAAACAAAACTAAGGTCAGTTGATGAGCTCCAGTCAGGTCTAAGACGCAGTAAGAGGGCCACCAGAAATCGTATTAATTACCGACAGTATGAGTTGTCAGAATCCGAACCAGAGTCTATGAAACCTGAGAAGTCAATTGCATCAGATGCACACTCAGATGCAAGTGAGAATGGTGAGTATTCAATCGAAAGTCAGAATTCTGATGGCAACGATAATGACCAGGAAATGAAAGTTGATCAGCCTGTTGAAGATTACACTGAGACGGTGGAGAAAGAGCAACAACAGCCACCAGAGAAACCAAATAGTCCAGGTCAAGATGAAATTGAGGGTGTACGGAAAAGACGTTTTCTTGACCTAAATGAGCTTGCTCCTGGTTCTGGTTTCGATGATGGCCTGAACACAGTAATGAAAGATGAAGATACAGATGACTTCTAAGGCTTCCCTATGCTGGACAGCAAGGGGGTATGTTTTCTCCCAGGGAAGCTGTGTACGATAGTTAAGTTTATAAATTTTGTGATAAGCCGACGGAGGAAGTTTACAGTCAGAGTTCTTCCATGGTGTATTTAAGCAGCTACTTTGGTGCATGATTTGCTACGGGGAGCAATGTGATGCTGAGAGTTATGTAGATTAGGTAGTCATTTTTTAGTATTTCTACATTCAAAGAAACCTACGACAGATGAATTGGAATTTGCTGGGAGTTCATTAGTTCATCCAATCAATGTACAATAACCATTAACTAATATTGTAACTGAAAAATTTGGGCTATTAGATGTACGAGCCTTGTAGTTTTATCTCTCATGTTCATGACAATGATCTGCCTGTGAGCATTTGGGTTGGTTGGGTCTGTTGATAAAGCAATCAGGTTAGAAACTGTTGTGTTTATTGTAATGGAACCATCCTCCCTCAAAAGATAACTAATTTGTATCTTTATTTCACTTGCGCTCTCATTTTGTCCTTGAATTTTAGAACCTCTGAATTGTTTTGCTTTGTTCTCATGTTTGATGACCTCCCCCCCTCCCCCTTTTCATTCTTTGAACATGTTTGATGAATTCCTTAATGGGTTAATGATGCCAATATAAAAAAGTGCTTATGTTACTGCTTTTGCTCTTATACATTGATAGAACAGGATTCTGCATGAAGTATTTGCACACAGATATATTTGTAATTTCTACAAGTGAACAACATGTCACTATGACCCTTGCCTGAAGAAATTTATAGTAGTTATTTCAAAAAACATGGTGGCATCGCTAACTCACAATACATTTTCAGTTTCTTTGTCAACTTGAGACTGAAAAGCATCTTCCTTGGTTGGGCCATTCTCTTTTATTCCAGCTTTCTTCCTTGCTGCATTTTCCTTCTTTGCTGCCTCTTCCTTTGCGGCCTCTTCCTTCTCTGCTGCCTCCTCCTTTGCTTCTTTCTCTTTCTTTGCTGCCTCTTCCTTTGCTTCCTTTTCTTTCTCTGCTGCCTTTTCCTTCTTTGCTGCTTCTTCCTTTGCTGCCTCTTCCTTCGCTTCCTCAAGAGCTTGTATTAGGCTTGATAGACATTTCTCTGCATCATCCAGTGAGGACTTGGGCATAAGGTTCTCGGCAACATCAGCAGGCGTGATCTTGGTCTCTCCTATTAACGTCTGAATTGTATCAAACATGGGATGCATTTCAAGACTCAAGTAGTTCTTTGCAAGCACCTTGAATGCCTCAAAAGTACAGTAAGACAGCTCAATATGCTTGTCCATTCTACCCCTTCTTATGAGTGCAGGATCCAGCTTCTCCACATAATTAGTAGTAAAAACAATCAACCTCTCTCCCCCACAAGCAGACCACAGCCCATCAATGAAATTCAAAAGCCCTGAAAGAGTGACTTTGCTACCATTCTCTTCCTTTGCTTCCTTCTTAGCAATTTCTTTACTCATCTTGTCATTCTCATCGTCTGAAGATTTCTCTGATTTCTTCTTCCTCTGACCTGTAAGATCAAGTGAACAATCAATATCCTCTATCACAATAATAGACTTACTAGTTGTCTCAATCAAAAGCTTCCTCAACTCTGTGTTGTCCTTCACTGCTGTGAGCTCAAGATCATAGATATCATAGTTCAACAAATTTGCCATTGCTGCAATCATTGTAGACTTTCCAGTCCCTGGTGGGCCATATAGTAAATAACCCCTCTTCCAAGCCTTCCCAATCTTTGCATAGTAGTCCTTACTCTTGCTAAAAGTTCTCAAATCTTCTATAATCTCCTCCTTCTTCTCTGGGTCCATAGCCAAAGTTTCAAAGCTTGCTGGGTGCTCAAACACAATATGACTCCACATAGTTTGCTTGTAACTTGGCCACTTGTAACCAGGACTGTTAGTATACAGCTTCCTTTGCCTATTCCTCACCCTAATCTCCTTCCCTTCACTCACAACATGCTCCAAGTATTTCTCAGTGATAATATCACGGTGCTTCTTATGAAATGTGAGCTTGTAGAACCTCTTCTCTTGTTCAGGATAATATGAATTCTGCCTTGCTGCTGACACTGACTTGCTTAACAACCACCAAACCTTAACACCACGAAAATCATCAGTAACCCTCTCATACTCATCCATGCTCAGCACCAATTTTCTACTATCTCTACCCATCTCAGCTTTGAGCTTTTTAGCACTCTTGGAAGAGTTAGCACTAAGATATGCCTCAACAGCTGAATAGGCGTCACTACGCTTAAGCCTATCTCCTGCAAACTCATGGAAAGAAATCCTTATGTAAGGATAGAAGTAACCTGTGATTTGTTGTGTATATTTTTCAAAGAAACGACGAAGCTCATATGGACAGTATTGGCGAATGATTGCCCATACAAACATAAAACTAGCTAAGGTAGAACCCATAGTTGTAAACATCTCAGTCATGGTTGCTGGAAACATTATGGGACTTTTCATGTTCAGTTTTTGGGTTATGAGCTTTTCATTTAGGCTAATGGAATTTGGAGGACCATATTTTTATTGGGCTCTGTGTTTCACTCATATAAAGTAGGTGTGAACACAGGTAGGGTAGGAATGAGGATGGACTAGGCTTAAAAGCTTAATGACACCTATTTGTAGTATTAAAAAGAAGGTTTAGGACATTAATGACACCGTTTTATACATTAACTTTTTCATCTTATTTACTTGGTTCAATATCATTCAAGTATTCACGTTTTTTGGTTCTGGGTTTCATCTTTATGAGGTTGGGTCACATGCTTCACACCGTCCAAATTCTGTTTCCAAAAGCACTCAGCTAGACATTGCAAAATAGGGAAAAAAAATTTGTAGTCTTTCACAGTTTTGCTAAAATAAACTACCACACGGCCGGTTCATTTATAACATTGTACATATACATTATTACTACAGTAATCATATAAATATAAATAGTAACTTTCTATTTTAATACTCTCTCTCTCTCTCTCTCTTTTGCCTTGACTCTCATTAATGTTTATGTATGTTGGTAAGTGAAATAAAAAATAAAAAATTATTATTTAAAGAAAATAGAGTGTATAATAAATAATCTAATGTGGGTTTTTTTGTAAAGTGTTTGCGAAAAATAGAAAAAGTAGGTTTTTAAACTAAAATAGACGAAAATTTTTAGACAAACTTATGTAAATGCTCTAATTCTTTGTAAATGATGGGTAAAAAACTCTAATAGGAAAATGATAGGGTAGTAAAAAACTGTAATAGCTTTTGTAGGGTCACAATTTGAGACCCAATCCCAAAATGTATGGAGTCTTGGTCCAATGAGCCCAATACAATGAATTTGTAGAGAATGGGTCAAAAAATTAGGTCCTAATGAATTGGACAACGGCTAGTAATGAATTGTATGACGATCAAACACGAACCAAGGATGCTGATATCAATAGGCTTTCAGTCCGAGGAGGTTAAATCTGTATATGATGATCACTCTAAAATATCAGAATGGTTTAGACTATTATCTTCTCTCTCTTTTTTTCTTCCTTTTCGATCCCCCTCCCATGAAAGAGTCCTTCACCTTATATATTCTCCTTTGAATAATCTTTACCCTCCACTTGTTGATCATTTGAAACTCTACTTAAGTACTTGTCCTATCAAACACCCTCTTTAACTCTCTGTGAGTTGCAGTAGCCAAGGAAACACTATTCAGAGGTCTTCTCCACATAAATGCGGCCAGAAAAGTAGTTGCAGTGCATTTAATGTGGTGGTGACAACCTTCTCTTAGATATTTTCAGATTTTCTTCCTTCTCATGTGTCCACGAAGTACATCTATGTCATTTGAAACTTCCCGAAAGGTCATTTTAATTGTTGGATTATATATTTTGAACCCTATTCATTAAGTCCAAGGAGGATGTACTCCTCGGACGACCCTTCATTTACTCTGTGCTAATGGGCCATGATCCGAGAATATCTCATGATTATTTGCTTTTCCTCGGATCCATTTGTATCTCACATATCAAACACAGTAAAAAACACCAATACCAATGAATTTATAGTTTGAGCCCTAATTCTATTAAGAACCTCAACAGAGAAGAATGCATTACTATACTGTATACTCCATACATTAACTTTATAATTAAAGCATACAATATTTAAAATGGTCTTTTTGGAATATAATGCATTAACATTGTTGGCAGCCATAAACATGTGCCATTAAGCAACACTTACAATAAAAGACAAATAGTGTCATCTATATCTATATACATTTAAAAGCTGAAGTATAATATTTATTATTGTTATGCTCCTATTGAGCCATATTAGCGGCCACATCATTTGCCTATTTCTCATTTTTTCTCCACTACTTCCAACCATAACTTTTCTTTTACATTTTCATCTCTCCACTACTCTTAATTTTAATGTCACTCTTTATCTATCTTTTCTTCTTCCTTTTATTTTGACTCTTCTTATCCTCATTCTATTACTATAAATATGACATTTTCTATCCCATTATATACATATTTTCTCACATGAAAAAGGTTATTACTCTCTTTCTCACTCATGTTTTATTTTTGTGTGAATTTTTTATTTTTTGTATCTCTACTTTAGATTGATGTATTTATGTGTTCTTTAGAAATTTACTTTGGGTTGCAATTTGGTTTTGGGATTTTAAGTTATTATCTTTTTTTCTTTTCTATAATTGTTAAATGTTGTTTTATTGCATATAAATATAGTTTACAAGAATATACTGTTATTCTATTACATATTATGGCTTGGATAATTTGGTGTTTGACTTATGACTATATTTTTTATTTGATGCTTCTTTTTCTCATTTTATTTTCTATTTCTTTCTCGAAAAAGGTGATTACTCTCTCTCTCTCTCTCTCTCTCTCTATATATATATATATATATATTATTTTTTACAACTTTACTTTAGGTTGATGAATCATTGTATTTTTTATAATATAGTATTTTGGGTTAATACGATTTGGTAGTGTGTTTGATTTTTTAAATTTTCCGTCACAAGTCTTCGCTCTCCCTCTTTTAGGTTTTGTTTGATTTTTTTTGACATAATACTTAGTTATTTTGGAAGTGAGATTTTGAATTTATATCAAAATACAATATTGACTATGTATTTGAATGTGTCTATCAACTATTAAAATAAAACCGCCCAAGATGAATATGTACAGACAATATTTTTATTTTTATTTTTTGTTGATTTATTATTTAGTTATAATATCAAAATTAAAGTAAATGAATATGTAAAGTTAAAATTGCCTAAGATGAATTTGTAAAGCCAATATATTTATATATTTAATATTTTCAAAAAATTAAAAGTAAAAAATAAATACTAAAAAGAATAATGATATGGCCAATGATATGACGGATGAAAAGGCTCAACAAAAGCATAGTAACAAAAATGCAATATGAAGATCTAGTTAAAGGAAATTAAATTTTAATAAATAAAAGTGTATGTAGTCAAAAAAAAAAAAAAAAATTAGATCATGTTCTCTTTATGATATACATATTATTTTCTTTCATTTCGATAGGTGAAGTGTTCAATTTCAAACATAAAGTCTACTTTTTTCCTACATATTATTTTAAATATTAAATTTATAATATGGTATAGTCTCTTAAGAATGTTTAAGAAATATGTAGTTCCAATTTCATGTATCTTTATTAGTAAACAAACTCAATCAATAGTTCGAAACTACTCCTACGATAAGAAAAATTATAAATATAATAATCTCTTTTTAAGAGAATGAAAATTTTGAATAATATATTTGAAACTCAAACAATTTAGTTGTACAAGAAAAACAAAATAGGAAAATATAACGCACAATAACATAATTTACCAAAATATGGACCGCTTAAAAAATGAATAATATCAATCAAATAAATCCATATAATAAAATGATGATATATTTTTTGAGATAAATAAATGAAAAATGATTTTAGAAATTGTTTAAGTTTTTGGGAGAACAAATTATTTTCCATAAAATTTAGAGAACAAATTCTATATATTATACCATAACTAAAATATAATTATCTAATCCCATGCATCGCGTGGGTCTGCGACTAGTTTCAGTAAAATTCGAAGCAAGTTTAGGAGTTATAAGCATTTTTAAGAGTATAAGCATTTTTTTTACCAATTCAATGAGTGTTCTTCAAACTTGATGAGAAAACAACACATGGAGGAAGTAACCAACAATAATTGTTAAATCCTCAAGTACAAATAAAAGGCTCAATTCTCAAAGAAAGGCACCACAAACAATTTAGAGAACTTATTGAGATTATTTCTAGGATCATTTGTAATCTAGTTCCTTGGTGGTCTTCTTATAGTTCATAGGGCTTTGTAACGAATTTATTCTTGTAACTTTGTAATTCAGTTTAATCACATTTACTTAAGTTTGATTCAAGTATTAGTTCTTAGTCTCATTTGATCTAAAATATGTTTCAGTTTGATGTTAGTGTGATAGTCTAGGCTTTGATTCATTTACTATGAACCTTTGAATTAGTTAGGCTTCTAATTAGTTTACTTTGAATTAATTTGTTTGAGATACAATGGTGTAAGGACACGATTCGTGGCGGACCGTAACAGTGTCGGGTTCGCACGTGAAGAGGCCCTAACAATATTATTTGTAGAGCGTGGGTTTGAAAGGCTAGGCCTTGATCGACAGGCGGTGGGTTTTTCGTGGTGTTCATACAAGGCTGAGTTTTCCTTCACCCCTGGAGTCTTTCTCCTGGAGGTGGGCTGGGAGGCTCTGGTTTTTGGCCATTTTTCCCAGCCCCCTTGTTGGTGCACCTTCCTTTTTATTATATAGTCCGTCTTAGCTGATCCTGACCCTCCACTTGTAGGTCAGGCAGGAGCTTATTTCTGTATCCATCCCATCAACTGTCCCGTCTAACTTTCTATTAGTTGCATGGATCGAAGTTTACACCGTCCAAACGTCTTTTCTCATTAATCATCTCTGGGTATTGGCAGGTGCATTTACTGAAGAGGGGACGCATTTTCCTTAGTTCAATTTCACACCCTGCTTCCCTATGGGCCCCATTCCGTTCACATCCCCTTGAGGGGGCTGTTTGGGGATTGCCTACACCATGGTGTTGGTCTTCCCATTGAAGCTCTGGAATGCCGAGGACAGGGTAAGTTCTCAGCCGTTCCCCTTGCTACCTCGGCCATTGATCATTCGTCTTCGGCAAGATACCTCCTCGACACGGGCCCTGGGCCCAAATAGAGTTTGGGCCGGATTGCAGACCTCTCGGACCCATAAGCCCATATTCAAAGTCGTTGGGGGTGGTTGTAAAAGCCAAAGAATGCGGCTCTGTCAGGTTCAGAGCATTGAATGACAGTAAGGGCAACTTTCCTCGGATATTTTAGATCTTTCTTCCAAATTTCAATCCTATGCCGTTTCTACCCTTCTTTCAGGGGGGACTTTGGGTCTGCCGAGGACTGAGCTGTCCTCGGCGGTATCCATAGGCTATTTTGTCGAGCTTGGGCCATAGCCTTTCTCGGCTTGGGCCTTTGGATTCTCCCCGGGTAGATGCGCCTGGCCCATAAATCATTTGGGCCCCACAAATGGCATTGGAAAAATAACTTAGACCTAGATCTTAGCACTTAGTAGCTTCAAATTTCAATTACCTTTTTTTTTTTTTTTTTTTTTTTTTTTTTTTTTTTTTTTTTTTTTATCAATTGTTACTTTGAGGTACAATTGTGTGGTTACATATAAAGGCCCCCTTAAGCAAGGCATTTCTGAACCCCTTCACTAATCTACAGAGTTAGATTCCACTTCTAACCACAACTTCATTTTGAAGCATCACTTCGAATCACTTGTAATCAACATTAAAAGAGACTTGATTTAAGAAAAATCGGCCTCTGCTCAAACAAATATATAATTAATAAACTAGTTTATTTGTCATGCATATGTATATCTCACGTACTGGTATTCAATATATATATATATATATATATGTATCATATGTTTTTGGCATACCTTTGCATGGGTGTCCCAACTTTTTTTCTTTTCTTTTTGAAAAGAAGTGTCAAAATGTCCAAAATATGGCCGTAATCCAACCCCCAAATAGAGTGAGATAGCACAAACTTGTAAGGATTTTTATTTTTATTTATATTTTATATAGAGATACAACAATTCTTGAAAAAAATTAGATACTATATATCATTTTCTTATATATTATACTTCCTCTTTATATTTTCTATACTTTCAAAATATTAAGATGATCAAAGATTAACAATTATTTTATTTGTAAAATACTTGATCAAATGATAAATAGTATCTAATTAACACAAAATTTGATATATATGTTAAGGACAATAAAATGTGTAATTCAATTGTGCAATTTTGAAAATATCAAATCATTAAAAATAACCATATAAATTATTTTACATATATAATCAATGCATATTTATAGATAATTAATATATGCATTTATTCCATTGGCACATTTCATTAACTTAAAATTTGACTTAAAGGCTAAATGAATAGAATTTAAAAGAATGTGTCACATAGCATAAACTTAAATTATTACATTTAAGGTTCATCTATAGGATAATTATTGAGTACTCTCGGAATACCATAAATGTGTACCACCTCTCACATAACTATGAGTTCCACTAATTAAATTTATGGTGGGACTTACAATTTATGTGAGATGAGGGAGTGTGCATTTATGGTACTCCTGGAGTATTCAATAATTTTCCTTTATATATAGAGAGCAAGACTTAGGTACAATACTTAGGTATTGTTCCTTAGGTTCCCTTCTTAAGATTCTGCCATATGGATTTTTTCTCATGCGATGGAAGTGTATATTTTAGTTAAGTAGTCATATGACTGAATCTTAAGAGTGGAACATAAGGAACAGCACCTAAATTACTGTACCTAAATTTTGTCCATATATATATATATATATATAAAATTTTGTAATCGTTTCACAATTGAATTCGATGGATGTTACATCTGGGACAAATAGCTGAATCGTGTGGGTAAGAACTTCTACATTGGTCCTTTTATTAAGTACCACTCAAGCTGAATCACATCCTTTCTTTGTGCCTTTCAGCTACTATGTGGATTCATCCCAACCCAAAAATAAAATAAAATGCGATTATATGGGAGCATTGTAAGGTGCACTTCTTCATCTTTTCTTTTATAATTAACTGGCTGCCAATCCGTTCTATGCACTAGACAGTTGAGTTTTATATTTGACAAAATTCAAACTTCGTCCTTTAAATTTAGGTGAATTTTTGTTTTCACCCCACCCCCCGCCCTTTTTTTTTTTTTTTAATATTTTCAAATTTGTCTTAAAGTTTACTTGTCGTGTTGCTCCCCATTACGTTAAACAAATTACCATTAATTTAATACAAAATTAATGGTAGATTCCAGTTAGTTACACTAGTCAAGTCTCTTATCGTCGAATAAGAAATCTAGGGTTCAAATTTCACTCATATTAATTGGTGTCTTAACATGGTGATAAAGAGTAATCACCATAGAGTGAATGTTGTAGATTTAAAATTATATTGTATTTATCAAAATTCCATACAAAATAATGTAGATTTATTTTTAAGTAATTTTTAATATTATTAATTATTTTAAAAGTAATTTTTATTACTAAACCGGGTTTTCTTTTATGCATTAACCAGGCTCTCTCTCTCTCCACACCACCAATGCGTGACAAGTTTGATGGCTCGAGGTATGTTTGTTGGTGGTCTTTGTCATTAGGCTTTATACCCTAGAACAATATCAATGTAATTGGCCATCTCTTTCTTTGCTAGTGACAAGCTTGACGATACAAATTGTCTCTATCATTGAGCCAAGATACTAATTGAATTTTTATATAGGTAGAATTCAAACTCTAGATCTCCTATTTGACAACAAGAGACTTTATTAATTATAACTAAAACCCACAACTATTGAATTTTAAAACTTGACAAGTATTTTGGCATGGTAAAAAATAAAGTACTCAACAAATAAAATAGACGAAGGGAACAAAAACTAATCACACAAATAAATCTGTAGACTACCTTCTGTTTCTTATAAAGTTAAAGCATTTCAAGGTAAACAAAATAAATATTTACCAAATAATTGACAAAAATTTTAAGTGTTTCAAGTATTTTAGTAAACAAAATGAATATTTACGAAATAATTGACAAAACTTTTAAGTGTTTCAAGTATGTTGATTGTTTATCTTATTAATCATTAATTCTGATATTTGAAACTATGTATAAGTTTCTGATGATTGTACTCTTTATCATTATCATCAGACTAAGATATTAATCGGTTTTTGGTGTACATCGGAATTAAACCTCATATCTCTTATTCAACAAATAAAATAGACGAAGGGAACAAAAACTAATCAAACAAATAAATCTATAGACTACCTTCTATTTCTTATAAAATAAAATTAAAGCATTTCAAGGTAAACAGAATAAATATTTACCAAATAATTGACAAAAATCTTAAGTGTTTCAAGTGTGTTAGTAAACAAAATGAATATTTACCAAATAATTGACAAAACTTTTAAGTGTTTCAAGTATGTTAATTGTTTATCTTATTAATCATTAATCCTAATATTTGTAAACTATGTATAAGCTTTTGATGATTGTGCTATTTATTATCAAACCAAGATACTATTCGATTTTTGGTGTATTTAAGAATTGAACTCCATATCTTTTATTCAACTATCAGAGATTTTATTGGTTAAATTAACTGAAACTCACATTGAGTATGTGAATTTTATATATGAGGGTGGGTTTTGTTTGGGGTTTTTTTGGATAAGTTAACGAAAGTATGGAGTTTAAAGTATCTCGTTCAAAAGTATTGAAGTTTTATGTGTTCCAATGATAAAATTATGAGTTCTTTTAATCCTAACTATTACAATTATCTAACATCTGTACGGATTATCAACTAGATTTATAATTTATAATTTAATAGGATAAACAATTTAAATAGAACTCATAATAGTGCCACCATAATTTTATGGATCAATATGAATGGAAGGACAACGTGGACAGTGGTCCAAATCATAGAAAGTGGTCATGCGCACGAGAGAGTGGGCACAAGCCAGGAAATGGGGCATAGTGAGTTTGGATTGGATTAAAGCTTTAAAGGCATAATGATAGGGTCAGAATTCTGGTGATGTTTATTGACAGAGAAGACAAAGTTTGGACGACAGTGGTTGTCTATTAATCTTTTATTTTATGTTTGATCTTTTAGGCCTAGTCAATTTTCCATAGAATAGAGATTTGAAAATTGGTATTTTTTGAGATGGATAATTATAAAATAAAAAAGTTCATTATGCTGCCACTTGCAAGCTTATAATTGCACATAAGAAAAATTAAACTTAAACACGTCAGAGCATGTCTTACATATATTTTGTGATTGATTGTAAGTTTTTTTTTTTGAAACCGATTGATTGTAAGTTTGTAACAAAGGTGTCTGTATTCATGATACAGAAGAATTTTTCCTGGGAAAGCAAGATATTATTGTGACACCAAGAATCCATGAAGTCATTTCATGCCTCTTGCTAATAGGTAAAAGCTTTTTCTTTTTTTTGAGAAAGCCAAATAGGCAAAAGTTAAAAAAAGTTAGTCATGCCTTTTTAAAAAAAATATAATTAGACACGTTAGTTTCATGACAAATTTTTTTTTTTTTTTTTTTTTTTTATGGGAGTTTCATGACAATTTATTGCTTTGCTATTGAAGTATTTTAATAATTTGTTTGTGGAATCACAGCATTCATAGCAATAAGAGCTCTTCCTTATTCACATACATGTTAGGTTCTTTGCTGTGGTTGCAAGTGGCAAACACCACCATACGTGTTGGTTTAGTTTATCAAATAGTTAGCACAAAGCTCACTAGTGCTAGTTGTCAACTGAGGTAGAAGACAATTAAAAAAACGGTTGAACCAAAAAAGAATAATGTTAGAGATACATCCAAATTCACAACATGCTTAAATGTCATTTTGTAATTGGTGTATCTAAATTTTTTTTTCCTAGCAAGTACCTGTGGTGTAAGTGCTAAAATCTAATCATAAATCAATATCCAAGCATATTATGAAATTAGGTATGAGTTTGAATGTGTCCATAGACAGACTGAAATCGAAATATCCCCTCATCCTACCAAAGAGGAATTTCTATCCTCAAAGCCTATATATCATTGTTGTTATGGCTATGGAACAAGTTTGTATAATAATTTACACCAAAATTTAGTTTAAAAAAGAACGGGGAATTCCTTTATGTTAAGGTTTTCTTTTGTAAAGTTATTCCCTTCCATGCTTGAAATTAAATGGCTTTTCTATTTGGGCATTTAAGCAATTGTCTAAGACCTGCAAATGGAAGAGGGATCTATAAATTTTATCTCATAGTATAATATATATAGCCCTTTCTTTCTTTCTTTAAAAAAAAATGGATAAGTTTGTTTTGGAGTTATGGATTAGTAAGAGAGTGTCCTATTTTGTAGGCATTTTAAGTGGAGTTTGAGATATATTTTTATCGAATTGTCCTCAAGTTTTTTCCTGGTTAAAGGTAAGGTTTAGAGATATTTATAAACTACATAAAAGTCCAGTCCAAGAAAGAGAGTCCTCTTATAGATAGTATAAATATAAATAAATAAAGTTATAGTATAATATTATATTTATACTATAACTTACTAAGATTGCAAGAAATGATTACAGCGACATTACTTTTAAATGTGCATGCTCTCTATCAACATCAATTTTATTATATACCAATGTCAAAACACGCTATATTAGCAATTGTGAAAAATCTTGTTCCCCAAGACTTATTGAATTAAATAAATGATGAAACAAAACATTTTTTGTTATATGTACTTTACATAATTGATGGGAAAAATTCTATTATAATCCGATTTGAAGAGAATCTATCATTATTGGTGAAAGTTAAGGCTATAGAGTAATTATATTTGCTAAGTAAAGTTATAATAATACCTTTGATAAATTAACTTCTATTATTCTACCTTTTTAAACTTTATTTTATATTAGTTAGAGTAGATAGCGTTTATTTTACTTGTAATTTATATATATATATATATATACACACACACACAAATGTCTACATGAAAATAACAAAAATTAAAAGAATCTTTAAAAAAAAAAATCTCTTAAAAAAATTTGTTAATAGTAGTAAAAAATATATTAAAAACTTATTTAAGGTGCGTTTGGATACCACTTATTTTGCTGAAAACTGAAAATACTGTAGTAAAATAATTTTTAAATATGTGAATAGTATCATGGGATCCATTTTTAATGAAAAAAATTGCTAAAAAAAAAAAGTTTCTGAGTCTTATGAATAATGCACGAGACCCACTGATATGACACATTCCTATGAAGTCATTGGTTGTCAAAGAGGTAATGAGTTCCGTGTACAGTACATGAAATCCACTGCCAATACATGATGGAACGCTTCTCAATTAAAAAATAAAAATAAAAAAATGAAAACGCAAGCACCAACGCTATCCAAACTGGCTTAATAATATTATTTCTCAAAAGATGAAAAAAAGAAGAGAGTAATTTAAAAAAGAAATTAAAATATAAAAATATTATAAATTATTTATAAGAAAATATGTAATTTATTGTCTGATACCTGGAATTGCAACTATCCAATTCCAATCTTGACTTTTTATAAAAGCAAATGTTTTATGCCGACTAAAATGTAACATGATTCCAAGATTTCCAAGATCCAACTTAGGCCGAAAGACTGTTGCAAATGGGGGTTACCCTTTCATAAAAGCTGTCCAAATATGTTCTATCTGAACTGACTATTAAAACTGGTCCCCCCTCTTTGTATCCATTTTATAAATTTATAATTATAATAATTTTCTTTTGTCACTTTCCTAGCTATGGAAAACACTTTTCCATTAAAGTATCAGTAAAATACGTGGCCACTGGCCACTGCAGACAACCATTATAAACAGTGTGAGTTGGTCACTTTCTGCGTTGAAAAGACAAAGAAGCCAGTCATGTCACTTCACGTGGCCAATAGAGCTTTTCTAAGTACATGGAAAGTGACACAGGAACTGATTTTTCCTGGAAGGTTATTGCGTCATTTTCAAAAGTATGGACCATATGGACTGTCCACGGCCCCCCTTTCCCTTTCTCTTCTTCTAAGATCAACTGGGTCAGGGAGTAACGTGAAAGAAAGAGCTAATATTTATTGGGGACAAACAATCAATCAGTTTTCACAAATTTTGGGCAAACATGGATGAAAGTTGGGAAAATGTTTTCCTTTCCATTTTAATTGCGATTTTTTTTTTGCTACTCCAATCAAGCAAATATAAACAGTTAACACCTCAATCAGTTTTGAAAGAAGTCTAGCTAACTTCAATGCAGGTTATGTCGTGTGGCATAAATAGTTCTTTTTGGTAACATATAAGCATGTAGGACCGATTAAATTTAAACGATTATGATTTGCATTTGTATTTTAATTATGTTGCCGTCGTAACTCCAAAAAAAACCAAGCAAATTGTTTTCGTAGGACATGAAATCTCAGAAATGTTGAGAGCTGTAGTTAGTGGATAAGCCAGAAAAATTAGTAAGGAGTTTAAATGCAATGCAACTTGAGACTTGAGTACATCAGAACCTGCTCTATCTTCTAGACTAAAATTTTATTTTTTGAGGTTGTTAATTACACACTGATATGTAAAGTGTGTGCGCACCACGATTTCAAAACATTTTTACTTTCTTGAAATTATAAATTATAATTGAAATCGTGTTTTGAACACAATTTTCAAAATTGTGAGCAGGTGCGTGTGCGCGCACCATGATTTCAAGACACCCTTACTTTTTCAAAGATATAAATAATAATTGAAATCGTGTTTTGAACACAATTTCCACAATTGCCAAAATTGTGTACGTATAAGTAAAACAATATAAGTGTAACAAACATTTTAAACTTTTGTCTAATGAGAGTTTGAGAGAATATACTCCTATAAATCTTATCCACTTCATTCATAAAGCAAAAAAGCTTAAGAAATCACAAGAAAATCCACTAATCTTCTTTTTCACTTGACAAAAAGGGAAAAAGAAAAGAATAGTTAAGGGCGTCACAAGAACATTGGATGCCTAGCACTTTTTTTTTTTAGGCAAGTATAAACTAAGTACCCAATTGAATCTCAATTCTCAAACCCCACCCTCTAATCCTCAATTAAGGATAGATGAGAAACTAATTGATCCAAAACCCATTACCTATAAAACAACGTTATAAACTCAGAAAAATGATTGGGGCAGAAAGCACGCCTCTGGAAGTTGAAAAATGGGGCCCTTCCATCTTTGCACCTATTATTTTTGGGTTAAGTACTGAAGTTTGCATTTGATTTTACTAGTTTATCAAGAAGAAAAGATGCTTGAAAAGGAGGAAATGGCATAACCTTGATCTAGGGGTGACAATGTGCATGATAGAATCAGATCATGGATGCCTCGTCCTCATTCCATCCCCTATTTGAGAACAGGGGAGACACCAAGGATGAGAGAGGCACAAGTCGGGGCTGGACAAAGTAAAAGACTTTTGACATTTTTAATGAAATAGCTCCCATAGTGATGAGATAAGAAAAGAATAGAGAATCATAAAAATGCTAAGAGAGAGAAAAAAAAACAGTAAATATTAGAAAACTAAAAAGAACGGACTGTTATTGGGTACTTTTACTATACCCCCTTCCTCTCATAGAGGGGTAGAACCCACCCCTTCGTGAGAAGGACGGGGTATAGTTCCGGACTACCAATAATTTTCGAAAGGGAACAATCTCTATACTATTATTAACAAGATAAGAAGCCACAGCACATAGTATGGTGGAGATGGCTATGATTCCAACAACAGTACAAGAAGAAAAAAAATCCCACCTAGAATTCAGAGTGGGCAAAGAGCAATGAAATATCTCACATGTAAAACGGACAGAAGAAGAAGAAAAAGAAAAGTCAGTCAAAGCTACAATCTAATATCAAGAGGCTGGGACTTCCATATCCACAAACCAAGTTCACAGGATGGCCCCTACTTGGAACGCAGGCCCCGGGGTTGAGACACGATCTATTTGTATAATTAGTATTCAGACCAAACACCCCCAAGTACTGCCAGAGAGGAAAATCACCAAATTTGAAAATATTTTTCCTTTCACCAAGAGACGACAATACCGTGAGTTGGCAACTTGGGCACGCCCAATGGGCAATGGTTCTCAAAGGAGTCAAAACACCTAGTGCAATAAGCAACATACAAGACAAAAGAAGGTGTTGTCCTCACCCAGATTTTAAAGGGCAATATCTCCAAAATATCAATTCTTCTGGGACCACAATTTTGACACGGTCGACTGTAAGTGTCTATCACTTTCATATAAACTCATCACTTAAAGTCGACCACAGAAGTTAGCCATATAAAGAAGGATATATATATATATATATATTTTATACTTTTATAGTTTTCCACTAGTATATAAATATAACCAAGGAATTACTAGCACTGCAACTTGGACTTTCCACTGATCAAATTCAATGCTAATAAGCATTAAAAGGTCACAATTTCTGATTAAACTACTACATGGAAAATATATGTAATCATTTACAATGATCGCATTAATACATCCAAGACAGATTCTACTTTTTGACACTCACAATAGTGGTACTCTGGATTAGGCCTTTTTGTGGTAGTACTTTGAGTTAAGTAATGTGTTTGACCTTAGTGAGAAAGTGTAATTAAGTATGCACGTGTGTGTTTAGTAGTTAGTTTGTTTCTCAAAAAAAAAAACACTTTTACAGTATCACTAACCTGACTAATAATTATACGGATTGTCTTTGCATCCAAAGTCCTAACTGGCATCTTTCCATCAACTTTCTTGGGCCAAAGAATATGTTATTTTAGACATAATGGATGCTAGCCCAAAACAAACACTTAACCAGTTAAAGACCAAACTATAAATGGTTGTGTTGCATAGTATGGACCAAACAATAATCGTTTATCACTTTCATATAAACCCATCACTTAAAGTTAACCATGCCAGAGTTATGACAAAAAATTTACCTCTAGACCCTTTCCCCCATAGTCTTAGCCATATAAAGAAGGATTTTTATTTATTTATAGTTTTCCACTGGTATATAACCAAGGAATTACTAGCACTGCAACTTGAACTTTACACTGATCAAATTCAAAGCTAATGAGCACTAAAAGGTTACAACTTCTGATCAAACTACTACATGGAAAATATATGTAATCATTTACAATGATCGCATTAATAATACATCCAAGACAGATTCTGCTTTTTGACACTTACAGTATCACTAACCTGACTAATAATAATATGGATTGTCTTTGCATCCAAAGTCCTAACTAGAATATTTCCATCAACTTTCTTGGGCCGCCGAAAATGTTATTTTAGACATAATGGGATGCCAGCCCAAAGCAAAGACTTAACTAGTTAAAGACCAAACTATAAATAATGATTTTGGTGCAAAGTATGGACCATTGTTAAAAGAAGCAAGAAAATATTGGTAAAGAAAACTAAATGCATGAACCTCAGAAAACTAAATGCATGGACCACAGAAAACGGTCCAATAATGCTTTAATGCTTGCTGCTGACTCGGGTAAGAAGAGATTCGGGGAAAAGGCTATCCATCTATACATGAAAGAAGAGGGGGAGTAAAAATACTACTGAAAACTTTCATCTCCAAATGAAAAACCCAGTACCCAGCTGCTGCAATTTAGCATGGCTATAAGACTTATCCATGTTTAGGACTTGCACAGATTCTTGAGATCACCCTCCTTGGCAAACCAGCTAGGAATTAGCCGTGAGATATGAGGATAAAGATCCTTATAAGAATTCTTGATTGTTCCTTCAGCCACTCTAGTAGCAAGTGAGATATCTGCAGTCACAGGACATTAATATTGCCTATAGAAAGCCAAAGACTAATATGAATCACAATTTTCTGACCTTTGAGTGCCTTTTTCTCATTTGATAGTTGAGTTACAATGTATATAACAGCTGCTGCAATTGATATCGGGCTCCTCCTGCAGATGTAAAAGAGTAAACAACATTTGTTCAAAATTTGAAGAAACAATATACGATGCTTCATATAATTAGAATAAGAAACATGTGAGAAGTCTCCTGCAGGAGTGTAGCACAAAATTTAAACCCAAAAACAAACTAAAAATCACTGGTCCAAATCAACAAGAGATCTAAACTGAAGCCACGTGAAAACTACTAAACAGTGTTTTTTTATTAAAAATAATTCTTTTAAAGCACACAAACATGTAAATCCATGTGACCAAGAAAGTCAAGAAAGGGAGTAGAGCATGCCATGTAAGTGGCTATATGACTCATAAAAAAATAGTCCCCATTAAGCAGATAATCTAATTTTCTCAAGCACATTTAGTCCATTATCATTATTTTTTTATCAGTAAGTTATGCATAACAGTGTTTTTTTTTTTTTTTTTTTAAAAATTCTTTTAAAGCACACAAACATGTAAATCCATGTGATCAAAAAAGTCAAGAAGAGCATGTCACGTAAGTGGCTATATGACTCATAAAAAAATAGTCCCCATTAAGCAGTTATAATCTAATTTTCCCAAGCACATTTAGTCCATTATAATTATTTTTTTATCGGTAAGTTATGCACCCACCCCAATGGGTCTTATTTATCATTCATGTTAATAATCAGCTACCTGTTATTTATCATACAGGCATTTGTGAAGCCTGAATTACCAAAAGGCCATTACAGTGGGTATCAGCTACTAAAATGACAGGTGGCAGTAATATGCCATTACTAGACTTATATACAATCTAAAATCCTCAAGTGAAGGATATCTTCCCGCACAGAATATTAGAACAACCTACAAGAAAGGACCAAACTCTGCCAAATTAGAACTTTGAGTTATACTAGAACATTTATAAGAAAAAACCCAGAACAAACCTTATGTCAAGCTCTTCAGATTTCTGAACAATTTCTTGGGCAGCCTTGACTTCTTGATTGGTCATTCCAAGATTGGAACAAAAACGTCTCTACAAATTGACCATGGAACATAAATACTAAATAATGCATAGGCACATCTTTCACAAAAAGAAATCTTTGAGGACACAACACATGCAACTGATAATAAGCCACTAATTCAGATGAAGGAGAACCAGGGGGAAGAGAGAGAGAGCGAGAACAACAGCTAACCATATAGTCCACAGCATGTATAGTTCCCATTTCCACAGATTGACCCAGCTCTAGCTCCAGGTGTTTTAGAATGAACTCTCTTGCCCTGCCAATTTCTTTCTGTGTGGCCCCGTTGACAACAGAACAAATTTCTACATAAAATCCACAAAAATTAGGTTCTTATGTAAACAGATAAAAATCAACTAAAATATTATGAAAGATATGCCATTTGCCTTTCACAGTCCGAGGCTTGTTTTCTTGTCGGCAAGCAATGTAGAGGCAAGCAGCCACAATTGCTTCTTGATTTCGTCCTCTAAGAGGTTTTTGATCTTCTACTTTCTTATATATTTCACTGGCCCGATCCTAAATCAGATATAGATATAAACAGATGAGCAATCTAAATTAAATCAACATTTATAAGTTTATATAAAGTAAATGATAAAGAAAGAAAATATAAAACCGCAACACTCAAAGGTAAGAACCATCACTGAGTAAACATTCCATGAGCATGCAAGAAGACTTCAATATTACATAAAGAAATCCTAAATTGTATTCAAAAGACTAAGAAAGAGTAGAGCTTCCGAATATCATAACAAACAACTATCTAGTAGTGGCTCGTAAATTCATATTAT
The DNA here is from genome assembly GCF_001633185.2 of Quercus lobata. Lineage (NCBI taxonomy): Eukaryota > Viridiplantae > Streptophyta > Magnoliopsida > Fagales > Fagaceae > Quercus > Quercus lobata. The sequence goes on along the minus strand of NC_044913.1, from coordinate 14,567,872 downwards.
ATCAAATTTAATGCCTTCGTGACAATTGTCAAGCTGCTTAGCATTTTGCACTAAAACATTAGCACACTAATCTTCAGAATGATTGTTTGGCAGATCATTAGAATAGCTTCCAAGGCACTAGCTTTCATAGATGTCCATCTCTCATAAGCCTAGTGCACGAAATCTGTGAACCCAGCAAAAGTGGGGAGTCTACATTCCTGTATAGTCTCGCACATTCACACTCAA